>NW_017100229.1:1087929-1102367 GCF_001263275.1 Habropoda laboriosa | reverse complement strand
TTTTGAAACGCTCCGTTTGAAAAGTGGAATGTTAAACGGTGGTTGGAATATGTGAAAATTTGATTATTCGTTAATTTCGTTTAATTCCGCGATATTCGTTCTCGACGTGCAGGGTAGAGGAGAGAATATTCTTTGGATATTAAGAGGATTTTATTATACGGTGAATGGGATGGGATATTAACTCTTCGAAGGGATGCGGGCACGCGTTATTTACAAACCTTATATCGGACGAGGTTTTTTTTTTTTTGAATCGTGGTTGAAGTGCGAGGGACATAAAGCTTAATTCGTTGTTTGCTTCGCGACGAGTTTGGCGCTGGCACACGTGCCGTGTCGTGCGACGAACGAGCGCGACGCAGTGTCATACGCAAGCACTCCATAGACAAAGGAAACTTTATACATCAATATCGATATTACAGTGTATTTTTACACGCTTTTCGATCAAAATATTTCTTCCCGTAACTGATACACAGAGGGTGTCTCGTTTGTAACGAACATCTGCAGTTATTTCCTCTGGTATCGAGAGTAAGAAAAACTTGTAATCGAAATCATTCTGTAGGAAGAAACAAAACCAACAAAAGGAAAGAATTCTATTTTCAATGTCCCTTTAAATCAGGCTCGTGTAAATCTTCAAACACTTCGTACACTTAAATTAAGAATTAATTTATATTTTAACACTTGCTAATTATTTATGTTGCAAAAGTGAGAAGATCTCGCAAAAGCGTAAGCGAACGTGAGCGTATTATCGTACTTACGTCGGATGCTCGATAAAAAGGGACACGTCGAGAAAAATGTAGACTTCCCGTTAGTTTCTTCGAGCAATCAATTTGAATTTTGTCCGTGGACATTGTATACTTTTATTGTTTGCCAGGTACGCGCATGCACGTACCGCGTATATTTGCGTCTCGGTCGAATAAAGCAGCGAGGAGTGTCGGCGAGTAATCTCGTTTCCGCTCGGTCCACGAAGTTAAACTCCGTGCGTTTGGACCCAGACTGGCTGGCTGTGTGTCCCCGTGTCCACATCGTTTCCCTTCGCCGTTCTCTTTCCGTGGAACCTCGTAACTTCAGAGGGGGAGTTACCCCGGACAATATATCAGTTTACAATGATAAAAAGCAAACACGGGAAATAACGCGAGGAATTACTGAACCAAACAATATGTCCCTCGTCTCTGGAGAGAGAGCTGGCGTATATTTCGACCGAGCAACCAGGCAGCATCCGACGGAGGGTGTGTGCCAACACATTTTCCTTACAATGCTACCACGATCCTCGTTTTATTTCGTAACGGGGCGATATGGTCACGGGTTAGGGCCGAGAATGGACTCATTATCACCCGTCGAAGGGGTCTGGTAATGGTCAAGTTGCCTCAATTATAGCGGTACGTTTCTTTCGTCGGGGATGAATTCCTCCAGATTGGCGAACTTCTCCGTCAACTGTTGATTTCGACAGGAAAATAACCTATTCCTAAATACTCCGTTTTATTTATCAAACGTGGACACTTCGAAGTGTACCATCTTTCGGAATAGAAAGTAGACGCTAGAATCGAAGAATGAATTTCTTCCATCGAAGATAGACCCGAAAAAATGTTGCCAGGTTGCAACTAGTGCCGAGGGTTGAGCATTATAAACGAATGGAACACTCGATTTCGCCGGGGAAAAAACCCGTGTTCCTCGTTTGAAGAGACAAGAGGCCATAGCCTCGTCGCGTTACCTCGAGGGATAGAGCGACAGAGAGGATGACTAAAAATTGGTACCCTCTTGCTCGCGGGTGCCTCTTGGTGGGTAGTACTCATGTAAGCAGTGACTAGTGAGGTAAACTCGAGTGTCTGAGGGGTAAGGGGGAAATGGAGTGGTCGTCGCCAGTGGGTGCAAGGAAAGGAGAGAGAGATATAGCAGTGAACCGGGCTATGTTACCTACGGGGGTCGGTAAAGGAGGGGATGGTTTTTCCTCAGTCTGAGCATTCCGTAGACGATATGCTTGCAGCTGAGCTTGGCTCACTTCGTCTTGGTTCGCAATGCGGCTTGTACGCCTTCTCTCTATGCACACACACGTATACATACATATGTATACACACCCTCTCTTTTGCTCTAGTTCCAACAACTGTCCTCCTCCTCCTCCTCCTCCTCCTCCTCTCTCTTTCTCTCACTTCTCTCGTTGCTTCCCTTTTTCTTCCCTTCCTTCTTTCTTTCCCACCTTCTTTCTTTCTCTCTGTCTATCTGCACGCGGCGTACACGCGGGCCACCGGCAAGAAGTAGACAATTCACAATTAGCAAACACAAACAGAAGTACGAGTGGCTTCAAGTTGCTTGGGACGCGGTGGCAACGGGCTTAGCCGGAAGCAAACGGTGGGGTAGGGACTTCTGGGATGCGAAGCGACTAGCTTGGCAGTCCCTGAGCGTCAGCCTCCGCTCCAGAATACTCTTCTCAACTCCCGGACCGACAGAGACCGGCGAAGGCGCATGTATGTTCTGGAGATAACGGGTGTACCGTCGACTCTTACCGTTGTTTCGCTAATTCTACAAATTGATTTATCGAAATTCAACGAAACGAGCAGTCGATAAACACTTCGACAGATGTATATCCAACTTTTTGTCACTTTCTTCATCTCCTTTTGCTGGTTTCTTTGAACGTTCCGTTCATGTTTATATCGAACTACGGACACAGGGTATATATCTACGGAGGATTCAGTGTACTTGTATACACCTTGACGATAATGGTAGACGATGTTCTAAAGACGTCTCAGAATATCGCCTCCTCCGATTGATCAATTGTACGATTTACCAGTCCCGTCTGACCGTACACCCGGTATATACGCGCATCGGGCTCTCACCGTTGCGTTGGAACACTTGAAGCCCCAACCAGTTACGGCAACAATAGGCTTTGTCTTCGCGCCGTCGGCGCTCGCAAATTGGTAGAAATCTTGATTAAAGGTGCAATTCCGCTGCTGCCTACGGACAAATATGAATTGCACCCCCAATGCTCCCACCCTCTCTCTCTCTCTCTCTCTCTCTCTTTCTTTCTCTACCTTCGGCCCCCCTCTTTTTACCGTTCCGACAAATGAAAATGGAAAAAACGTGTTGTGCTATACTTCTTACGGCGCGACAAGTCTGCGGCTTTTCGAGGATCATGATACTACTACCCCTTTGAATATCAGACACTGTCACATTAAGGATATTATTGCTGGTAAAGTGGTGGAGAACCGTTTCGCTCGTTGTTTCCGTCGTCGAAAAAAAATCATGCTTGTTTCTCCGCCGTGTGCCTCGCCTCGTTTCACCCGTCGTATTAAGGAAGATGGGTGTATTTATTGGAACAGGGCGATGTATCCGTCGACACGCCGGTGATTCGATTTCGTTTACGGCGTACCACGAGATAATCCGATTGCGAGATTACACGGCGATTCGGATCGATAGAGCATGATCCCGGCAATGGGTAAGGGAGGAATAGCAAGACACGTATAGAAATGGAATAATAACGCGTTGTATATGACAGATGCGACAGGACCAATTGCGATAATCCGCCTTCGGCTTATCCCTTTTTCCAGCGAACCCTTGATAATCGACTGTATCCCATCGAAATTACTCATTAACATTTTCCACACGTTCCTCTATCCCCGGTAAACGTCTATCATTTTCCTTCCTTTTTCTCTCTCTATTTGTTTGCGGTCGTGTTGCGCGAATCTTCGTTCGATTTGGATTTATTTTGCGACACGTATACAAAATGTATTTTTGCTGCTCGATCGAAATTCGAAAATCGAGAGATCTTGACTTTACCCCAATTCGAATCCCTTAAACACGCATCAATAGACCCGGAAGGCTTCGACGTGTTCCTGCTCATCCCGTGCAGAACACACATCACAAAACTGAGTCAATTTACATAACGATAATTGAGATGTACATGAAAGGCCGTTCCCGAGTCACGGCAATACCATCTGTAAACGGGCTTTGAATTTCGAAAAGCGTATCAATATTCCTGTGCAATGCCCCCCATGTATCGCGGTCCAGTGTGAAACTAGACGTTACTTTATTCGCTGGAGCGAATTTCTGTACGTTGAATTTACACGAAGTGGAATTTTTTTCTGGGAGTTGTTTCGCGAAAATTTTATGGGGAATCGACGGGAATTTTGGGTAATTTTAATTATCTATTCATTCGGTAAACTGATCGAATATATTTTAGGGAGAGGAACATTTGTAGCAGCAAATTGGAGGATATTGCCATCTAAGTAAAAATTAGAAAGTTTTTTTCAGTGATTCGTGTTTACCATCTAATGGTAACATGAGTGATTAATTTATAATTATACGAATTATAATATAAATAACAGATCTATGCGATTGATAAAAATGTTTTGTTACTTGTTCCATTGGTCTATGATGATTTGTTGGATTTTTCTTTCGATGTCTTTTTATATCTTATTTAAGAGGTATTTACAGTTACTTTCGGTTGCAATTCACTCGGAACAAGTGTTTAAGGATTTTTGTTCAATTTTTATTTAAGATGCTATTCAATTTTGAGAAATTATTTTGCAAATTACAAGTTAGCATCTAAGCTACGTTAATTCTGTTCCATACCGCTTACGGCAGTACTGTTCAGATCTAAGCTATACCTAAATTTACGTCCATTCAAGGAAACATCCGGGGGGTAGGCTTTATGTGACTGCTTACTCACGTAATACACGGTATGTAATTAGAAATAAGTGCTTAGTTTAAACATACTTTTAATACCATTTTTTATAGAATTATTATTCTCTCCTCTGGACATTCTATAGTGCAAAAAGAAACGGAAATAAATAATTTTTTTAATTTATCTGAGAAAATATTCTACTACATCGATACTCCAACAGATTTTATGTTGTTTTACAGATACCGTTAGAAACTAAGAAATCAATATTATATATACTCCATGGATAGCTCTCTGCCTTGTATTCTCACTGGATTCATATTCTATGCCTTCGGTTTAAAGTGGTGTTACGAATATGCTAAATATTGGATATCTCTGAGAGCTAGAGATGATTCCAATTCTACCAAAGGTTTAAGATTTATGGAAAAATGTGAGAGACTTATAAACAGACACCCTATCGAAGGAAGCTTGAAACTGATAGCAACAGCTATAGGGTTAGCTGGAACAATAACTGGTGGTTTACAGCAAGTTGGAACTGTCTCTCCCAAAGTTGTACTTGCTACAATCTATCTGTTTTTTGCATTCTCCGGTCTTGTTGATGTATTGAACTTTTACTTTCCTCACAATGTAAGCGAAGGTTTGGTAAAATTGGCACTTGCCCAAAGCTTCTTCATAGAAGGGTTTTTGTTCCTATGGGGAAGTGTTGGGAGCAATGCGATAGTTGATAAAATTTTGGCCCTGATAGTATGGACAACAGCTATATCTATTATTTTGGAACTTGTGTGGCCTGAGTTGAAACTTCTAAGAGCTTGTACAACGTTAATCCATGGTAGTTGGGTAGCACACATGGTACGTGTGTATAATACAGTGCCAATGTTAGGAGAGGGTATTGCTCTGGTGTTTACTTGGCATGTAGCTGCTGCTTCAGCTGTGACATTGTCTGTAGTATCGGCAACAAGAAGCTGTGCCCCCAAGCTAATAATGGAAGAACCACCAGAGATACCCATTTATGATTACTGCCAAGAACCAAATCAGAGAATGTAAAACTCTGAAGTCAATATAATATAATTTTGTGCTAATATCAAATTTCTACAATGTGCACAAAAGTAATATTTTTAGAGTAGTATATTTATAGTACTGTAGTGCCAAAAAATCAAACTGCACGAACCAATTGCAATTTTTACACAGTATTAGTATTTTCTTACTTAATATTTATAACTTCATTTTATAATACAATGGACAACTCTATTTTTGACTACATTTATACACACGCGATAGCATAAACAATTTTGTAATACCCCCAAAATTGTAGCTAAAATACTCATTAGGAATTAAGAGGTGCCTTATTATTATTGCTCACTTATTTATTAATAGGAGAACGCGTCATTTCACATTTTGTAATAAGTTTTTCTATTCTACCATATACCTACTGTATGTGCCAAAAATATCATGTAATCGTACCTTGTAAATAAATCATTTTATTAAAGTTATTATAATCCATAAACCATTGCAATTTATTCAATGTTTTTTTACCATGTAATTTTTTTCTTTTAAATATAACATATCCAAGAAAAAATTTACGATTGGTTTTTAAATTCGGTATAATACCAACGTTAACACTGAACATGTTTCTATGAAGTAACTAGAGTTCCTTGAATAACTAGGTGAATCACAAATTATAACTAGTGTTATTCTTTTCTCCATAATAACAGTAAAGTCAGGGGTTGGTTAGCTGTTCAACTGTAGTATACAATATGATAATAATTTTGCATTATTTAAAGTATTTTTCTATTGTTTAATTAATTTCTACTTGCTGTGAATGTGCAATGTAGCGTGTTTTATAGTCAGTAATCATGGCTTGATGTCATTAAAATTGACTTTTTAAGTGAAAAAATAGGAAAAATGGAAACAATAATTGTAGAACCTATGGAGGAGAGTCCTGAAAAACTCCAAACAAGTCCTCCAATACAAGTTGTACGAGTACCAGTAAAACATGCTAATCTTGGCATAAGGAGCCATGCTATGTAAGAGAATAGAAAAAAATGATTGCTTCCAATACAACTGATAATTCATTGTATTTCAGGGATATGAGCACAATGGTAGAACTTACTTCTTTTAGCACACTTGGAAAAATACAACCTTTCCTAGTTACAATAACAACTACTGCAGCTTTATTGGTAGATTTACATTGTCATTTAACAGATAAGGAAATTTGTGGCTATCTAGGTGGTCATTGGGATATTAATTCACACAGTAAATATTCGTATAATGCTTATTGGAATCAGTATGCATTTCTAGATACTGAAAATTATATTTCCTAATACCAGATCTATCTATAACAACTGCCTTCCCATGCCGGTATTCTGGCAAAGACAAATCAGCTGCAGCAGCAGTGGAAGCTGAAATTGCAAGGGCTATGGAATGGAAACGTGTGACTTTAGTTGGATGGTATCATTCTCATCCTAGATCTCATGCTTCTCCTTCCCTGAGAGATGTTGACTCTCAATTAGACTATCAAATTAAAATGAAGGGACCTAGTGACAATGGGTACACACCATGTGTAGGATTAATATGTTGTAAAATATCTCTTTTATGCTTTGATTTATTATATCAAATTTTATGATTATGATTTTCACAAATTCAAAGGGAATATTGATTTCAGCTCCTTACAATACAGATGGAAGTTGTTATGAATCTAACTTCAATGTTTTTTGGTCTTTACCACCCCCTGAAAATCGGCCCCATGAATATCCAAGGCCAATGCTTTTAAGTTACACACTATCTCAAGAACATTTTCTTTCTCAAGATACTTTAGAAGAAATTGTAAGATTATAATTATATTCACTTGCTTATTTAGCAAAGATAGTTTGAAGGTTACCAAACATTGTTTATTTCAGAGAAGATGTATAGAATATTATAGGAGTGAAGGAGGTATCGATTTTACTGCCAATTTTAACAGCAATACAACTTATCTCGAACGTTTAAGGGTAGGTATATAAAAAACGAAATAAGAATAATATTAATAATATTAAAATACCTTGGCATTTCAATAGTGTTCTTTAGCGTCCAAGTTACCCGGTCGTAATAGATCGAGCGGTTCGTATTGGGATGTGATTAGGGAAATGATTTGTCCTGGATCTGAGGATGGGGGATCACCTGAATTTCTTGCTATGAAATTCCCACTGGTTCCAGTGTCAGAACCATTGGTTCCTTCAGTTCCACCAGGAGTTGGTCTTGCACCCAATAATGCAGCAGTCTTCCTTACACCAGTCAACTTTAAGCCTGATGGCGCCATAATTACACCCACATCAAAACCATTTGTCATGCAACCATCAACTTCCAGGGATAACATTAAAAAGGACATTTTGACAGATACCGCGTCCATCACACAATTAAAAGATGGAAATCCTACATCTAAACATATATCACCATCAGAAGTGATACCTAGTTTTCAATCTGGAGAACTAACAGTTTCTGTAAAAAATACCAAATGCGACTATGATTTCGCGCCAACTGATTTTTCGAAAGTATCCAATTCTCTCGGCACGGATACCGGTGTGAATAAAACACGGTCATCTACAACACCCGATTTTCCTTTAGCCGATATAACGCAACAAATTTCCAAATTCTCAGATTTATCAAAGTTAGCTAATTTTTCTACGGCGGATTTAGCGAAATTGTCCGGATTTCCTATCGCAGATTTTACGAGAACGTCGTCACCATCACCGTCTACATACATGCGTAATATCGCGAATTTATTCGGTCCTATTGGTAAAATCTCTCCTGCGAGAGATATCGAAGGCAATGAACGCAAATCGAACGATTTTGCAATGGTTGACCCACTTCCATCCCCATTTAAAACAAATACTGTCTCTTCAGAATCTTGCAGGAATTTTTCTGTAACGCCAGAAGATTACTCGACAGATCGAAAGAAAATGGATGTGCAAAACGATAACTCGAAGCTTAATCGATCGAACGAGTATCAAGGAACTGAAGATCTATCGATTTCAAAGTCTGAATTTGGCGGGATGTTGGACATGACTACAATGCATAAAAAACAATCGCAAGGTGGTGATATTGTCGATTCGTTAAATTTATCGAAAGATCGTCAGTAGATTTGACACTGATCAGTATTTTATTATTCTTATCATTTCTACACGTTTGTTTTCTACTGTCCGTCTAAAATTGTCTGTGTAAACGTATTTAAATGTGATTTATACTTTTATTTACTACTTGTGTTACGTGTTTTTGTAACTGAACAAATCCAATATCAACAATTTTCATATTTGTTGTACTTCATAAAGCAATGTTTTTTAAAATATGTGTTCCTTCATTTCTAGAACTGTAACCTCTTTTATTCGCAAACGTAATATGTTGTATATATGTACGTATAAAAACATAGTGTATAACTTACGATATACTATGCACACAGATAAAATTGTGAACAGTATTGCACCATTTTACGTAGTAGTTGCTGGGTATAAGAATAAGTAAGTGGTAAATAATCAAGTCTTTCAGAGAATATCAAATCCAGTGTGCGTGCTATTGAGAAAGAAAGTTATCATCGGCATTCGTATAGGTTATTTTAAACGTATTTTACTTGAAGTTGAAAACAAACTCGCGTACTGTAGTTGTTAGGTTACCTGCAGTTAGAACATGCTGCGTTCTAGCATTTGTGCATACTTCAAATAAGTTGTGTTTTTATAAGAATTAACATGTTCCGGCCGGCGAGAACTTTATTATCTACGTTAAATCGTGTCAAAGAATGCCGTGCAGTACACGTTGCTAGTCAGAATTTAGCGGAAATTACAGAATATGAATGTAAGTTTACAATTTTATGTGGTTATAGTAAATCGTGAATTATTTTATGTAAATATGTCGTTAAATTAAAGCTGTCATTTCGGACGAGTACAAAAGAGGACCTGCAGAAGGCAGGGCCCTTTATTTGGATGCTCAAGCCACTACTCCACTGGTAAATCTGATGTAGAAAATTAATATAAAATTTTTTACAACATAAAATGAGGTTTTTTTTATCATTTTTAAATAGGACCCACGAGTACTAGATAAAATGATGCCTTATTTAACATCACTGTATGGAAATCCACATTCCAGAACCCATATGTATGGGTGGGAAACAGAAGCTGCTGTAGAAGTTGCTAGAAAAGTTAATATCGTATATGATTTTAATTTGTAATATTAAACAAAAATTGTGAGTTGACAGGATGACAATTAAATGTTTTATTTTCATTAGCAAGTAGCAAATTTAATTGGTGCTGATAGCAAGGAAATTATATTTACATCTGGTGCAACAGAATGTAATAATATAGCAGTAAAAGGTATAGCAAGGTTCTACAAAGGAAAAAAGAATCATATTGTGACAACCCAGATAGTATGTTAATTATATATGGAAATGTTAGTGAAATATCATGTACTGTCAAGAATATATTTTTATATTTAATTTTATTGATATAGGAGCACAAATGTGTATTAGATTCCTGTAGAGCCTTGCAGGCAGAAGGCTTTGAAGTAACTTATATTCCAGTAAATCCAAAAGGCCTTATTGATATAAATCAACTAGAAGATGCAATTAAACCAACTACTTCTTTAGTTTCTGTTATGATGGTAAATAATGAAATTGGTGTGCAACAGCCTATTGCAGAAATTGGTGCTATTTGTAGGTAAGGAAAGATATATTATGGGTTAATAATAGTGATAAAAATTTGTGTTTAAGGATAATGTTAATGTTACAGGAAGAAGAAGGTGTTCTTTCACACAGATGCAGCTCAAGCAATTGGCAAAATTCCAATTGATGTTAATGCTATGAATATTGACTTAATGTCTATTAGTAGTCACAAACTATATGGTCCAAAAGGTATTTTTGAAACATTTTGCTGTGGAATGTTTCACATTTAAATAATAATTGTTAATTGAATTTTAAGGAGTTGGAGCTTTATTTGTGAGGAGAAGACCAAGGGTACGTGTAGAACCAATTCAAAGTGGTGGTGGCCAAGAAAGGGGTATGAGGAGTGGTACTGTTCCAACAGCTTTAGCAGTAGGTCTAGGAGCAGCTTGTAATTTGGCACAAACAGAAATGGAGGTAATTTTAATTAGAAACGGAATATATTTCGTTACATAGTAGTACTTAAATGAATTTGTTATTTTTTCTCAGTATGATCATAAATATATCACAATGCTTTCGAATCATTTGATCGATAAAATAATGACAAATTTGCCACACGTTATACGAAACGGAGATGAAGTAGCTTGGTATCCTGGATGTGTGAATTTATCCTTTGCATATGTAGAAGGTGAATCTTTATTAATGGCCTTAAAAAATATTGCTTTGAGCAGCGGTTCTGCTTGTACTAGCGCAAGTTTAGAGCCTAGTTACGTATTAAGGGCAATTGGAACATCAGAAGATCTCGCACATTCCAGTATTAGGTAAATTACTAGAGGTGTGCGAGAACCCGAAAATATCGGGTCAAAAAATCAGGACGAGTTCCCGAAAATTTCGAGATTCCCAATAGTGTCGGGATTCATATTATTAGGACAATGTTTCTGCACGTTTTGTTATGATTTATGTTATGTATGTCTGTGTGTCAGTAACACGGATTCGTGCGATTAGATGTAAACACAGCGACTGCGTAAACATTGTGTACGCTGGAATCTCGACTCGTTCGGGAGTCCCTGACATGACTTGAACCCGAGCATCGGGTTTTCGCACACCTCTGTAAATTACGTTTACGACGTGGTATTGAAATGAAGTTGACGCAATATCTCAATGATTATTTATTTGTATAGATTTGGTATTGGTCGTTTTACAACTCTCGAAGAGGTTGATTATACTGCTGAACATACGATTCGGCATGTTAAAAGACTTCGAGAAATGAGGTACATCTTATTCAGTTATGATAGATTTATTTAGTATGAAGGCTTGGTTGAACTAGTTTATTTACTCAAGTTTTGCTGAACATATTAAAAGCGCGTTAATTATAACAAACGGAGGGAATAGATTCATTGTTGGACGTTTTTTATAATTAAGAATATATAGCCTTAAATATTGCTTGCAGTACATGAATAGTGACGCTTAATTGAATTATTTATTTCGCAGTCCATTATGGGAAATGGTTCAAGAGGGAATTGATTTGAAAACTATCAAATGGACTCAGCACTAGTGGCTTTTTGCCATATATCCTTAACTATTTCATTATGTAGATAGTGTGGATTAAATGATACTGACCGTAAGTCACAGAAATAGATGAAGCCTAATTAAGTAAAATCGTTTTCATTGTGTAATAAATGTTTATTTAAAATCAGTTGCTTTGGCAATTTTTAGGTCTGACTATAATTGTATATCAATTTTTTATGAATATTCCCCCAGTCCCCTCATTTTTTACCTTATGATACTTTCCCTCATAGGAAAGTGTCATTACAACTATTTGATATAAAAAGATACCTTAATTCTTCACACCTTATAATTGTGTGTTAAGTAGTTTCAAGTTATAAAAATGTTGCATTAGGAGCATATACTTGTTAATGTTCATTACCTAGCACAAACATGATGGATCAGCAGCTTCATCAATATATGAAATTTTAAACCTGTCTTTATCCATTTCATGCAATTCCATGCGTGATCTGTTAGCTTCAACCAAATGTTGTGCTATATCTTCAAACATTTCATGTACTCCCTCCCCAGTTTTACATGATGTCTTGTATATGCCAGAAATTAAATTGTGACATTGTTCACTGTAAGAAGTAATACAGTATTTTTTGTTAATATGTATATACATGTTATGTATCGAGTAACTTTCATATTGTGGTTAAACCCACCAGAATTGTTCCATTTCTGCATCTGTTACTTGTGGAGCTGTGCTTTCCAAATCACTTTTATTTCCACAAAGAAATATTTTTGCATTTTCAGCATATGTGACAATATCAAGTAAATGCTGGGATAAAAGGTGAAAGGATGTTGAATTGTCTAATGCAAAAACTAAAATAGCAGCTTCTGCAAATTTGTAGTAACTTGATGTTACCGATGCAACTCTTTCCATACCACCAGTGTCCCATAATTGTAACTGGAATACATAATAAAACAAAAAGTTCAATATAAATAGTATTACATTGTACATCTAAAATAAATAATTCGTCATTGTATAACAATTTATTTACGTATCATTTATTTATAAAAATGTACGCATAGGAAAGGATTAGTGTACGCATTAGTCTTGTTTAATTTGGTTTCAAGGATCATAAACATATATATATATATAGACATATTACTCGTATTCGTCTGTCTTCAACGACGTATTCTTTGTCAATATTATCGAGACCGAGTGTCGATTTTCGATCGTTGCTCGCTGTAAAACTATTGTTCGCGAAACGCCTAAATATAGAAGTCTTCCCAACACCGTATTCCCCGCACAGAATGACTTTCTGTTCAGTTACTTTAACAGTAGCCATGTTTGGGCTATGTCACTTCGCCGGTTGTACCGAAATACAGAAGCAACAGCATCACTAATAATAAATCATCATTCTTGTTTGCATTTTCCGCGATGATGCGAACATTTTATTCGATGGTCATTCGCCTGTGCACGGTTACTAACACGAGCGCGATGACAGTCGTGACAATAGAAATATTACATCAGTACCGGACCATAAAACACTACCACCATAGAATACCTGTTCGCATCAATAAGGTGCAACAGAATTTCTAATGAACTTGCAAATCGCTCTCGAGTAGAATCGAATAATTGTAATGTACTTTTAATGCGATTATTATTGAATTTCACGAATTTCGATACGTTCCGAAACGTCTACTACGCACTTTCTAACTCTACAACGACAGTTACTGTTATTTCAATTGCGTGTTAGTTTGTGCATTGAACATTAAAACACATGACCAGTAATTAACTCAAACAATCACACGAGATTTCACTTTTACGATGATCGAATACATAGATAATAGTACACGAAGTCAATGTACTTTCGGGGAAAACTTCAATATATTTTTCCCGCAATTTTTTTAACCACATTTGAAAATCAATCGATTATATTTAAATAAACCTTGCGATACGATTCCATGAATTTTTTCATGTATCAAAGTTTCGATAAAATTAAAATAATTACGTGTTCTGTGTAAATCGATTGCATAAAGTATACACTTCAGTAAATCAAAGTTAACTTCAAATTGTTGGTTACATAACGGAATTTTAAAAGTCGACACGTACGGTGCTGCCGCCTACAACATATTAACGCTGAATTTGCCAGTGTAGTGTGTGTGTTCAGTCCTCAGCTGTTTAGATTTCTTGTTTGACGTTAATTATTTCAATGTTGCCGCGTACTTTTAACGCAATCGTTTCTATATCGTTTTTTTCACTGTGGAAATAACGAACTTTCGTCATGGTGCTAAACGAAGTGGATAAATTTCTCCACGAGCTAGAGAAAGCCGAATTGGAGGTGAGTGTATACCGTTTGAACGACCAGTAATATAGGTTATGCCGACTATCGCGATCGGTTCTTACCGAAATCACGATAAATACTTTCGTTACTAATTTATCGAACGTTTCTTTACAGGCGCCTGGCGGAGTCGCGACAGCACAGACGTATGCTCAATTATTAGCCGTATATCTTTATCAAAATGATCTGTGAGTACGAAAAGCATATCTCCTCCGTTTCGTTCTTCCTTCTCTTTTTATTTTTTTTTTTTCTTCGAAACGTCGATGAAAAGACGAATTAACCATCTCTACTAAAAGATCCGTACGTCTTACTGTGCAAACTTTTAACACGTTATATTTGTGTCATTTTTTTTATAAAATTGTTTTTATATATT
>NW_017100229.1:1078317-1087868 GCF_001263275.1 Habropoda laboriosa | reverse complement strand
CATCTTGCTTGTGAAATTGTTTTCTGCAACTTTTTTAGCGATAGTAAAAGGCGAAGATTTTTTAGTTACTCTTTTGCGTGTAAGTACGTCATTCATTTTTTTTTTTCCAAGCTTCCTCTTATGTATGCAGAACGTTTTCACTCCGAACTTAATGGCGAGTTTGTTTTTTAAAAATAGCAAGCAACCCATAACCATACCACACTTTCTTTACGTTGCGTACATATATTTCGTTAAAAAAGAAAAAAGAAAAATTGATTCACGACTAATCGATCGATTTTATGGATTATGCGCTCGCTGTTCGCACGGCGTAACGATTTTTAACGCATCATTGTGTGTTTGTTGTTGCAGCTTAATTACTTATATTTATCGTTTTTAACTAATTTATCACGTTACACTTGTTTCATTACACCTATTACACTCTACTATAATTATCAACCGTTCCACACTGTACTTAACCGTATTCCATTCATAATTTTCTAATATTTTTCATTAATCTTCTCACCGTGTGTACAATTCGACGAATTAATTTCTCTCTTCGAACGAATAAAACCATTTTTGTTTTTTCTACGTTTCAACGTCTCGTATCGTTTTATTCCCCCTCTCTACAACGGGACACGTCCCTTTCTTCTTTACTTTAACAGAGCTTCTAGCAATCATTTAGCTTTTTATTCGTATTAACAATACTTCAACGACACAAATTCGTTCCTTGTAAGACCTGCACGAGTGAGATTTCGATCCGCCTTTATTTGATCGGAAAATCGCCGTCGCAGATGCAACGCTAAGTACCTGTGGAAGCGGATACCGGCGGACCTGAAAAGCGGAAGTGCGGAACTCGGCCAGATATGGGTGGTAGGTCAGCGCATGTGGCAGAGGGACTGGCCTGCGGTTCACGTCGCCCTTAACGAAGAATGGAGCGAGGATGTTTCTGATATCATGGCAGCTTTGAAAGGTATACACTTTGGAAGAACTTAGAATCAACAAATTCAGACTATTTTCTCATTTTGGAGCAAACTTGGTGTTGGAATAATTTAAGACTTTCACGAGAAGAAACAAGGAAGATACTTGGGGTGAAGACGTGAATTGTTACTCGTTCTTTCAGACAACGTTCGAGAAAGGGCCATCAGCTTAATATCCAAGGCTTACTCGTCGCTGAAATTAACCGTGTTCGCATCGATGACCGGTTTGCCGTTGGAAGAAGCTTGTCGAGTCGCCGTCGAAAGAGGCTGGACGGTGGAAGGAACAATGGTGCAGCCGTGTAAAATGAAAGAAGAGACCAATCTCGCGAGCGAGGTCTGCCTTACCGAGGATCAGCTGTACAAACTCACGCAATTCGTGTCTTTCTTGGAGAACTGAAGGAGCAGCTAGAGGGTCGTCAATGACGAGAAGCGCACGCACCACGAAGACCCAATCGACAGTACTTTAAACTTAGTTTTACCTCGTAATCGTATTATATAAAGGAGGAAGTGTGCTTCAAAGGAGGCACCTGTGTCCCTTCCCTAAGTATATACCTCGGTCTACCTACGCGTCCTGCCCATTCAATCGGAAGATCCATTCGACGAAGCTCGCTGCAAGCGTGGAGTCAACAACTCGATTAATCAATAACCTGCTGCTGCGTGCGGGGAAACTGGCATTTTCTAGAAGAGCTGCCACTTCTACAACGAAGGAACGAAAGAAAAAGAAACAAAACAAAACGGGTGAGAGAAAGGGAGAGAGAGAGAGAGAGAGGGGGTGAAGAAGAAGAAAAGAAAACAAAGAAACATCCACGGACCGAATTCACGGTTTTCTAACTTAATATACATATACATACATACATACGTTTTGATCGATCAGTGTTCATTTTAGCATTAAAAACGAAAAAGCAGCTGGAACGAGAATTGTTCTGTTGTACAAAATAATAATCACGGACGTGATGTGATCACTACCGTCCTGATACAGCGCTCCAAAAATCTTCTATCGTTCAGTAATTTGTCCATTAACCGTACTCGTCCTTGCAGGTT
Organism: Habropoda laboriosa; assembly: GCF_001263275.1. NCBI lineage: Eukaryota > Metazoa > Arthropoda > Insecta > Hymenoptera > Apidae > Habropoda > Habropoda laboriosa. The sequence goes on along the minus strand of NW_017100229.1, from coordinate 1,085,871 downwards.
CATACTTCCCTTCTCGTCAGACACGCTCACCGTTCCTGGATCTCCTTTCGATCATTTTTTCTCTCTTTTCTTTTAATTCGTTTCTAACTAGGTTAATTGAAAAAGAAGATTTCTCAAATTCGAGAAGATGTTGCGTAAAACCGTGCGCACCAGAAGATCCCAGATCGATAAAGTCACGGGTAGCTCTAAGGGGAAAGGGTGATCTCGAAACGAGTAGCTTCGATCGCGCGTGAAAGCAAGCGGGTGTATCGTTGCGGCTCGACGAGGTCGCAGCTTGAAAAATTCACGCGAGGAGATTCTGCCGCGGGCATTGCGTCACGCAAATCGAATCCTCGCGGGTCAGAAAAATCCCGGACAGATAGGTATGCTCTCTATCGCTCTACGCGGCTCTCTTGGCTCCTTGGCCCCTCCGACATGCCTTCCAGTAATTCTCTATGAAATCGATTCTGACCGTCCCGCATTGTAAACGCTGAATATGCACAATCGCGGCGGCACGATTGCGTAACGCCTAGATATTCTCAAAGAAATCGTTTGCAGCAGGTAGCCGGTGTGTACCCACCGTCATTGGTGTCGGTTGCTCTTTTTTGGCTCCGCTATACTCTAGAAAGTTGTTGCACCGGTATCACCAATCCTACACGATACGCGAGTTTCATATTTTACGTGTATACCCGCCTGTAGCCGGCGCGTAAATTTCCGTAGAAATCGACGGGATACCGGGAAAACGCGATACGTACTTTGACTTTAATTCTAGTTCGGTTATCGCGCGGTAAACAACCGTGCAAGGTAGAAAGGAAGGAACGAGGCAAAAGGGTGAAACGGATAAGAGAAAGGACAAAGGGGAAGGAAGAAGCTTTGTAGTGTTGCATAAAAGTCGAGATAGAGTTACAAGATTTCTGTTAACCCTTTCGTGACTGCAAAATTTCTTTCTTTTTATCGTGTCTCTAATGGATATTACATTCAGATTAAATTTTCGAGTACTCAAGTGTGATGTATATACGCGTTCCATTGGTCACGAAAGGGTTAAATGTAACATCGTCATAACCAAGGCAAACTTGTGTAAATTTGTGCTAATTTTCAGTTGAAGAAAATAGGGAGAATAAGGAAAATTGAAAACTGATCTCGTTTAAAAGTTTTCTCTAAGCGTAAGCTGTGATTAAAATTGGATTTTAATTAAACTTCCGATAGCTAATCGAATATTCGGTGATATCGGTGTAGGGGAAACGTGGGAATAAAATGAAAAGAAAAGCCTCCGACGTATCTGGAAGGCGTTCCCACGCGTTCGTACCACATCAGAGTGCCTATCCTAGCGCGCTGTTTCTATCAAGAACGTGCGATCGGCGCAGTAATCGGTATCGAAAAAGGCGTTCGGTCAGCGGGGGGTTGCAAAATGGTTAGGATGACGGTACTACGTTGGACCACGCTGCGCCTTCGAATAATGCAGATTCATCGTCGTTCGAACGAGCGATGATTGCATCGCGATATCGCGCCGCTTTTTTCATCCTCCCTCTTCTTACGAGAAGAAGCATCGTTGTGTGTTGCCTCGATAGACAACGAGCACGATTATCGCCGGAGAGGGTGAACAAGAAGCCTCGGGAGTATCATCACGAATGCTTCACGTTCTCCAGCATTTCAGCCTGTTCGTGGAAACGCTCGAATATCACGTTGGAATTAGAGGAATCCCGATAGTAAGTGGCGCTAGTTCAGCCGAGCCGGGAGAAACCGAGATAAACAATTCGAAGGAAACATTCCGATTAAAATGAGCATATATACAAGTAGTTTCGCGGGTTTTTTGCCGACCGGTCGTTGAATTAACATCTTGTTTAGGTAATTTCTTCTAGAAATTCGAGAGAAACCTATCATCCAGGGTCTAAATGGAAAATTTCTCCAGTGGTAGATTAACCCTTTACCTTCACTCGTAACACAAAATAATTATCATTCTTATCGAAAGATTAACCCTACACTCATTTCTAATTGATACACCAAAATTTCAACCTATTTCGCTGACAGAAAAATTACGCAACAGGCGGTAGTTAAGGTAGAACTATCCGAAAACTAATCCAGGTGGAAATTGGCCCGATTCGAAGGGTTGTTTCTCCATCGATTAAAGATCGATTAGAAGGGGAAAATTAGCCGGATCCAAGCGCGGGTTTTCTAGAAGCTCTCGCGATGCTCGGTTACCATCGAGTATTACTAAAGACGAGTACTAGTTTGCAACATAAAACGCGAAGGTGAGAGGGAAGAGGGAAGAGCCGGGTTACCAGTTACCTTACCTGACCTCCCCTCGTAAGAGTACGCGCGCCGGTGACTCGCGTCTTCTTTCCCGAGAGCGTAGCTGCGCCGCGGCCTGTTGCGGTGACCTTTGCACGTCGCGGAAAACGCCGATGCTCCGTGAGCAGCGAGCGAGTGGCACGAATCGAACGCGACTAGTCGATTTCGAAAGTCTCCGCGGACGGCGGAAGAACGGCCGGGGTGAGACGACAGGGACGAGGAGGATGATGATAATGATGAAGAACAACTAGAAGGCCGAGTCGAACGTTTCCCTTCGTTTAACTATCGACGTTCTTCGTTAGGCCACCGACGATACAAGGGCTGTTTCGACACCTGTTCGCCGTTCCTCCCCCTTAATCCTTTCGCGATCGGCGAAATGTCTCGCGAAATGATATTCACTTGGAACGGGATATGTCACTCTTGTTTATTTAAAGCTTTCGGCGAAAATTCTTGCATCCTTTAATTATCCTACATGTGAGATTCTTCTGGTCTAATCGTAGAGTTAACGAATTAAGTTCAGTAGGTTGCGAGACTCATTCGGGATTCAGAGACACATCTTAGAATCTTGGGTCGTGAGGTCATTTGGAACCCTCAATTTCAAAGCTTCCTTACGAGGGATTGAAAGTATACAGGGTGGCACAACGAGCCGAAATTTGAACGTATTCGCGAGATGTCCGTAGATTCGAAAGGGTTAAGGTCGCAGCGAAACGTACGAACCAAGGGGGTGGCGGTTGCACACGAACGTTTTTAACTTGAAAAGTTTCACGATGAAGGTTCACGACTGGGGGAGGTAACGTTTCACTTTGAAAGTTCGACATCGGTGAATAGTTGATGAGAGTTATAGGTATAGTCGAATCTGAGCGAATTCCGGGGTGTATAGTGGACTGACTATTTAATTCGACAGTGATATAAGTTTGCGCATAGTTCTCCATATTTCTTTCACTTTTTCTTCCACATTTCCACGAGAGAGGTGAAACGGCGAACGCGATGACAATGTTTCACCTCACTCGATCATCCAGTCTAGCTGGTAGGTTGCGTAATACGGCAATATCCACCTAGTAGAGAGATTGCATCTGTACCATCCAATCCAATGAATCTTCTTCCATTGCTCATTCTCGATCTAATTTTATCTCTTCCTCCCTGTCTGCACACTCGACGCTTCTCTTCCTCTTCCTTCTCCGTTTCAAACTTGCCATCCCTGCATGTAACACGTGTGTTGCTACCTTACATCATCGAACGAGAGAGAGAGAGAGAGAGAGAGAAACGGGGGAAAAAGGAAAATTACAAACCTACCTGTTATCGAACGTGAAAACCGTTCAGAATCGTCTGGAAACAATGAGTGGAGGTACCAACTCTCGGGGCCACTCTCTGCGGGGGTTGTACCGTTAAGAGTACCTCGACGTGTCTGTTGGTCCATGTAGAAGGAGAGAAGAAGTTGAAGGAAGGATAGAGAGAGAGAGGGAATAGGCACAATTGAATGTTGGCGGAGCCGTGGGCGGGACGCAGTTCGATTGTTTCTTTATCGCGATCATCCTCGCTCCTTCTTCTACGAGAGGCAATGCCAATCTCACCACCGATCCGCGCGATCATTCCTGTTACACTCGCGGATTTCTATATCGTTCGGTGTGTGCCTGTATCACATTGTCCTTGTTTTGCGTCGCGCGACGCGCGTTGGTTCGCGCCACGGTGGGTGCGCTTAGAATGCACCTTCTCCGCGGCATTCCACGCGGAAAGAAAACCGATCGTTACCTTTTGCACAATTGCATCTTGCGGAACGTAACGGTCGATCGGTCGAACGGGGGATCATCGATTCGTCTCGATCGAAACACCCCCGCAGAATCGGCCAACTTTGTTGCTCGATCTCTGTCGTGGCATTTCGAACTGGGAGAGGAGATGTACGGGAGATTTGACGGGGCTTGGAGACTTCGTGAGAAACGAATTTTTCGGGAGCGTCTCAGATGAGATTTAATTACGTTCGAATATTCCGGAGATATCGATCGTTGGGTTACTTCTTTCACCCTGGCGAGTGGATTATTTTTAATTCATCATTGAATCTCTACTTCTTTGCTTCGTTTCTCGTTTGGAAGATTTTTCTTCGTTTAAAAATGGACTTATTTTTCATCGAATCCGAGCTCCGTTAGGGTACACGTATGGAAGAACGTTGTCTAAACTAAGCAGACTCCGTGAGAAATGAATTTACGGGATCTTGGGAGAACAATAAGATTCAGCTTTTGAAACTTCGTTTCATCAAAGTATGCAAGAGATATCGACTGTTAAACCGAGGAGGACTTAGTAAATAGGTTAATTCTTTCACCTAGAAAATGGATTATATTTAATTCATCCGCTATTGGATTTACCTCTGCTTTCGAAGATTTTTCTCTTTTTTAAAAATCCTCCTATTCCTGATCGAATCTCAACTCGACACCGTATGGAACAGCGGTTTTCTCTACTACGAGCAATCTTCGTGAGAAATGAATTTTGGGGTGCGTCAGACGTTACCTGTATCTTAATGGATTTTACGAAGAACAATAACATAGACGAATGATAGTTTCCTCTTGGTAACGTATGGCTTTAACGTTGTTCTATATTGTACAGTAAGACTTTCAGTTCTAGATCCTTTGTGTCTGGGAATGTCCGATCGAAGTATTCCCAACCTGAAATCTAATACGCAACAATGCTTTCCCGTGGCCCGCATTCGTTGGCCCCGGCCACCCCTTATATTGTGGCCCGTTAGATTACGGTCGATCAACGATAATCGAATTACCCGGTGCCTACGAAATATTCTAAATAAGGCGTCTCACGCGGTTCCAGAGAGACGGATAACAGGCCCCGCTGGATATTATGTAACGGGGATGAAGGAGGAAAGGAGAGAAAAGGAACTACAGCAGGCAACACGGCTGAATTTAGCCTGCATTAGGAATTCATGACTACCGAGGAGAAATTGGCCGTGACGCGGCTCCGTGACAAATACGCGGCTAAAGTTCTCTACGAAGGCACCAACGATTGACACGATAACCCCACCTCCGCTTATTTGCAACAATGTACCTGATCGTGACTGGTTGGAACGAAAAAAATACCGGAATCCTAGAGGTAACCTATCTTCTGCAACATCCCTAGAAACACGAAAGGTGGTTTTGCGGTCTTTTACGGTAGATGGAGAATGATACTGTCTTCGTCGTTTTGTCTAGCGAAAACTCGTGGGTGGAAGTTGTTTGTGTATATTGTGCAATTGGACCAGAGATAATTCGATTAACGCTTGAAATATCGTCGATTGTTCGAAGAACTTGGAGATATTCCAGGGTGAATTTGCAAAGTGTCCTCTACTTAAAACGATGTACACTTCCATCCAAAAGTCTTGTCACACTTGCAGATAACTCAAATTTCAGCAAGATCGTACAGAGACGAGAAAACGTATCTTCCTTTGCGACACGAACAATTAGCAATCGTGTGACACTCGTCGAAGGCACTGTCATTCATCTGTAAATCGTGACATCATCGTTGCTACTCTCTCGTCATCAACGATCAATAGCAATGAAAGTGTTAAATGCTGTAACATCACACTCGATTGTATCCGAGTTGGAGATTGTTATGGAAACTGGATGCTTTCGCGAAGCTTTTCCAAGGGGTTACGATCCTCGGCCCTGATAGCTCCCTTCTTCGGTTGCATCGGTGGCACGACACGAGGCGGCCGCATAGCGCACCGTGCGCGCATGGCGGGCGCAGACTTCTGGGATTTCGCAAGCGGCACTCTCGCCACTCCGTAGATAAAGAGAAATACCTGAGAAGGTGCAGGTGAGGTAAGGCGCAATGAGACGGCAGAGGGGAGGCGGAGGAGGAGGAGGAGGAGGATAGCTTCTTGGCTAGGCGACCTAACACAACAGTTCTTGCATAAAGAGCGAAAGAGAAGAAAATAGGAGGAGGAGGAGGAGAGGAATCAAGAGAGACAGAGGGGAACGTTGAACGGGAGAGAACGGAATATGGGATCACCTAAGGTTAGGGTTCGCGATGCTGCGCCCACGTACCTATTGTCTCTAACTTTCGTGCGCTGCGGGAAAAAGGACGCGAGTTGCCTACGGTGTATACATGGAGAGCCGCGCCACGTGCATCGTCGACCCCTTCTCACTATGGGATGCTCCGATATTCCATTTCCTTGAGAGACAGAGAAAGATGCGTCTATCATCGTGATTATTGTTATTATTACAAATGTATCGTAGCTATCGGGCATCGGGTCGAATGGATCTAGAAGAATTACCTAGAGGGAACGTGATACATTGTCCGAGAGGTGATCTTCCACAGATTGAGACATTAGGTTTGGATCGTTTCCAAATTTCGATCGAGAGGAAGGATTAATATTTTTTTCAACGTTCAGTTTCGATCCTATTTTCATAGAAGGATAATCTGGACAGTTTATTTGACAAATTTCGTCTGTTGATAAGACGCGATAGGTGATCGGGTAATTGTGCAACCGGCCATGAGGAATCCCCGGTTGAACTCACGGTTTTACCGCGAAACAGAGATTCCGTAACTGTTGATTATAATATTCCAGGCGCGTCAATGTAAATCACAGCCACGATTAACTTCGCCAAAGGTATTATCATTCTTTCGATTCGCGAATGATCGAATCCTATGGTAATTGATTGAAATCCTGGCTTATCGAAGCAGGTTAGTGACGTCGACACGAAAAGTCGACAGGTGTAGATGTGTGTATTTATGCTTGTGCGAATAGATGGATTTAGATAACGCGATTACATCAGTCGTGCCCGCTGATGTCTGCAACGATATTTCGGGTTGTCGATCTCATGCTATTCTAATTCGTTCGTTCATCAATAAATCAGCTGCTCCTCTTCTTTTTACACGCGGCTGATGAGGCCGCCGGCTGGTCGGTGGCTTGTTACGGGCCACAGATTGTTAATTGTGACGCGTTGCCACGGGACGGTTATTATTGAACCGGTTTCTATCTGGTTAGCCGATGACGTCACCACCAATGCAGCTGTTATCTTCACGTGTGCCGAATTCATAACCGGGTGTCGATAAGGATAGAGCGAATTGAATAATTAGCCAGGGCCCGCCTTTTAAGCGACGTTTCTTCTCCTCCGTCCCTATTTGCTTTCTTCTCGACAATTTTTCTTTCTGTTCTTTTTTTTTCGCCTTTTTTCCTTGCTTTCTTAATTTTAATTATCGTCATCGCCGACACTATCGTTTTCATACATCGCGTGCCACGTCTTCGAGCCAGTGGCGCGAACAAAAGTCAGATTGTAAATAACGAAACAGGTTTCACTCGATGCG
>NW_017100229.1:1074944-1078172 GCF_001263275.1 Habropoda laboriosa | reverse complement strand
GGCGGCCGCTTTCGATTCCGTGCCGCGCCAAGCCACCGGATGAAATTATTTAAATCAAATCTGTGTGCCTGTGTTTCTCCGTGCACAGGTTGCCTCGCGAGCGTAATGAAACCGACGTGTTTTAACCCTGTTCCCGTGAATTTCACGGAAAACAGCTCGGAGAACCCGCGAATTCGCAACGGTTACGCTGTGGATCGATCGTGAAAACGATCGGTCTCGTCGATTAATAGGAAATTCGTCGCGCCGTTCGATTTCATCTTCTTTTTCTTCAGACGAGTTCTTTTCTATTTAGAGTAACCTGGTTAGACGACGTCAGCTAGGCGTTCCAGATTTGCATATTGTTCGCGGAAGCTGTTGCATTATTGAAACTTCTACATTTTCAGATTGTTTTTCTCCGAAGGGAAGTGTAACGGGGAATACCAACATTTGCATTTTTAACACGATCGAATAGCTCTCGTGTAAAGCAAAGTTTCACTTTCATCAAAAATAGAGCATTCGTAAATTGCAAAATTAAATTTTTCTTAAATCTTGCATGGAATTGTTAATCACGTTGAAGTGAAGCAAAACATGCTTCAAAATTTATTTTTGGTAACATAACTGAATGGGTAAATGTAAGCTCCAGTTTCATCTAAAAAACGGAAAACATACATTTTGTGCATAATTAATTTTTTTTAAAATGTCGCATAGAATTGCAAAGCAGAATGTGTTCTAAGGGTAATCCGCGACCCTTTCTTGGCAAGTTGATCTCTGGATAAATTGCCCCGAAAAAATTATGCAACCGCGATGATAGCAAATTACCCAAGTATACTCGGTTATTTTTCACCGCGAATAACAATAGACAGTAAATGAATAGAGCGCTAGGAAATCTGGTGACTCTTGGTCTGGTGTGCCGGGTGGCGGCCACCAACGTTGTGCACGATTCCGCTCGACGGTTCCCACCTACCGTAGCCGCGCGATCGTCGGCTCTAAACGTATCACAGTTCTTTAACAATCGTCCCGAACCAACGTGCTTGTAATTAGACACGATATTCGTGTCAAACGCGAGCTCGAAAGACTTTCACGAAAGGCAGAACGCCGACCGTGCAACGGTGGTGTTTTGCAACTCGTGGCGATCATCCACTCTGATCAAAGTTACACGATTTTTTCTTTATTTTTTCTCTGCCTTGGTGCAACAAGTGTTCGTTTCATTCTTCATACAACTCAGCCCCCTTTCCTTTCCCATTTTTGCACAATTTATGTAGAGTTGAAGTTCCTTAATCGGTTGTAGATTTTTCTCACTCGATTCTAGATAGCCACTCTAACCTGGTCAATGAATCTACCTAATTAGATGCTTAGATTAGATTTTTTCACTGCTCACACGTACTCGTTCAGTCGTATTTTTTTTAATATAATTCACAGACGTGACAAATTTCTTACATTTTTCAATAGAATTATTTGACGGTGTGATTCTTTACTGGGAAAATGATTCGCAAATAATTCGCAAGTGTAGGTAGAAAGTGGTACAAGTGCTTTCTTCGTTTCTTTCTTTTCTCGTGGATTAGGATCTGACCATAGAGCACGCCTATCATCGGTACACTTACGTAAATTTAAAAGGGTTAGAGACTTGGAAAGTCCCATCGATGACGCTGTTCCGAGAACCGTTAAGTGGCGAACGCTTACACATTGTTCGCCGGTGCTTCGATCCGCCCTCCGTTGTTGCGGCTGATTCTTTAAACGATCTTATTGTTCGGTTTCGCTCGCGTGTTACTTTTCCCCCCCGGTGAAAATAAATAGGCAGGTATAGAGAGCCGATGTTGTCCGTTGCATCACTTCAACAGGCATATCTGCCCGAAGAAGTTTTTAGGGAACGCAACGTGGGTTATACCGGGGCTCTACGTTTCGTAACACACGTTCGACCCTCTTAATTTCCAATTCTTTCTCCACCTCGTGTCGGCTTAGTTCGAGGCGCTCGTTTCCGGGTGTTCTCGTGCATCGCGTTTCAAATCGCGGATTCGCATCGTGACTGTACTCGCGGTTTGACTTCGCCCGTTTATCTTCAATCTAATCGGTTAATTAAGCTTTTAACGGGATGGGCATCGCGCGGCATGAAAGCAAGGACGTCGTTAACTCGCGAAAGCGGCGAATTGTTCTTCCGAATCTTGATCGAATTATCCATTCTCCCCCATTGTGATCTTTCATAATCAGTGGAACGAATTATTCGTACCAGTGACGAAATCATCTCGGTCGAAACCACCCTTTCTACTCTTTTCACTTTCGACCGAATTTAAGTTTCGAAAGCCTCGCGACACCGAAGTAGTATTGTTTGACCAATCGACACTCGTTAATTTGGCCACTTTCAGACGGCATTCTGTCATTTGTTTGCTGATAAATTTCATAATTTCTCATTCTATGGCTATTTTCCATATCGAACGATACCAGCTGGAAAGATTGTTCGGCTGCGAATCGAATTGGTCGAAATCAGCGAATGGGATCGAAAGGGTTAAACCTTCCATTCATTGGAAGGTACAGCGACACAAGGAGGATGGTGCCTTTTCCATAGATCGGTCCTTTTTACCCCCGGATACCCCTCTCTCTAATCGTTCACGCAGTAATCGTTTGTGTCCCACTTAAGTTGGATAGCGTGGGATAGGCCCTTGGGAGATGATAATTACACGTCGCGGTGCGGGTCGACCTACGGGCATGCCGGCACGACCGTATCGTACCGTACGTTACGGCCGTGCACTCTCACCGGTACTCTCTGTCCTCGCCTCTCTCTTTCCATTCCACGTTATTTATCCCGTTCTAGCCCCTGGGAGCAACGGCTGGTCGGTTGAAGCCGTTCGACACTGTGCGGTACTCTCTGTACTATCATCGCCGAGCTGTTCGTGTCCTCGCCACGAGTAGTACCGGTAAGTACCGGGGTCGAACGCGCTCTCTGTGCACCGCTACGACCTCCGTATCGCGCTATCGCCGAGCCCTCGCGCGAGTAACGCCGCGATTAGCGCGCATAATCGAGCCCAGGCTAAACCGTGTCGATCTTCTCTCTCTCCTCCCGCTCCGTTCTCCAATTCGTCTCATTCTCAACTCCCCCTTCTCTTCTCTCTCTCTCTCTCTCTCTACTACTTTCGTTCCCTTCATTTTCAAAATGAGAAAGAAAAGGAAACAATTCCTTTATATTTCCCACGATTCATTATTTACCACTCATTGATTTACAATAGTGAAAAGTGTGAGAAAGTAGCGTAAAATCGT
>NW_017100229.1:1063629-1074694 GCF_001263275.1 Habropoda laboriosa | reverse complement strand
GCCTTCGTCTTCGAAGTGAAAGGCGGGCGAGTCGCGGCGAGCACGCTAGTTTATGCCGCGCTAAGCCTATGTCTATGCCTATGCCTCAGCTATGCCTCAGCTATGCTGGCACGGCACGGTTGCCGCAAGGTCCCCGCCGCCCCTCAGTTGGGTCAGAGGTCGGCTCACCCACTCCCCTCCTGGCCCTTCACCTCCTGTCCTCCATCCTCTCTTTACCTCTCTCTCGCAGCTCTCTCTCTCGTTCTTTTCACTCCTTCAGCTTCACCGTCTCGCTCCTCAACCGACTCTATCCGTTCCCTCTGTCTCTGTAACGCTGTTTTTTTTTTTCCCCGTTTTTCCCTCCTCCGTAGCCTAACGCCGCTGTCTCTTTTCCACTCTCGAGCAAGCCGAGATCCAAGCCGTTCGTTCGTTCCTGTAAAAGAACGGGCCAACAGGATCTAGCCTCGCGGACAGATGCGCGATCGACGACGCTCAGGACGCGGTTGGATCCATTTCGACGATTATCCGGAGACGCATCGGTCGTTCGGTTCGCTCACCACTCGCACGCACGTGTCGGCGAACTTTCGCGGACCATTATGGAACATTATCGTCCGGGAATCTTGCACGGTCTAGTGCCAGGCTTTTGTTAGCCTGATTGTTGTAATCGTTTCGGAGATTAACTTATTGTTAGCCGAACCTGTACCGTTCTTCTTGCCGGAGCTATCTCTTTGGTAGGGGATTTTAGGAATTTTTTAGCTTGGCTGTAGGCGAATGTAGGAACAACGGTCGTTATTGTGGGCTACTTATTTTTCACGCGATCGATCTCTACGAAATTGTGCGAGAATCTTTGTCACTCGTTCTGTTATTAATCGATTCATGTTAAAAGACAGGTGCAACGGTCACGTTTGGTACAGAAATTGCATGAAAATGGTTCAGATGGAAAATCTGTTACTCATTCTGCCTTACATCGATCCGCGTGATAAAAATGTGAATTCTCAAGGTACTAAAATCGAAGGTATCTTAAGACAAAGGATACGTATGTCTGGCAACTTGCGACCAGGCATTTTTCTCGATTTGGAAAAGATCGTTTGACCGGTTGCACGGCGGGAACGTAGCATGGGAAACTTATTCGTGGACATGCAAGCGTGTCCCCAGCATTCCTCCACCGCGGTGTATGCATATCGTCGCGAGGCTCTCGAGGATGCACCCTCGTACACGTGTTCCGCGTGGAATACCGTGTATGGATGATAACGCGTCCTTTCGCCACCGGAGACATTGCGAGAGGCCTCTCAGGAACGCGCCAGTCGTCGGAAAAGTCGACAGACTTCTGGCGTATTTTCTCCTCGAGCGTTAACATGTACACACTGTGACGGTGATTGCCGTTGCGTAAGGTACAGGGTGTTTAAAAAACCTGGGGTTTATCTTTCGCGGTAATTAAAATCGTAATTTATCTCGGTTTCGCGTGTATCTTATCGAGCGTGGTATTTAAAATGAATTTATTTTCACATTCACGTGAAATATAACGACCGTCATTCTGTATAGCCGTGCTCCATCTTTCTGATTTATTCGTTCGTTTTGTCATCGAGGTAGTCTTTAACCGTTCATTTCACGTCGTCTTCAATTTTTTCCACTCTTCATCATCGAGATTTATCCTCGACGCTTAAATAACCAGTTTGCAAAACCATTCTCCGTTTGAATTTCACTTTTGCAACGACGAAATGTAGCTCGGCAAAAAAAGAAAAGCAGGAAAGCGACAGAATTTCCCAAAGATTTATAGCCAGGATAATTTTCTCCTATTGTTAGGTTAACCGTAATCCACAAGTGTCCCACGTTCGTTTCACCAGACAGTTCCTCGGTGTAATAAAGCTTAAAATATTCTCCAGTGGGTCCAGCGCGACGTTCGCGCAGACGGACGCCAGGATCTATAGATCAAGGAGAAGAGACCGCGGCGGCTGGATAAGATAGATGGCGTCGGTTGGAGTAAAAGCGCGTTATAACTGTAGGGAATAAATATTGGAGTAGGTACACGGGCGGTATTACCATACAATACGCATACCGCGTAGAGTGATTTCGCGGGCCACGCAAGGGTGCGACGCTCGATGTTGTTGCTCCTAGAGCTGTTTTCTGCACACGCTCTCGGGTCTCGTGCCGTATACTCTAGCCTCCTCTCTCCGTCTCTGTTTAATCGCCATTAATCACCGCGATCTTCCACCCAGTCCCACGCAAGCAGCCTCGCGAACACGATATCGAAATACCGGAGAATAGGTCTTACCCCTACACCGAACTTACCGCGAAACGCGAGTCTGTGTGTTCCGTTTAGGCATCTCTCGTCGACACACCATGGAAATTCTTCTTCTTCTCCTTCTTCGTCTTGCATTGGCAATCAGGTCACTTGGAACAATTCTAGGATGTCGAATTTCTTCCGTAAGATCGAGATTATTTTCGGGAAATTTTACATCGATGAATTTTTTCGACGTGGTCACGTGCCGACGAGGACTACCTCACCAGGCATCCCCCCGATTCCGGTCGTTCTTCGGTGTCTGCGCGTCCTTTCCTTCATCGCCTCGAGCAATCGTCCTCTCTCTTTCGTTTCTATGCAGGTGACAGGTGAAACGACCTATACGCGCAGGACAGCGAGGTCGTGCACCATTCGCCGAGGATACCTAATTCCGGAGAAAAGGAGAAAGAGCGAGAGAGAGAGAGAGACGATCGAGGACTCGCGACGAGAATGTTTTTAGAAGCGTAGGAGAAACCTCTTGTGCCTCACTCACCGGTTCGACACCAGACCGCAGATTTTAAAACGGTGGTAAAACATCGACGATGAAAAAGAAGGAGGAAAAAAAGGGAATACCACGTTAACGACACCGGTTACGTTCGGAAAAATATGATCTATCGACTAACACGCAGCCTTTATGTCCTTCCAGTTGTACTCCTCTGTGGAAAAGTGTTAAAATCATGATATAGTACTGCTGCCACCCGACTATCGGCTACTATCTGATATCTACCGTACACCATGAGAGAATGTCTCGTATGGACCACGGTGAAATGTGATTTCGTTCGACTCTTTCTTCATTGCTTGGAACATTATGTCGATATCTATTTTTTTTTTTTCGCCGGTTTTCTTTCATTGTCCACAGCGTGTACAAGATCGCCTAGCCTAGATAACGTAGATTACTGTCACTCACAACCTATATTTCACTAGATATTTTTCCGTCGATATTGATATTAATATAAATCAATTATCAATCACCAGTCTAGTAAGTTTCGCTACCGTCGATATATAGAGTACGAACAATACATCGTTGGTCGAAAGTTATCCTGGCTCCGTGTCTCTGTGTGTGTACGTCGTGTACGTGTGCCTCCGTTCCTTTTTACTCTGTTCAGTGATCATGAACGACGAAGGACATGCTTTTTAGTCCAACGATCTGAGCCAGACGTAAACAGTGATTTTACGATATCCAGCCGGACAGTTATACCCAGTCTTAGGAGAGTTGTGTACACGGATAGATTAACAATCGATGAGTCGAACGTCTATGAATTTCCTGTTCGTCCCATTAGATACCGATCCAACCGGCTAAAGATTATCTTCCGTCGTAATTAGAGAGGCGAAAGTGGTAGGTACGTGCGTCCTCGTAAACGCATAATTACCGCTTGTCTCTGCGTCGGCACGATCAGAAGTCCGTTTGCACGAGGTGAACTGGGGCGGAGGAGAGGAGGAGGAGGAGTAAGAAGGAGGGATACGAGAATCTCTTACGATTACTTAATGCGAGTAATTGGCAGGGAGCAGTGAGCAATATTACTTAACGTAAGTAAATCCAGCTTGTGGCGGAGCTGCTTTGAACTATTTGCGACATGGAACATTTGAAACGCTGTTATATACGTTAAATCGATAAACGTTGACACGCTTGTTGCGAAATTGCTCGACGTGTGCTCGGTGCAGGGCCTCGAGTATCCAGCAGCGCGTATAGAGGCTGTTTAAGAGAAGCTTTGCGGCGTTTACTCCCTTATTGGGTCCATTAGAGGTAGAGAAATGCAGTCGTAATCGTTGTATTTTAATTCGAGGCGGCAAGATCGGAGATTTAGAGGCGGAGAGAAGTGAAAGTTAGATATTAATCTCGGAAGGGATGAAAATTTGAGAAGACACTGAGATTAGTCTCGATCGAACCAAGTATTAAATTTGAACAGGTTTGGAATTTTTCAAGGATCTAAGTGTCACGTAAAAAGATTCCTCAGGATTCACGTTCGCGAGGGAACCAACGAAGGTACAATCGTCTTGGATGAAACTGAAATTACGGGAACGAAACGAAAAATCCTGGACAATTATGGATCTACGCTGGCGGCTGGATAAACATTCAGAGACAATGACAAACCGCCTGGGTACAGGAGTCACAATGTGGATAGCAGGAAGCAGATACGGAATCTAAAAAAATGTTCAGCCCGTTAACTATTCCTGACCAAGGCCAAGCAAAGTTGTTAACGACATTGTAGGCTCGGCTGAGCGTTGCTTGCAGCAGTGGTTCAGCATTAGTCATCCGTCAAACACGATGAAACCCGTATTACGTGCATCCGCGAGTCACCACCATTCGAGATCGCATCTTGTCTTTCCCTCTTCTTCTTCTTCTACGAGATCTCCCCTCGTCTCTCCCTTCGTCCACTCTCCTCTCTACGTACGATAAACCTATATATTCAGCGATTTCACGCAACCGCTTTAACGGGCATTCAGCTAGTTTCCCTCTGTGTAGTGGTGGTAGCGACCGGTCGCAGATCCTTTTGTTCTCGGCCAGATGATCGAACGCAGGGGCGATAGGCGCGAGAGAGGATCGTAAATCAGGGAAATTACACAGTGGCGTAACGGAAACTTAAAACCCTGCTTTGGTCAAAACTCACACACAGAGACCGACCAGTTCGAACCTTGTACGATTTTAACTTACACGAACCTCTCCTGAGGTCTCTTCAGGGATCGTGATTTAAGATTTCTTGCTTCGTTTCGTAGAGAAATTCTTCGTGAACTCTCGAACAACGATTTTTCATCCGTTGCCTCGAAGGCAACGGTGTAATTTCTGTTGGAACTGTTCACGGAAAGTATTTCGATGTAGTATACGACGTAGAAAACGAAATCTGAAATATTTGTCGCTAACAGACGTGACAATTTTCTAAAGCCGCTTACAGTTCCAAAATGGTTCGTTAGCAATTAGAACACGAAGAGGGAAGTGTTTAGGTAGCCGGTAATCGTTTAAATCCTCCCACGCGTCGGAATCGCTGTCCCCGTTTACGTAACACGAATTTCTCGTTACGTAAACAATAAGTAAACGATATTCGGGCGAATCTACGGAGGATACTCGAGAAATTACCGCTCGTCCAGGCTTAGCGGAGCCGCTTCCTTCCCCATTCAAGTTCCAGGATCGCGAAATCGGATCGGCAATAACGGTATCCACGAGTCGACGATAAATTCTCCATCCCCCCGTGGTCGGTGAGAATTTTTCCCGACGACCGGTAGTTTCTCCAGGAGCTCTCGGACCATTGACCCACCTAAACACGGAGTACAGCCACGGAATCGTAACGTCCCATTGGCGACTTAGCGGTGTCCAAGCGGGCATAAACAATCGCCAACAAGGTACAAGCACGGAGAGGACAGTCCGTGACAGTTTACGGTTTAGAGACACGGAGGAAAGAGGTGTTTGTAGCCACAGTCGGTGCAGGGAGCATGCAAAAGACGACACCGAAAAACTATGGGAGAAAGTACCTGTGTGTCTTCGAAGGCTGAAGGGGGACGACCTTCCCGCGGTTCTCCAGCATCGTGTCCAACTGCGTCTTTCTCTTTCCTTCTCCCCCTCCGTATTCTACCTTCACGATTCCTTCCTTTCTCTCCCTCCTTGCCTCCCTTTTTCATTCCTCTCCTCGTCTACTCTCTGCGCCTCGCGCGCCTAAGCAACCGATGTGCATACGTGTGTGAGTGAGTGGTCGCGAATGGTTGAGCACACGTGTGTGCATACGCGAGGCTCCTTTTAATTCGATCGGTTTGTGGTCCTTGGCAAAATTAGGCGGATTTATGAGAACGTAGTCCTTTAAATTTGTCAAATTTTTAGCCAGTGGTTTTTTCAATTTCTCAAATTTTCTTATAAAGAATTTTGGTCGTCTGACTCCCAAATTCACCCCCTTTTGCTATAAATTTTACAAGGTTCCGACCACCCAAAGAAATGATTCCGAGAGGGCAGTTTTTTAAATTTCCAATCTTTAGCGAGTGGTTTTTCGAGTTTGTTAAATTTCCTTACGGACAATAGTCAACGAATTTTACTCATCCATGTCTCCCAAATTCACCCCTTCTCGCTATGAATTTTACAAGGACTCAACTTCCCGAGGAAATGATTCAAAGGACCCATTTCTCACGTAAAACTTCCTTATATTACGGCCTACATCCCGGAAACGTTTCACCTAGATTCCCATCGCCCATTCAATCCCTGCAAGCGACCAGTCCTAGGTATGAACATTAACACGCGTCGAAGGATCTACGTGGTCCATAAAAGTCGCATCGAGTAACGATTAAAGTATCGAATATATCCACAGGCGGAAGATAACGAGTCCGCTCGTTAACGACTTTGTGCAGATCGAGAGAGGAGACGAGTTTGCTCGTATATCGACTCTCCCACAGGGGCCTATATTCCTTTTCCATCTTTTCTCCCGTGGTGGATCAGAACGTGAAAGAGGTGGGGGTGGCGATCTGTAGGAGTGTACAACCCATGGAACGACCCCGCGTGTGACCCCACGACTCGATTCTCTCTCTATACGGCGTTATAATCGTGACCGCGCTGCAGTCGCGACCGGGAAGCTACTGTCTGGATAGAAAATCGTCGATACGTCCAGACGTGGAGTTCGCTGGTAGAGAAAGAGATCGTTGGATGCGTTATGGGTTAAAAGCTCCGGGGTCGAGAAGACTAGCTCTCCGATGTCGGTCGAGTGGAGAAGAGCTCGGTAATGAACAATCGATGTCGCGATTTCAATCGGATATTTGTCTTCTCGGATTGGCGAACGATATAGCGTAGGCGTATCGTTTTAAGGATGGGTTTCTCTTTTCGGTTTCACCTCGATTTATCGCGAATACGTGCACCATTAAGAGAGCATTCCTGTCGTGTTTAGGGAAATTTTATGGCTGATTTGAAGATGTATGTACGTATAAAATAGGGAAGAGACTGTTCGAGGGAAATGTTGGAATAGGTGTTCAGATGATATGTTCAGATTAGAGGACTAATGGCAAATTTACACGATGTAGTAATTATATTCAACGTCTTCATTATGCGGTAGTAACGAAGTTACACTGATGATAGATAAAAATAGAGGTGATCGTTTTCGTAGAAATCTTACTTACCTACTTGAAATTCATTTTTCTCGAATCTTTCGTCTTATAGATAAGGATAGGACAGTTTTTGTCGGCAGTGTATTGATCAATGTCGATGAACCTAGTCTGCAAATAAAACTCGATTTCTGTCAGCGTGATAAAATATGCGTCGGCTAATTTTCGGGTATTCTTAATATGTAGTTTGTTGCGACGTCTGTCCGTCGATAACAGTCGCAATTATTCCGACAAAAGCGTTGCTAATTTTGCCTATTCGGCGACAGCACATTGGAAATTCATCGAACAACACGTGTTTATTCAATCGTGCTTCAACATATTCCTGCTTCTGCAGCGGTATCTGATCCCCAATTCGAAGCTTGAATCGCTTTCAGTTACGGAGCTTCTCCAAGGATGGTCTTGGTGCCTTGGACGCTCTCTCATTAGCATAGCAACGCGGAAACGCAGCGTCATGCGGTGGATGTACGCACGAAACCGTGGATCTCTTCTCTTGCGTGTGCGTGTGAGCGCGTCCTCCTCTTCTTTGTACGCGTGTCTGCGGCTTCAAATCGATCATCGGTGTCGATAGCGCGAGCAAATTGTTGAAACGTGCCGCCACAATGCGAATAACAGCTGTCTCCGCGTGTCTCGAGGATGTCAAGCGCATCTCAAATTCCCGCGAAGAAAGTAACCATCCTCCGGACGCGTCACGGTCCTCTGTCCTATTCGCAACAGCCTTCCAGGAAGAAAATTCCCATCGAGCAATCTCATTTTCTCCGTGCAAACGTTGAAACACAAACTTGATCCAAATTTCACCTTTTCCAAGATTTTCGAAATCCTACATCTCTCCAGGATTACCGTACAAATATCAAGGTCTGTCACGCGGCGCGGATACACCTCGACAAGCCCTCCAGGAAGAAAGGTTTCTCATTAAAACGGCACAAAATTCTTCAAGCGCTTGAATTTCGATTAAAATATAAATTGATCCTCGTTAAGGATGAACACGCGTAAGTTCACGGACCTCCGCGACCAATCATATCTCTCTCTCTCTCTCCCCCTGTGTAACGCTCTTGTGTGTGACCCACATGCTGCGAACTTTTCGAAACTAAGAAGAAGAAGAAGAAGAGGAAAGAAAGGGGGTCTTTGCGGTTACTCGGCAATTAAATCATCCTCTAAAAAGTCGGTCTGTCCGCAGGAGCTGGGAAGGGAGGGGAAGGGTGGCAAGACACGGACAGATGGTCGCGCGGTGAAAGAGAAAGAAAGAGAGGGATAGAAAGGAGTGGGCGCAGGAGAGACGACGAATACATTACGTACGGAGGAGAGAGTCGTTTCGAATCGTGTGCCGGGTCGATCGTCCTCCTCCGTGAAGCCGACCGCTCGCTTTCCCTTTCACACGCGGCGCTAATCGCCCATCGTTCTCTGATCTATCGGGTGGGAGGAAGAGGGAACGAGAGAGGTGGGACAGAGAGGAACGAGAAACAGGAGTCTGATGGAGAAAGGGAGAGAGAGAGAGAGAGATCAGGCAGGAAGAGTAAGAGACATAGAGGAAGGGAAGAAAACAGGTAGACAGGGCGAAGAAAAGGAGGAACGATCTCGCGAGGGAGCGTCCTGGGTCCAGAGAGGCGAAGAGAAGAACCGCTTTGGAGTTGGGAAAAAAAAAGAAGAAAAAAGAAAACGACACACCGTCTACCGTGTGTGTACGTTCGTCGGCGGACGCGTACGACTTTCTTCGTGCACCGCTGTCCGATGAATTACGTAGGCGATGTACAGCAGAGATCGTAATAAATTGTGACCGAACGAAGAAGCCTTTTGTTAGTGCGACTTCCAGTTTCGAGTATCTTTATTGGAGAAACTTTAATTAACGTTTCGCGAGACCTCTGTTTCAATTACTCCACGCATCTGTTTGTGGTTTATGCATCGACGTATTTATTACACTCAGGTGTCAATACTCGGTATAGAGAGAGAGAGAGTATCGATTGACAATTGTAAATCGAGGATTATGTTTGGTATTGACACTGTTTCAAATTGGAAATGCAACACGTAGGAAGAACATACGTGCAGGAGTATCAATCGATAGGATTAAAGAGGCAGATAAGCGTCAAAAGTGACGCGTTGAATTAATTCGAACTGTCAGCATGAATGGAGCAATCACAACGAATCAATGGATCCTAATAGCACTGATCAAATTCAACGATCCCACACTTATGGTACTAGCCTGGAGTATAAAATTACACCGTACCTTGGAATCATTGCACCTTAACGGGAGTAGCGAAACACAGTGTTTCAAGTCTAATCTTTATTCTACTTTACAAAATAAGAGTTGGTGACATCGTGACACCAATTTCTCATCGAAAATCCTATTTTCTTTTACACCGCTGGGTTGATTCGTACACAAGCTGTTGTACCCAAAACAACTTAATCATACCTGTTTCCCCTCCAAGTTGAAACGAGGGAAGCTTACAGCAACCCTCTGCAACAATACAAGACTCCCCAAAATAGCTAAACAGAGACCTTTCGTGTCTTAGTAATCACCTAATTTGCGTAACTTTCGAAACGTCCAAAATACACTATAATTAACCCTTTCGTTACGGCAGATTTTAATGCGTAACTTGGGTGACTGACCCACGGCTGCAAAATTTCTTACTTCGGCCTATTTCGTTTTGAGATTTGTTTCGTGGAAATACTAAGGTGGAAATACTTGCGAGATAAAATTAAGGATCAGATTAGACTAGAAGCGCGCCAAAAGGCGCGAACTGTACAGTGTGAGTTAATTTTCAAAGGGTCAGTAAGTACAAATCTGTCTCAGTGTTTCCAACCCTAATTCCAACAACACACTCTGAAATCGGTAAAAATCTCTCCTTGAATTTTCTCCTCTAACGCGTTCGCCGGATCGATTGGACGTGCACAGCAGCCCCCGTTTCCTTCTAGCGTTTCCTCGACAGCTCTAGAACGCGCGTTGCGTATATTATACAATGTTCCACGTGCGGTTCCGTTAAAGAGCCGCCGCCCACGCGTGCCGTGTGTGTCGCAGAACGACGGTATCACGCGAGGGGGGGAAATATCGGGGAGTTGCGGTGAAAATGAAAGTGCGGCGCGTTCCTCGGTGTCGAGGAGGCATTATTGACCACCGATAGACCCCGGTGTTGCCCGGCTAACGCGCGGCCGGCTTTATTAGCATTTTCATTCATGGGCAAAGAAAACGATGGAATTAAGCGTCGATTTATGGGTCCGCGGGGCGGTAGGCGGGTTTTAACAGACCCGGTTGGAAAAATTACAAGGCGAACGAGTAATGTTATAGATGGGTGTTTGCACGTTTAACGAACGCGTGTATCGGCACGGCTACCGGCACGAAAAACGCCTCACGTGTCGACTTGAATTGTGGCGCGGTTTAAAGAGCTTTTTAGGTGTTCGTAACGGTGAAACGATTCGACGTTTCGCCATAGAACGGATAGACAGAGTGTCGGAGGGATCCGTCGGGCTATGCGATTAAAAGTGCTCTGCAATTAGCATTAGCTGGAGAGGTACGGTCGCGAGTTACAGCAATCGTAAACAAAATATTAGCATCTTAAACGGCGATTAGGCTGATTCACTTTTAC
This sequence comes from Habropoda laboriosa, assembly GCF_001263275.1. Lineage (NCBI taxonomy): Eukaryota > Metazoa > Arthropoda > Insecta > Hymenoptera > Apidae > Habropoda > Habropoda laboriosa. The sequence continues at coordinate 1,063,792 of NW_017100229.1, read as the reverse complement.
GCAACTCCGGTGGTAATTATATTTGCATACATCAGACGCTCTACGTGTTACTATTAGCGTAATCAGGGGGAGGGACGTTCTTCGCTGGTATCGATGGATCTTTTCATAGAGATCGTTTGTTCGCTCGAGAGTAGCAATTTGTCAGGTGATTTTCTCAGACGCT
>NW_017100229.1:1045826-1058814 GCF_001263275.1 Habropoda laboriosa | reverse complement strand
AAAAATGATTTTTACAGCCGTCAATTTTAAAACACACTGTACACACACGGCGAACGTTCTCCGTTCGACTTCAGAAAATTACTACGTCCTCGTCTCAGCTCTTTAATTTACAGCTACCAATTTTGAGCCACCCTGTACATATATCGCGATCGTTCCCGAGAAACGATTTCCTCGGAGCTCGATGATCGAGCGTGTGGCATAAATAATAATTAAACCTCGCGGCGAAAAAAATATTCCTCCGGCACTGTACGATCGCGATCTTCCCTTTTTCTCGCCGATGTTTTCGTCCGCGTAAAAGGTGAACGTTCACATCTATAAATAGTAATACGAACGTGCGTAAACTCTCGTTGCACTGGAATACCCGCGCGACACTCTCCTTTCGTCGGTTGTAACCCGACGTTACAACGCGGACAGTTGCGTAATAACCGCCTGTAAAACCTCTCACCCTCGCCAGCTTCTTCCTGACTACGAGAGATACCCATAACGGCAACCGGTTCCTCCTCCTCTTTCCTCTCCTTTTTTGTCCTTTTCCCCATCGTCTCATTCGCCATCCGTATCGTTCCTTTCCGCGATGGACCGAAACGAGCACTCTCTCGAATTCGGCCTCTCGAACTTATAGTTCCACATGCTTCGGTTGCACACGAACCGAGAAACGCTGACAGTGGTAGGCGTTAATGGTGAAATTTGTCTCTCACCTGGTAATCCGGCAGGTTAAAGTGAGTCACGTTGTTTCGTCCAGACTGTGCATGATTGATTGTAATAGGTGTCTTCCTGGTACTTGGCGCAATTTATCTTTGGCCACGGTTTGTTGATCTACGGGTGAAGTGCAGAAAAGTTCAGGGGTACGTTCGAACGGTAGAGGGGGAGGAATCTAGCGTGAAGCCAGTCGGGGAATGTAACGGAATAAAATATTGATATACCTCGAGGATTTATACGTCTTGTTACGAGGCATCTCGAGCGAGATAGTGTCCTCAGCAAGATATACTCCGTCTACTTTGTTAATTGAGGTCAAACCGTCTCCACGTCTTACGTAACTATCGTTTCAACCCCGCTACCAAAGGGTTAACACGTAACGCCCGGTGTCTCGATTTATTCTAATAACACTGTAATTGCGTGTAACATCGGAACAGCCGCCTATCGATACAATTCGAGCGTGAAATTTGAAGGTTCAATTATCCTGATTTATCGTACGTCGGGGGTGGTAAACGAGTTATTTGTCCCGTGGCAGATATAATCGAATTTAATTTGGACGTTTGTAGAAACGAGTTTTTTCTCGTTTAGTCGGAAGGAGGTTTATCATAGGTAACTTTCTAAAAAAAATCTTCTCGATCCTTCGAGATCTCCTTGAAAAAATTCATCCGTTGAATGGCAAGAAAGAAGTGGAAGAAAAAAAAAAAACAGAAGGAGAAGAAGGAAAAGGCGTACGAAAATATCGCGTGCGCTTTGGGAGAGATGACTATGCTGCGTCGAATTTTTCTAAAGGGATTCGACGAGCGTTGAATCCGCAACGGTTTACGCAACCACACGAACCATCGGTTGAATCGTTGGAAAAATGTTTAATCGATCGTTGGGCTGGTTAGGCTCCTCTGGCTGCATCGTAACGGGAAGTCTACGTTGAGAGTGAAAAGCGATCTAAGGGAGGGACGGGACGAGAGAGTGGTTCACTGGCATCCTAGCTTTTCCACTGACAGCGCATTATACGGGAGAAAGGTCATCCCACAACCTAATAAAAAATTATGCGCCGTACTGCTCCCGAGCGACGTTATACGGTACAATGATCTTCATCAGGCGGGCACAAAGCCGATGGCGAGCTAATTAAAGAAAATGAGTAAATAATTTGAGTTGACCGAGGAGTGATCGTGAAAACAAGCTGTCGGAAAAGAAATCGGACTATCGTCGAAGAGCGAGGAATTAATAGGAAAAAATCCGAATTAATCTACAATTTCGAAAATCGTCTACCGCTGCTTTTATTCTCTCTCCCCTTTGTTTTCCCTATGCTCGACTGTAATGAAGCTATTCCTGAGCTGTTCTCGCGACACGATGCATATTCATGAACGATTGAATAATACCAGTTCCATCGATTTCCTTCAAGTCCAAAAAATTCTGAATCTATCATCCAGTTCGTCACTGTGTCACTGGAGTGTGCCGAGGCAAACAACTTTTTTTTACTCTTCATTCCGTTTTTTTTCTTTCGTTTTTTTAACACCACCAGCGAAACTCGTCGCTATTCGACACACAGAGTGTGTCTCGTGCGAGTAATCGTCTTGATAGTCACTGTGACCTTCGCCCACGACGTCTCACCGGAAGATTCCGGTTTCGTGGATCGATCGATCCAACCTTACCCTATCCAGAATATCCTAGATCAGTGCCTGATGGTCTGGTGACAAATTTCACGGACCGCGCGCTCTTCTCGTCGTCCAATGCATAGAGAAGCAGGTATAATCGGTATCTTTCAATTAATCTACGTGTCGTAACGAACAGGTTGCATCAAAGTAATAAGCGTACAGGGTTTCGAAATAGTCCCGATGAGGTTTTTAGCGAGGACACTATTCGCTTAACCTTAAGCTAATTAAGCAATAAATTCCTCGTTTTTTAATTACTACATTTTAGCAGCTACCGAAGAGTATCTGATTTTAAGGATACCTCGGACGATGTAGCTCTGTGAAATATTGGAGAAATGATTTTTGGTGTTGGCAAACGTACGGGTTGAACAAATTCGCCGATTTTGTTGAAGAATTTCCAGAGATGAGAGTTTATAGAGAATTTAAATTTAAAATATTTCTGGTACCACTTTGATAATGTCCTTTTAACAAATATAGGATTGCTATCGCTAAAAATTCCCATTTAAAAATCAGCAAGAATATTCCAAAAGAGTCTTACCTTTTACTGCAATCATTGAAAAAAATTATTTTTATCTTTTACCGACATGAAATAATTTTTATCTGCACAAAAAAATCATTCCATTGTTCTGGATCAGTGGTTCCTCAATTCATTTACAATTTTCAAAAATTCGTGGAGCCCATACCCACGTTCCAGCCACCCTAATTTTAACAACACCCTAACAAAAATTATTTCCAAAATAAATTTTGATCAAACGTTATCAAAAGACACTTTGCGAAGCACAGCTCTATAGCCACATCCCAGCAAACAATATTCCCCATCGCCGTACTCTGAATTCCTCAAAATTCCCTCGCACCGTATCTTCACGGGGTGTTCTCGTTGCGGCTGAATTCTCGCCAAAGAGTCCGGCCGTTCGAGCCGATCGAACGACCTTATCCTTCTCTCTCGCCTCTTCCAGATCAGTGCTCGTTTCACAGGTGGCCGACACGATACCGTTGTTTCGTCACGTGTCGAAGTGAGCTCGTCTTACGGGTGATTAACTGGGGCGACGTCGGCTTGTGCTTACGCCTCCGCTTTGCCACGCGTGCACCAGTCACCAGGGCCGCTTTTGCACGGGGAGGGTAGGGGGACGTTGGCGGGGTAGCTCGGTGTGATGCATGAATGAAGGTTGCAGAGGTGGTGGAGCTGAGAGAGAACGGAAGAGAGAGAGAGCGAGTCGACGCCACCCCTCCGACACGGTGAATCGTGTCACGCTCTCTCTCTCTCTCTCTCTCCTCTCGCATCCTTTCCCACCCTTTCCATCCCCCTTTTCCACCGTATCCTCGTCTAACCAACGCGATTCTCACGCCAACGCCTCTGTCTACCGGTGACCCACGCTTACACGTACACATAGAGAACGATTACGATGGCGCAGCCGGTTCCACGAGGGTGAATTATGACGTAGTTTTACCACCGGCAGAAGATGCAAGTTAATTGGCATTATTTCCGGACGCGTGCTCGTCAAGGAGCTGGAGGATTTCCGTGTACGTTTAATCACGCGTCTGTGCGTCAATCCGCGGATGGATCATTGACGGGCAAACGCGGCTCGTTAGATTGACGGACGGAGGTGAATAATTGTTCGTGGAACGATCGCGGTAACTCGTCGGACGATCAATTATACCGGAGACGGAATCTGGTTGGAACGAGGTTGAATCACATTTCGAACTGCGGATCGATTTACCGTTGCACTTTTCCTTTCTACCGCAGAATGAACAGGGTTGAACTGAGAGGATGGAACGGAAATGTGGTGTAAAAGGTGTAGTAAACGTTGTCACGCAACGTGCTCCTAGAAAACAAAGCGTGCGAGCAATTTCAATCCATTCGTATCGATCACGGTGTGTTTACTCAGGGTTACTTCATTCTCAACTCTTGGACATCGTGTAAACTAGGAAAAACCGTCGGTGTAAAATTTTCATCGGACAACAGGTTACACTTCTGGCAGGTGCACAGTCACCTGTTTGGACGAAAAAAATTTTACGACTTCGTTTTACCAACGATTAAACTTTTAATAGGCTCTCGAATAAAGGATCGAAACTTAATGCACCATCCTCGAACACCTTTCTACCCGGATACTCCCCGGGAGAAACCTCTGGAGGGTTAACAAACGACATTGCTAAAGATACATTTCCATCCGTCGGTATCCGCGATCCGTTTTAATCCATGGCTCGTCGATTATTCAAAAGCGATCGTCGTCGGTGCCAAGAAGCGCGCCACGACCACCAGCTGAACTCGAGAGGCGAACGGAAGCGGGCCAAGTGAGCGCCAAACACGGAAAAGTGTCTCCCCTCGAGGAATATAAATAGACGGACGATCAGAAGCGGAGGAGAACAAACACATCGAGAAATGTAACAATTAAGCGAGAAGAATGCAGCGTTGAAATGGAGAAGAATTGATAGGAGGGGAAGGAGAATAAGCAAAAGGATACCGGCGGTTGTTGGGTCGGGTCGGGTTGGATTGGGTCGACTTGCGTGGGGTTGGATATCCGTGTGGTGGGAGAGATGGGTGATCGGTAGGTGGCGTGCTGACGTCACTATAGCGGCATCATCAGCCGCGTGGGCCAATAGGGACGCTCACTCGAGCCAGGTCCATCGATCCGCAGGCTGCTGTCGTGTGTGTTTATGACGTCCGAAGGTGACGTCATCGTTAGCGCCGTTCGCCGCCGCCGCCGCCGTCGCTACACACGCTACGGTTTTAATATAGCGGAGGAACGCGCGCGATCCGGACTCAGTTACGCGGCGGCCGGCCACCCGTGCGAGAGCGTATCGCTTTCTTGCAAAACGTGTCCGCGCTGTTTTCTCTCTCTCACACTATTTCTCTCTAAACTACTCTCTCCCACACACAAACACACACACACACACTTACTCGCTCTTAACTTATTCCTTTCTTTCTTCTCTATCTTGTCTCTTGAACGCGATACATTTATACACACGTGTATGTATATCGCAAGGAGAGAAAATTTGATCGAGAAAGTTTAGAAGGAATTTTTCACCGAGACAAAACCGGCGGTGGTTGTGTGTCACGCAAAAGAGGATCAATTGTGCGGAAGATACGTGTAAATCGGTGAGACACGGAAAGAAGAGAGTATCAAGTCCGTGTGTCAAGTGCGAGAAAACTGGGGATTAAACACGCGAACGAAGGAAGAAAAGGTGGTGCACTAGCCAAGGACGTTTGTGTTTGAGTTTCGCGTGACCAACGGGAGAGAGAGAGAGAGAGAGAGGGAAGTTAACCTAAGCGCGTTTGAACGCGCGTGGTTCCGCGTGTACGGGACTGCCCGAGGTTGTGTCTCTCTCGCGATATCGTCTGACAGCTTCCTGTTCAGCTGTTTCGTCTAGGACGTAACAGAGAGATAGGGAGATAATCGTTCGGTCAGAAGGAGGGAAAGATTTTTGGTGGACAAAAGTGTATCTGTACGATTCGACGCTAGAGAGATCGATCGAGAAGATCGATCTTGGAGAAATTGGAGGGAAATTTTGGAGAACCTCGACGAGACTCGTAGCGAAGATGATGTCGACGATGGAGACGGAGGAAGGATAAATTAGCACGATCTTCGAGGAACAAAACACAGGATTCTGCATGCGAGAAGTGTTCGAGCTCCTCGGTGGAGCGCTCACCTCCGAAGACTTCCTCCACAAGGATTGGTCTAGCCCTGCGACTACGCTGACAGGTCGGTGATACACGTGTGTCATCACTGTTCTTTTCTCATTGTGTTGTGGGTGAGTTGTGTATGTGTGCGCCTTGGATCACGTTTTAGAGAGCACGTACCTCTTTCTCCGTTTCTTGTCCCGTTTCTCAGCCCGGTATATACATTGTGCTTTTACCAATCACCGTGTGAATCTTCATCGACTGGTTGTGATTATCGCGATCAATTCATCCCCCTTTTGTTTTTATTCACTCTGAACCACTCGTCGTGTACGTTTCATCAATCGTTTCACTGTATATCAAATTCACACGCTTCTCGCGAATGCTTTTGCATCAGGGACAATCCATCGATCGTTTAAATCTATCAGAATAGAGAGAAAAAGGAAGACTGTCTAATCGACGAGACTTGATTCCAATCGGGAGAGCTTTATACCGAAAGAACGGAAACCGTCGGCGAGATAGAGAGATCAGCTGTCGAGAGGAATAAAAGCACGTGTAACATCTCGAACTCGCTTGTCTATTTAGCGTTCTGCGCTGGCACGTGCGCGCTTGCGCGCTCGCTCGCGCCTCTGAACAGGAGTTTGGCCCGCGAGGAAGGAAGGAAGGAAGAAAGGAAGGAAGGAGGAGAAGGAAACAAAAAGTGCGAGAGATCGGTGTTCGTCGTAGGATGGTCGCCGCGATCGTCGCGGCCATCGATCGTCCGCGTCTCGTGGACAATTGAGAACGAAGAGAGAGGAGGAGGTGGAAGAGGCGGTGGAGGAGGAGGAGGAGGAGGTGGAGGAGGAGGAGGAGGAGGAGGAGGAGAAGGGACGTATAGCGATCGCGAGTAGCAGCGGGCTGGTGAATGAAACGGATAAAAACGAGGCGTGAGAGTGCTGCTGATCGTACGTGCGATGCGTACCGTCGAGGATACGGGCACGGAAGCAGCCGCAGTTGGTGCTGCGACCACCCACCAACGTGCTACAACCGGCAGGCCATTGGTCGTCGATCACAATCACGATCGCGATCACGATCAACGAGATCGATCGACCACGATCCATCTACCGACTGCACCGTACCACCAGGTCACCATCGCAGCGGACACCAACAACAATCATGACCATCATCGGAACTTCGAGCATCACGCGACTCAACGCCATGATCATTGGAACAAGTGTAAGTCATCTAGTAGAAAAAATGAACAAAATTAAGAACGAAAGAAAGACCTTTGGGACCGTCTTGTGTATAGTTTCACCGGTAGTTTATTCTACCGGTATCCTTTAACGAAGAATTATGCCGTACAAATGCTCGCTGATGGTTGGCAGGTTGTGGTTACAAAAGGTGGTGGTGGTGGTGATGGTGGTGGTGACGGTCTGATTTCGATGACGTAGATGGATCGACCTGTCATCGTTTTTATTTTTAGGTTTCGAATTAAGCGGTAGCTCGGGATATTATTTTCGTTTTGTTTCGATTTAATTGGATTCGTTTCTATCTAAAAGAGACCTTTAAAGGCTTTCGTCGAAAATCAACGAAAGATCTGAGAGACAATGGCGTGTGCGCAACGAATTCGCGTGTGCACTGTATAGGAAAAGCGAGAAAGGTTAATGGGCATGGCATTAAGGAGCGAAAGAGCGAGTGAAATGGAGATGAGGTGCGAACGATAGAGCGAAGGGACGAATTGCCCCCTCTCGACGTCTCTTCTTAGCCAATCGATTCGAGCTGTGAAAAGGATCTAGAGGCTGTGGCTCGACGATTGGTCGGGAACCTTCTTTCAACGCTATATCTATTCTTTCACTGTGCAAGCAAAAAGAAAAAAAAAAAGAGAAAGAAATTCACTCACAATCGCGATTTGCATTCGCCAACATTTTATCCACTGGACATTGTCTCACCGTGTTACCGATTTCATTTAGTAAAAATCACCACCATCGTCATCGTTGTCGTTTCTTTTTTCTTTACAAAATCATCTTACCAGTTTTCAATTTTTCTTCCAAAATCAATTCTCACGTATTCACGAATCACCTGTACATATACATATATATGTATATATACACATGTGTATGCTTCAATTATTCATTCGCGCCTGTTCCATCGAGCCTAGCGACAGATTCCATATTCGAGAGCAGCCGCGAGTTCGATCGGGCATAGCCTAGCGGGCCGATAGGGACATTTTACAGGTGTAATCGGCACGTTAAGGTAAATATAGTCTGGCAGTCGGCCGAGTGCAAGGCAGGCGTTTCTTTTCCGCGTACATACTTGGCCCGCACGAGACCTGCCCGCGCAGGAAAGAAGAGAGAAACGCTTAACGAACAAATATAACCGACGCGTTGTGTGTGTACGTTCTGTGGCGGCGGGTGCAGGTGCGGTCACTGGTTCTGCTGCATTGTGACGACCAATCGAATTGCGAAAACCGATTGTCAGGTTCGCTAGGTACAAAGAGAAGTGAGAGAGAGAGAGAGAGAGAGAGAAAGAGAGTAACGACCGTGACAATGGTAAATCAACGCTTATGACTTCCGTGCGTTAAATGGACCCCGCGAGTGTGTCGTGGTACCGTTAAAAGTGGCCACTCACGTTATCGATAGTCGATCGACTGTCACTCTGACCGTTACGTGGGCATGTAATTGCGATATATGCAAACTTCGAGCAAGAGGAGAGTAGGATAAGAAAAAGGGAGAGAAAAAAAGGAAAGAACTGCCTCGTGCCACGGCTATTAAAAGAGAGAGAGAGAGGGGTAGAGCAAAGTTGATAAACATATCGAGATCGAGAAACCTAATCACTCCAAGTGACAGTCTCTCTAGTTTTCCCCACTCTCTTCTAATAAGAGAACTGGACTCGAGAATGGTTTGTCCGTGGAAAATCGCTGGTTTACGAGAACTTGCCAGTGACACGTGTGTGTGTGTTTGTGTGTTACGTTAATAGGCCTGCGGTGTAACGCGCGGGTTTGCCGTTCCACCAGCAGCAAGTAGTTAGGCGCATTCAGACTCAGACATTAGCGAGACGTGCATCGCCTCGCGTCTGAGCTGGCACGTCCGTAACTACTTAATTCTTTTTAAACGTTTCGTGGCGAACGTGTGTAGTATTATACACTCGCTGTGTGCCAATCTTCTCTCCCCTCTTCGTCGTTCTATGCATCTTTCTAACCGTCGATAATAAAATCTCGTCGATTACAGCCGGTAATGGTGAAACGTAATTTATTTTATTACAAATAATTATCGTAATATCGAATCCACACACGCGCACACGTGCGATGCGATTAGATTAGAGAAACTGTTGTCTTTAGATCGGAAAAGTTCTGAAAAACGATCGGATTTTCGACGACGTTCGTTACGCGATTCGCGTAGGAATTCTAACGTGGAAATTTAAACGCGTTTTAGAGAGCGGGATGGTGTGCGAGAGGAGGAACGAAAGTTTGTGAACAATTGGAACGATCGATGGGTGGTGGGCGCCGTTTGAAATTGTGGCGTGAAAATAATCGGGATCGTTCGTAGAATCGTAAAATTGGATAGTATTTTGACGGCGAGTGCCCGTGGGATGGACACACTCGCTTCCTAGAGGCCAATTGCATTGTTTTACTGGGCAAACTAAATATACGTGCGAGGCAGGCGTACCGCGGCTACTTGGCCGGGACACAAAGGAGACCAAAGAGACGTCTAAGACGACCGTACATCACGTGCCGTTACACTTTTCACGTTTTCGACGTGCTAGAACGATGAACGACCGACGATTGAACGCGCGACGCCACGTCTAACTCCTGCGTCCACGTCTAAGGAATGTGGATTCGAAGGCGACGCGCGTTTCGCCGTTCCACGATACTCGTGATTCATTCGCGCGATTAAAATGTGCACGGTGTTCTCTACGCGCTGTGATACTTCGACGTGTAGTACGAGCATGCATATATCTACGTTGACTTAATTCATTCGGAGTTTCGGTGCCTTCCAAACCTTCGTTTCTCAATGGCCCCACGGTGTATCGTTCTCCCTTAGCAATGTACTATGAATGTGTAATTCCATAAATTGTGGAATTTTGCTGTTGGAATAATCAGATCATCCTGAAGATGAAAATTTTGTCAATCTTCAATTCACTCCGGTGCTCAAAAATCGAAAACTTTTTCATTGTTTTCGTACAAGGGTGACGATACTAAAGCAGAGGAGGCGAAAATTAAAAGGAGAGAGCGTGCAGAATAGATGAGACAGATTGAGGGAGAGAATGAGCCGTAAAGAAGTTAGAAAAGAATGAAGTATTCCTTCGTAGAAGATCGATATGAAAGAGGACGAAAATATTTCTTTGTTTTCGAAGCGTATGATTGCAATTGGTCTGTAGGAGAGGAAGTCAGGGCATCGACATTGAGGCGTGGAATCGAGGAAGGCAGGCGATGACAGGTTCCAGGTGGAAACGTTGCTCGACTGCGGCGTTGTGTTTTTCACGAGGCTGCGGTTTCGCGTGGGTGGGAATAGGCTCTTGTTTCCGGCGCGAGACATGCGATCAGGAAGCGACCTCAGGACCCCGGGGGCGAAGGAACGAGGGTGAAAAGACGCGGCATAGGTGGGCGGTCTGACGATTCATATTGCATAAATGCTACGCCACTTCTTCAATTATGTAATGGTTCCTCGATTCGACGTGATTCGATATCTACGAAACTTTCATCGTGCTGCATCGACGTCAGCCGCATGTTTCCAGCCAGTCGAGCTCGTATGGGAACGAAAGAGGCGTACGGTGCCTTGCGATAATTATAATTAATTGAAACCGATACTCGTCGATAAACATGCATCGATCAACGTGCAGTAATTTCACGTTGCGTAACGACAAATTGCATCGACGAGGAGCAGTGTGTACACGAAAAAGTGAACGTGATGGAAAATCGTGGACAACTTGCGTCTGAGAAAAATTCGAACGAGATTTTGAAAACTTCCCGAATACACAGGATCTTTCGTTATTTTAAATTTCAACAAAGATACTTCTCGATTTCTAATTAAAATCGTAAAAATACGAATAATCGAATATTCTTCTCGATCAAGTCCTCTCAATTCCTCCCGAACAAGTTTCTTCTTCGTTTTAATAAAGTCTCGAAGTGAGGAGAATTTCACTGCAGAACAACTTAACTGTACTCTCTCTCTCCAACTTTCGTACAGATTTACAATGCCTCTCGATAAGTTCTCCCCCCTGTTGCAATTACTCGAGAGTGTAACTCAAATATATCGCGTTAGAAAACATTTCCCTCGTCTCGATTGCTCCAGTATACAAGCTCTTTGAGAAAAAGCTCGGACGCCCAGTACGCAGAGGCAGTTTTGTCGGACAGAACCTGATTAAAACTCGCCGATAGGGAGAACGCATTCGCCGTGGAGAAAGAGAGATTACTCGGGCCGCGGCGTAATGAGATTGTGACTCGCATAACGACTCTAGGATCGATAAGTGACGTTGATGCATATGAACGCGCGTGCCAGCAGTGAAAGGGTCAGTAGTCAGACGGTGGCGCTATAAATACCGGGAGGACTTGATTCGTTGTGTTTTAACACGGTTGATTAACGACGGATCGATAGCGATCGCGCTTTCCTTGCTCCCTCGCGAAGAAAGAAACCGTTGGTCGTTCCATTCACGATCAATCGATGAAGAGAAAAAAAAGGAAGAAAAAAGAGACGAACGAACGAAACGGTGTGAATGTGTGTATGAATGTATAATCAGAGTCGTCGTATGCAACGTGCGTAACGTCGTTTTGACGATGCTGGGCTGTATGCCCGACAGGTTTATGGTAATTCGGGCGAACCGAGTAAAAATGTGTAACGCGACCGGCTGACGCGCGGCCTTGTTTCACCTGAAATAGATTTCACCGCGCGGAAACGTATTCACCGCGCGCGAGTTTTGACGCCGCTTCGGAACACCGGCGGTGCTATAATTTCTCCTGGTTACGCGCGTCCATCCGAGGCGATCGATCCGCCTCGTCGCCGGAAGAATTCGCGTTTTCGCGGAAATCGTCTCGATTCGATCCGCTGTACACGTCTATTTCTAACACACCCACCTACCGCAAACAAATATCATCATCCCCTTCCAGTTACCACTCTTCTCTCTTTCGTCAGAAATTTCTACGTAATAAAACGCGTTCTTGAAATTCAGTCCACCACTCTATAGCGTACACTCGATATTACCGGCGTCAATTACGTCATACAGGGACTTGCAAATATCCCGGTGTGTCTTGGTTGTTTCGATCGATCAGAAAAAGACCACCGGATGGATAGCTGGTGTCTACTCGTGAAAGAATACATAACGAAGGTGGGATAGATGCGCGAGTATTCCCTCGCGGTGGACACTTTCATTCAAACTTGACGCACGACGGCTGGTTCCCGCGCAAACTCCGTGGTTCGTCGCGACGCCACCACCTCTCTCTCTCTCTCTCTCTTTCTATCTGGCATTACTCTGACGTCACTACGCCGCCCCCGTCCGTCATCGACCGACCGACGGCATGACTACGTCACACGTACCGCCAAGGACGACGCTATTTCGGGCGTTATGCATTGCCGTCCTCGTCGCCGTCTTCTCGCCACCTCGTTTTCGACGTTGTCGTCGTCGTCGTTGGCGACCGTCGATATCGCTGCGTCGACTTCTCCAAACGTGAGATTCCCCTCGGGTCTCTCGCGTCACCAACTCGTCAACACGCGACGCGTTCCGTCGTGGATCGCGAGGGCGTGCGGGAAATCGTTCGTGTGTGTGTGTGTTTTGCACCTCTCTTTCGGTTCCCCTCGGTCCACGAACAAAACACGATGACGCGGTGATAAACACTTCTCGAGCAACGGTTTCGAGTGTTTACGAAAGTTTCGCGACGTTGTGCCTTCTTTCTTTTTTCCTCTCTGGTGTCTTTTTACCGCGGTAGGAAGATGACGATGACGAAGTTGTCGTGGCTGACGAGGAATCGGGACAACTCTATCCTGATCGCGTTGTCGTCACAGAAATATCCTGCTCAGTGGAAATGAGGTAACCAGACTTCTTATCGATCCGTGTCGCT
>NW_017100229.1:1009741-1045810 GCF_001263275.1 Habropoda laboriosa | reverse complement strand
ACCACAGCGTTCCTACGCGCGCTCAATGACATCCGTGAACCTCTGTTTAAAGGTGCTGCTCCCTTGTTAGAGATTTCTATAGTTAAAGATTCGAACGATGAATAACAGATTTTTTAACTAGTTTTTCCATGTTTCTCGTTCGCCTGGATTTGTTGTTGCAAACAAGATGAATATTTGAGGAGGGCTATAGGATCCAATAAACTTCAAGGATGAACCTATTATGTTACGAAATGTACGACGAGGGGGATACGTTCTAAATTCACGTTGCAATTTATTTTATTATTGTTCGTATATATTATGTAAGAAAAAATCGTTAATATTGAAGTTAGCTCGTAAATTGGTCTACCTGCGAGAGCAAAAGTCAAAGTAGGGCTCGGATAAATTTCGTAGATTCAACCCTTTCGATCTAGTTATATCCAAAATTCCCAAAATCACAAAGGAAGGATACAGAAATCTCCCTGCGAAAGCCAGAGAAACTTTCGTCGATCATAATCGCGGCAGGATCACTGACCACTCGCCCAGCAGTGGCATAATTCGGCCCGCGACCTTGGCGCGTCACGTGGCGTCCGCAATTTTTAGGGAGGCGTGACGGGCGCATCGTCGCGCAATCGTTTCCGGGAAATGGCACCGCGTGAACGTGAAATAGCGGTGAAAAGCGCGGCAGAGAGAGAGAGAGAGGGGAAAGGGGCGAGGAAGCATTGAGCAGCACGATAGTGACTATACACTCGAGAAAGAGCGAGAGAGAGAGAGATCGGCGTGCTCGTTGCTCGCGTAATAGTCGGCGTGGCAGTGGGCTAAATTTAATGCGCGCGAACGCCACGATGCTCAAGATTAGCCGACTGGGTTCCGCGTGACGTTACCGCCGCGGAAAAACGACGAGGGCCGGCGACTCGTGCCAAAACAGAGCCGTGACGACGCATCGCGAGCGTGCTTTGACGCGAGCCTTTTTGCACCGATGCTAGAGAACGTAAATACCGCGGTTGCTGCCAGTGTCTTTGGTGAATGACCGAGAAGATCGAAGGGAAAGGGTCCTTCTCCCTTTCTCCCTGGAAAACGAGAGAAAAGGAAGGAAAAAGGTCGATTGTGTTACAAGGGTGTGAAAAGGGAAACGAGGTTGGAGAAGGGGAATATAGCCCAAGGTGATATTTCAGGGGGAGTGTTGCTAAGTGGGTATTAAGCATTCCAGGGATGGAGAGCTCTGTTAATTGGAAATTAGGAATTATCGAGGGTTTAAGATATAGGTGTATTTTAGAACCTCTGCTAATTAGGGTTATTGTGTTGTTAATTGGGCGATTGGTCAGTGGGGAGAGTATTCACAAAAATTTGTAATGTAAGCGTGTTAGGTTGTTGCAGATGAAACGACAAATAGAATATTTATTAATCGAACGATCCACTGGTTATTTGTCAGAGAGTACTCTGCATTTCTGGGTACCGGAAAATTCTCGAAAATCTTTTCTCAAAAGTAGTTATCGGATCTTGATCGAGATCCATGGTTAACCTTCCGAAAACGGTCATTTCGTGTGCAATTTCATAGATTGATAGGTGGTACACGGTGTCACTTGTTCTTTCACTTTCATGTCGTAAATATAACGGCACTCTGATCCGCCTCGAAGTCACTCTCTGTGTGATGTCATCAGGTAGAAATGTAAGAGTTGCGAAGGGAGAAGGAGGACAGATAGATGGCTGGTGTTGTATCGTGACTGGTTGTCACGTGCTTTCATCCTGGAAAGATTTTGCACGTTGTCGAGAACGACGCGGCTCTCGATAGGCGCGAAAATTTCGACCTGAGAACGAGACTATTGGAACATGTGTTGGCTGGTTGGTGGCACTGACGAGGCGGTCTGTATTGATTCAACGCAGTAATCTGGTCGGCTTAACGAACGTGCAAATTAAATATTTCTCGTTCACCGAGTCAAATCTGACGATTTTTTAGGACACTTAACCCCTGTCGAACTTCGACGATGTTTCAAACGTTCGTTGGACAAAAGGAAGAAAGAAATTCCACGTCTGACTGGTACAGGAATATCTCCCTTTCCTCCGAATCTTTAATTAATAGAGCAACGTCTCGACTCCCCCGTTTGTTGTCGATGACCCATATTGCCTTTCATTCTATCGATAATTGCAATTCGAATATTTTCCACACACACGAGAGACAGCCGGCTCTCTTTCTCCCTCTTTCGATCATACGATGGAAAGGAATAAGTTAATCTGGCTACCTTCCGCGAGCGCATAAACGACGAGTCATTTAATTTTCATGCAGAGAAAAAAAGCTGTCGTCCTCTTACCGTGACCTCGCCGGGGAATGCTCGGTGGACAGTTATATGAAACGTTGTCGATTAGCCACTGTCGATACTACTAATAAATTCTTACGCTTTCCCATTCTGTCTCCCGTCGCCGCTGATTTATCGTTCTCTCGTATTAACCGCGCCGCGTAGAGAGGGGAGCGTCTAACACCTCGAAACTTGACTCATTAACGTTACCAATGACGCATATAATCATCGTTCTCCACTCTTGACTCTCCCGCGCCAAGAAGCACGTGAGTGAGAAATATTGAGCATCGACGAGAGTAAACGCACAGAGGATAGACCGACGGAACAACGGCGGCGATGTATCGAGCAGAGTGCGTGAATTCCTCGAAGAAGGAGTCAAGGACACACGACGTTGTAAAGCAACGTCGTAACCATCGACGATCTTAAACGGGTTCTATCTATGAACTCTCGCGAATAACTCGCTAAAGTAAGAACGAACCTTAAGAAACACCGACTTTTCCTTCATCAAAGATCTGCATATATCACCGATATTTTCACCAACTTCTCTAAACCAACAAGTCTCGAATGTCTTCTTGTTACCGTAAGCGAAATCGTGCGGAATTTAAACGTTACCGAGAAGTATACACGTATCGTCGAAACGTGGCCAAAAGGATCGTTTGAAAGGGTAATCAAACGGTACACACACATATATATATATATATATGGACGTTGTAACACGTTGAAAGCTTCTCTTTGATGTGACGAGAAACGTTCAGTTGAGCATAGGAATCGGGGCACCTGGTTTTCCGCCCCTGAACGAGACAAGGGGACGGGCCGTCGATCGATGAACGGAACTGCGGTACAACAATGACGTCATCAACGACGTCGCAGTATGACGTCACTGGTGAAGGGGGTGGCGCGAGGTGGAGGCCGAGAAAAGAGACGGGAGGAAGGATGAGGTCGAAAGGGGTGGAAAGCACAGCTGTGCAAGGGGGAGGGCTGTGCCAGTGGGGGACGAAGTTTCTCGTCTGACTGTGTGTTGACGACCCACACTGAGGGTGAGAGTGTGTTGGTTCTTGTATGTGCGCGGCTCAGTCTGCTTAACGGGGGCGAGCAAGGCCGCCGGTTAAAGAGGATAGACCGCCGCGATATTGAGCGTCGAATTTTAACAGGTGGAAAATGTAAGGGATGTTTCCTTAACCATCGACTGTCTTCCGTTGTTCTTCTTGGTTTACCGCCTTTCTTTTATCTTTGATTAGGTGTTCCCTGCACCCCAGTTGTCTTTTTTGTAGGATATTCTGTTACGTTGCTCAGCTGTCGTGTATCTTCCTCATAAGCATACTTGATCAACTTGTTGTGAAAACAAGAATGATGTTTACTCCAGGGATTTGTTTAGAAATTTTTGTTTATTGTTGCTCGTAAAATTGCGCGGTGCTAGGTTTATCGAGGAATATTGGTATTATGTGAAAGATTGGTAAAAATTTATACGGGGTGGTAGTTATGTCGTTTTGTACCACGAACCTGATTCAGGGTTAAAATGAAAATGCAACGATGTGATTTTTTTTTGTTTCTCCGATTGTAGATTACTCTTTATCACAATGTTGATGAAAAAGTAAATAGGTGCTTCCTTCTTCGTCGTCTCGAGGATTTTTAGTTAAACATTTTTCTCGAGATACCGGAGAATGGAAGAAACGAGACGAGAATTGTCCTCGAAATTGATCAAGTGGTTGAATTTTCCGGATAGCTCGTTATCGAATTTCTAAAATTTCCGTGCAATTTCGAAGGCCTCGCCGGGTTCGATTCTTTCACAATGGATCGGCGGCGCGCAAACTCGGCCAGGCCAGTGTCGGTACAGCTTTATCAGATGTGTTGTCGTTCTGTTTTCCACAGCTCGTGATCCGACGTCGAGCGTGTGTCTGCCCGGTTGATTTGCCCGAGCGACTTTGATCAGATTAATTTCGTGGAATCGCGCGCGCCTTCGCTACGTGTCCCAATTTACTTTAAGCTCGCGCGTTTTCTGCTTTTTCAACGTTCAACCTCGTACTACCCGCGTTTCCTCGTGTCGACGAAACCACCACACCATCGCCGCACACAAGTGTGTAGGAAGAGGGAGAGAGAAGCGTATCTTTCTCGTGAATCTGTGCTCCTCGACTTTCCGCGAGCGAGAACTCGTTGTTGAACAACGGCAAATTAGCGCGATCGGCGAAGAAAAGAAAAAAGGAAGAGAAAAGAAAAAGAAAACCGCATCGAGTAAGAGATAGGGCAATGAATTCGGGGGAATGGAGATTAACGACTCGTTGTTACCTCGCCAAGGTGATCGCGGCCACTTTTTTTAAGTAGTCGCATAAATCACACACCCATTATACCCGCAGTTTCTATAATTCGACCAAGTGGACACGGACGAGAATAATAATCACTCGTATCTTCGCTACTTCTTACTTTCTATCCATCTGTTACAACGTAACAAGCTTTTACCGATTCTAAATCTATCAGGCTACTCGTAAATTCTAGCTCGAACGATCCTTATAGTACAGCGAAGGAAAAGAAAAAATGAAAAATGCTGGGAAATTACTCAAAGAGTCTTCGTTTCACCTCAACTTGGTAATTTCAACCCGGTGTTGCTCGAACGTAACGCACAATTTGCAAACATTAACATTAACGACGAAGTATTCCTCGTGGTGGTAGTAGTAGTAGCCAGCAGCAGCAGCAACAGCAACAGCAGGTTGCACAGTGTGGATGCACGTCTTCGTCTCGCTTGATGAAAATCCGCTTGGTCGAGCGAGGGAGAGGTACGAATTGGCTTTACGAGCTCGCCGTCCTTGAGGCCTCGAGGCCCAACGGGGTCTCGATCCGTCCTGAGTCGGTCACAGTCGTTCGGTATGCGGACCTCGATCTAAGCGACTAAATCACTCGTTCGCTTGTTGCACGCTACGCCACTCGTGTACGAACGAATCCCTCTTACCCGGTGTCTTCGCGGTATCCTCGCCTCGTTAGCCTCTTCCAGCGTTCAGGATTCCTGGATCGTACGCGTATGATCCCCTGTTAAGCCTGTCGGCGTCGCTTGTGCACGATCACATGTAAATTGGCTCACGGTTGCTCGGTTGCATGTCGATATTTTCGAAGAGGCGAGCGAGATAGAGGTAACGGGACAAATATCCTTGCCTCCTTCACTTTCGTTTCGAGGGACTTTTTCCACCTGACACAAGGAATATTCAATTGAACTCTTCGCTTTCGTTTTGAAGGATTTTTTGCGTAATTTCGGGAATATTGAAGGAATTTTTGTAACACAGGATTTGACGAATTTTAGTGATATTTTTTAAAAAAGTTTGAAGATTTCGGTTAATTTTTCTTTTCACTGTCTCCCATTTTGTTATGACAAATTATTAATCCGGGACACTGGAAAATTTTAGCACGCAGAGTCAGAAATGATCAGAAAATTCTCGTTTCGAATAAAACAATTCGGTACACTTGTCTGGAGGCAAGTGTTGTGATTCCAAGATGCACAATCTCGGCACGTGGTGATGAATGAAGGGAGAGACTCCGGGTCAGTCTAATATTTGAATGAAAGCTAATTTCAATTTGACAGTGGCTGACTCTTTTATGAGCAGCGGAAATCGCGAGTCGGGTCTATTTAAAAAGGACAAGGATGACCTTTGCCTCAACATCGTGGTATATCTTTCCTACCACGGCACGAACTCTCCGATTCGATAAAACCTATCGATTTGCAATAAATTATCATTAATACCACCTAGGCTACCCCATAAAAGAACATGATTCTTCCTTCTCTTACGGTCCCCATTCAAACCCGTTGATTTCTCTCGGAATTTATAACATCACACACCGTACTACAATCGTCTACGAACGTGTATCCACTTTATGCGCATCGACGGAGTCGTCGATTTATGCTTGACGTATGTTTGCACAGGCCTCTGTGCACGGTTCACGATTCTTCTCCAATAACGCACCGACTTCATCGATGATTTATGCGTACCGTTTCGATCAGGATCAGACGTTCGTATTTATATCCAATTATGTTCGTACACTGGATGCACCCGCCTGCAGGCTATGCATTATCCATCGACAAAACGCACGGCTGTCGAAGTGGGGAGGTTCAAGTGATTAAACACTTGCCACGAAAGTTCCAGGCTGGGTGATTAGTAGTGATCCAGGGCTAATTAGATGCGTTTCTCGTTTGATGAACCTATACCGGTGTTCGACTATCGCATCTTGGAACGTACAGCCGGCCGAGTTTATTGTGTCGGATGATGGTGGGTGTCTTGCAATGTCAGCCGGTGAAATATACGCTTTCGAAACGGGAACTAATTAGTTTACGCTGGTTCCGTTGCATCATAAAGGAGCCCGTAATTACGCGGGACGTGTAAGCGTAATTAATTTACGCCGATAGGAAAAATGCTGCGTCGCGTCACTTCCTGTTGCCCCGCAGGGAATATCTCGCGTGATGCTTGACGTTAATTGAAAATCGTAGGCGACCGTCACGTGTGAATGCAGAGGGGAAAATATCAAACATCTCTCGCGAGCTTCTTTTTACCTCGGAGTATTCCTCTGAATGAAAGAAATCAGGCTGGGGGGTAGTGTGCGATAGAAAAATGCTGGAACTTTTCCAGCGAAACTCCGAGACTCTTGAAACCTAAGTAGTAACACTTGGTTCACCCCCTTTAACCTGTTAATTGGATTCACTTGTGTATCTATTCGACGGCAAGTCGCGATATAACTTTCGGACAGTTATACGATGCTCTCAGAGTGTCAACTCGCGAGAGATACTCCTGAGAGAAACTCGCTATAGTTTTAAATACTCTCGTATGGACACTTAGTTTAACGTTCTGCTCGATATACATACAACGACCCTGACTCGTGTTTATGTTTCGCGCGGAAAAAAAACATCACGAGTCTCACGCGATGTTATAAGACAAGAGGTTGCTCTTGTGTTCAGGGTGATTCACCCCTGAGGTTTCTTCACAGCCAGCTCTGCGCGTAAACAGCGACAAGAAATCGGGCAGGACGATACGTCTTGCCTCGACAAGCGACGCATATACGTCTTGCAGAATATACAGTGCTTCCTCGAGCAACGCGGCTTCGATTATAAGCGGATTTCAAGTTAATTTACATATTCAGCGTAGCTTTACAATTGTCCTTATCACGGCGAATAAGAGAGGCGAACGCGAATTCTTACGTGTGACTTAATTCTTCGCAAATTGTCGCTGCGTACGAGAAACAGAGGCATCGAATTCAAGAGTGATACGGAACAGCCGAATTTGGGAGAAAATCAAACAACCATAGCTACTTTCACGGTGTGCGCGTGAATAATTGCGTTAATTGAACATAGAGTTTTATCTATTTTCCCTTAGTAACAAACCCTCGATCAACAAACTATCGTGTCACAAGTATTAGCTAACCAACGACGAGTTCACTCGTCATTCTCAGTTAACAAATTAACGGTGCGTCCTGAAAAAATTCTCACAAGTGCCTACGTTCAAATTCACCAGAAAAAGTGAACGAAACCCTTCGTCAAGAGTCACGATCAATTCCCAAAAAATAATGAGGAAAACCTACAGCCCGATGCTTAATCCGTTTCAATATCCACTAGCAAAACTCGTTCCTTAATTTCCATCGGTGGTCGTACGTATTAGAAACTCGAGTTTCACGATTCTTCCTCCTGCGTGTTAACTTTATTTGATTTCTCGCAAATGCACAGGACCCGTGCAATATTCAATCGGATCTAATCCGGCCGTAATGAAGCAGTTAATATTCGTTAATTGTACTCGATGCCTATCGG
Organism: Habropoda laboriosa; assembly: GCF_001263275.1. NCBI lineage: Eukaryota > Metazoa > Arthropoda > Insecta > Hymenoptera > Apidae > Habropoda > Habropoda laboriosa. Next base: position 1,037,767 of record NW_017100229.1, on the reverse strand, counting down.
CCAATTAGGTTGGCGGTCTGGTGGCCAGATCACGAGGGAAACGAGCTCTCCTCCTATCAACTGGAGATCGTATCCCCGGTTTCGGGGTCACGGAACCTGCAGCTCGTTTCCGACCACGGTATGGGTGTCGCGTATTGCCTGCTCTGGCGCATACCAACCAGAGAGATCCTATCTAGCGCGTTGTCGCGCCGGCACGCACGCACACGTGCACGCTACCGCACGCCGCCGCCACACGCTCCTGTGTTCGCCTGTACACGCCGCTTTGCTGTCTTTTCCCCTCTTTCTTTTCTCGTGTCACCGTGTGTGTGTGTTTGCGTGTTTTTTCTTTCTTCTCTCTCTCTTTACTTCTTTTCCACTCTCCTGTCGCTCTGGCTACCGCGCGTTGCTATTCCGTAGGGGGCCTCGATCGGGGGATCACACGACGCGACGATGGAGAAATTTCAAGGAGAAATCGAAATCGACACGGGGGATCGAACCGAAAAGCAGGTTTTCCATCGTTCAGATTAGAGATAACCGGGGCTCTACGAACTGGGTTGCACGGTTTTACGAGGAAAAGTGGAAAAGTTCGGTGGGGGAAAGTTGTGTAATTAAATGTCGTCTGTGTTAACACGTTCACTCTGCGAGGAATGTCGGCACGAAGTTTGGCTCAATTTCTAAATAGGTGACAAATTGTGTCGTCGTTTTTTAAGGTTTGTCTTTTGACGAGACGTCTGACGACGTCAGTGCATGATATTTAAATTAGAGATGAAGATTAATTTTTATTGTGGTTGTAGTTGTTGATTACGAATTTGAGGATTGTCGAGTATTAATAGTGTGGAATATAACATTGAAATCGTAAGTCGAGAGAGGTTAATGCACTCTAAATCCCTTAATAAAACTTTCCACAAAATGATATCACTCCTTCGAATCCGTAAAACAACCGAAGGGGAGGAGAGAATTAGAATCTTAAAGTGTTTGCAGAAATGAAGACTCTGTGAGACTTCTCCGCAGAGAAACTTTAAAATCCCGAATCCTCGCTTAGATATCTAACTACTTAAAAAGCCATTAAACCAACGATCCTTAAAAATACCTGATTTTCGTCGTCCGTAACATAAATTTGTCCTGTTAACATACTCCGAACAGAGAAGAATATAAAAGAAACAGGTTTTCTCTCGGGACATTGTAGTTAAAGTCGCGTTTAAAGGGAAAGTAGGCTGTATCTTCTTCGCAATTTATCGCAGGTAGACCGAATTACCCTACGGATTATTAGAATGCACTAATACGGTTATCAACACTCACTGATTGCAGCCAGTTAACAAGACTAGAGACAATGATCGTTATTCAAGTGGTTTCACTCTTACTCGTACACGGATTTGACCGTGTACCACGCAGTTTCTCCACGCTCAACAGACTTCGATATCTATCTACAATGGCTAGCCTTTGAAAATTAAGCCGAAGATCGAACGATTTTCCACCTGGTTTAATAAAATCGAGATAGGAGAACACGCAACGAAATTTCTCTCCTCGGACGATGTGAAAGAAAAATTCTATCGAAGTTTCCTCGACGACGTTGAAGAAAAGAAAAGTGCCCGCGTGTGTGCGTGCGTGTTTTTAATAAAGAAATCTCATTTCCCGAGGATCCACGAGCTAGATCCTTGGAATATTAACACATCGAAGGGACAGCAACAGGTTCTCCCGTGTCGGGTTGGTTTTCTTCATTAACGTTAATGCCAGGTTGCCGCTGATTAATGAGACTAATAACTCGCGTCGACTTACGTGAGCGGCGCATGATATTTCGCGAAATTGTTTGACAGGTGGCACGTTGCGTTTTCTTAATTCACATTGATTCCACTGATTAATGAGCGGGTATAACTCATATACGGCGGGAGGCTGCGCCGCAGCGTGTGCCTCGTTGTATATTAAGAAATCGACTCTTCTTTAGCCTGTTCTGGATCTCGAAATAATCCAGGTAAATATTAGACAGTTGAACGAACCGTGACGGCCATTGAAAGGCCGCCCCTTGTTTCAATTTATCGACTGATTGATTCACTTCTGTGATGCAGAAATGGTTTACGTTCTATTATTTAAACTAAACTTAATTAAAAGTGACTCCGTCACTCTTCGAGCCTTACTTCTCCGCAAGGTATTCGACGTGTCTTTATACCGCAAAAATAGAGGCGATCCTTCTTGCCCTTTAAATTTCCTGCTTGGAGAAACGAGACTTAGGAAAAATATAAATAAACGAACAAATAAAAAATAGGGTCGGTATCGTTTCCTTCCGGGTAAGGTTAATCGGTTTTTCCCGTTCGTTAGGAACCAGGTAACCTGGTCATCGATTTTTCTCGACAGCGCGCAAGGACGATCACTGAAGACGATTACCGAATACTTGTATCACCCGGTTGCAACGCTCGTCCTTCACCTTCAACCATTTCACTATGCTCGCGTATCTCGCCACGACCCACCACCAGCTTCACCATCGATTTTCGTCGTCAGCTCTCGTACAACCTTCTCCAAGGGCATTCGAGCCTCCACATTTACCATTTCTACGCTTTCTTCAATTCTACTTCGCGAACTTTCATATTTTCTCTCCTTCTATTCTTCTTTTCGGCGGCGAGCGTAATTTCATTGTTTCGGAAGAGAAGGAATTCTCTCTCGTTCGACCGCGAGGAATATAATTCAACTTACCCTACACACGCGTAAGTTAGCGAGGATAATTGACGATTAAAAGTTGGAGGATAACCTACGCCACCTCCGCCTCGTTATATCGAGGCGAATCGAAGCCTGTCCGTCCGCTCCGCAGCTGCGAGGCGCTTTTAAAAGTGGACACCGGCTCTCGTTCGTTCCTCGCCTCGTCTAAATTTACTCGTGGCAATTACATGGATTTGTAACCGGTTCCGAGTTTGCTCATTGCGCTCCATTGACTCCGCACCGAAGCCTCGTTGTACCTTTTAGGCTGGTCTTTTTTCCCCGCATTTTCACCCGTGCCCACCCGACGTGATTTTCCAAGGAAACGCGTGTCTGACCACCACGCTCTCATTCCACTGCCATCCCTCGAACCGTCCTCCAACCTCTCTAAGCAACAGTTTTCCTTCCATTTGCTCGTTTTCTTTATTAACAGATGAGACCACTTTGTAACGCGGAACGTTGATCGATCGCTCTAACGTACATTTCAGTTTGCAAATTGTGCAATTAAAAAGTCACTTAACGAGTCGTTTCTTGATAAATTTCCCAACTTTTCGCTCTATCCGCGATAGAAATTCCTGCGAATCTCGTTAAACTAATTTGCGACGGTCAGATAGAAAAATAGCTAATCTTCAAAGTATCCTTAATAGAAAATTAAGCTTAATCGTTCGAAGCTTTGACTATAAATATCGCGACACAGGTGAACACAAGCTTCTCTACCGTGTAAAAACCTCGAGCGCGAGTGGTAACCTGTTAATTTCAGTAGCTCAGTTAATCCTATTTCTGAATCGCCGAGGGGAAAAGAAGAGAAAACGCCACTCATCCTGGCGTTTACATTAATGAATGAAAAAGTTCGTTTCCGAGGTGAAACACAGATGCGATGAACATTTACGATTCAGCGGCATTAGTAGCCCTGATAACGCCGCGAAGTCATAATAATAAAGACTTGGAGTGGGGATAGAAAGAACGACGGCAAGAGTTGTGCAGCAGGATGGTGATTATGATATTAACCAAGCCGATACAGAGACGATAAGCGATAATAAGCGGCCTGAACGTTCTATAGGGCCGTGGTAATATGGATGAAATAACGCGTTGATGTATTAATCGCCTGGTAAGAAGAAAGTACACGATGGTCACGCCCAATTCGTACACCGAGGGCGTTCTGCTATTCGAAAAATTCGATAATAGGAACTCTGCCTCCGACGATGGAGGTGAAAAGTTCGCGGATGAAAAGTTCGAGTCTCTCACGCCCGATTGACTGACTTGCTTGATGGTTTACTCGTGTATACGTGTGCGTGTGTGTGTGTGTTGCCTAGATTTCGTAATAAAATTGCGGCCGCGACTGTAATTTGCCCGGCGATGCACGAGCCTTTATCTGTTCGCATTCATCGCGTTACGATCGTGTCAGATGGGTTCAAGCTACGGTCAGACTGTCTGCATTGTGCCGAGTGATGATTATCTTTTCGGTTAAGCTGTTGCAGTGCCAATGGCTGTTGCCAGTTGGAAAACGTCAACCTGATGGGAACTGATCTTGTGTACAAGCTGTTCCGCCTCTCAGACCTGTCCGTTTCAATTATCTCGATTATTCCGAAACAACGGGAGTATAATTCATTCGGGAAAATCTACCTCGATTTTTACAACAGGTTTTGCCTCGAAATTTAATTTATCATTGTAATGAAATTTCGAATAAAAAGAGTAGAAAATCATGGATCTGCTACTGGTATTACCATCTATTTGAATACAGCTAATTATTCCGGTTAAATAACTGCATGTGATCGTTAATCATATCGCATACGATTATCTCTGAAGAAATCGTAACTCTTGCATCATCGCAGAAGTGTCTCACGAACGGAACTGAGATTTTTATCGTATCGAAAAATCGTGATGACACTTTTTATCGTCGAATGAGAAGATCGGCTTGATGACCGATTTTACGTAGCCGTCTATTTCGACTGCGTATGCAAACGGGAGGTGGTATGTATGCATAGGTACGCCTGTCAACCGAGGTGCAGCATTATTAAGACACCTAGACCAGATTTCTAAATAATTACAGATCGATCGTGCAGATCTGTTAGCGGTGTTTATCGCGTTACACGGTGTCGGAAGAATTTATCAGTGCGTACGCCCTGTCTGCATTCTGACAGGCGATTGTCTTCCTATGCTCTTTGGGGAAGTATCGCCCGTCACGTTCGTAGGGATAACAGAGAAACGTCCAGTGAAACGTATCTCACGTATCACTACCTATACGTACGTGTTAGCTACTTACTTGGCGCATACGCGATCAACGTCCCTGCAATTACTCCCTCGTGGCGATTTAACGTATCATTAGTGCGAGTTACGTGAGCAAACACGCGCGAGAGGTTGCGAGCGTTTAACTGTCTCGTTACCTTGCTCGTGGTCGTGCCACCATTAGTACGCGTTCGTGTGCATGCCTTTTTTTTAAATCCCCTGTTCCGAAATTCTCGAATTCCTTTCCACTTTGTCGATGTCATTTTCTTTGTTTAATGTTTGACAATTTCTCGGAGAATGATTCTTTGCTTTCCTGGTGTTCGGAAGGTGAATCGTTGACGTATTCGTGTTTTAGAGATTACGAACTCGTATGAGTTTTCTAAAAAAATAGAAGCGAAAATTTTGAAAATTTCAAGTCGAAATAAAGGAAGTTTCGCTGTGATTTAAAGCGTTCAGCATTTGCACCACAGTGGGTGCATTAGGTAGAAAAATTTGAATAATAATGACACCAGGAGTTAAAGAGCAACGACCCAGGCAGAGAATACGAAAAATAGGGCATCGAACAGAGAAAGTAAAAATCGAGGAATTCTCGAGAAAATCATCGAGACGCACAGAGATACCCATGATTTTCTCAGGAAACATCTTGCGTAGTGTAATTTTCAAGCAACAGAGATGCTGGAAATTTCCTATTACCAAATAGTCAGTCACATCTCGGAAGAAAGCGTGAAGCGGTACTTTCGATCGGCGGGACGCAGCTCGATACACGTCGATTCGGAATCGTCCGCAACCGTGGTACACGCGATCATGAATATACATGCAGATGCGTGTACGTCATAGACGCAGCGTATTCCTGGTATCGAGTGTGCTCACTATGTACGTTCGATCGTATGTATGCGCCGGTAAATCTTAGCCCGAGGCTACGTAGAAAGCTGGATAGGATTAGGGTACCTATTACGAGATTCGATGTATTACGTCTACCCGTAGTCCCCGATTTCCGTACTCGAATTCACCAGAACAACGTACCAGAGGATCTCCGTGCTGTACCTAAGAAAGAACAGTACGATACGTAGTGGGGGATCGGTTGAAAATCGTAACGTGAAAGCTGTTTCGCCCGTGGATATCGTGAAAAAGATCGTGGAATTGATTTCGAGCCGGAACTTTTTCTATTTTTGATACCGCGGCTGCCTTTTATCGTATGGGAAAATCAGTAAATCGTTAATGGACGGTGTGCAGAAGGTTTCCGTAATCCTTTGTCTCTCTAAATGATTTCACAAACAGCAATGATCGATGTTGATCGTTGAATCGAGCGTTCTTGGAACACGGGGGGAATTAATTGCTCTTGACAGCTGTAATGGAATTAAAGAAGAAGGGAGGCGTTGGTAATGTTGCGTCTGACCAGTGACGACTCATTCCACTCCGTGTGCAATAATATTCCAGCAACGTGATTCCCCCGTGTGTATTTTCCAACGCCATAACAGCTGTGTCGTGGTTACGTGTGTTTACAAGATGATAAAAATTGATCGAGTCCTATTAAACGTAGCCGATTCCACGTCTGGTCGCTTTCTAGCCGGTGTATTATCATACTTATCCTTAAACCGCCATGTAACCAGCAAACACGTTGTCGTTACGCGTTCCACGGCACTTGCAAAAAGGCGTCAGCGATTTCAATTACGGTATCGAACGGTCGTTTTCATTTTTTGGATGCAACAGAGAGAGGGAGAAAGAGAGAGAGAGAGAGAGAGAAACATGCATTAGAAAATATAGCGTCGGAAAAACCGGCTCGCTTAATCGATCTTTGATCGCTCAATCGAGTCAGCCGATGCTACTGGCTTACGACATCCGACAGATAGAACCCGACGCACATAGAATCGAGAAAGGCCTGGAGGTTTCTTCCTACGATCCAGCTTTTTGCGGCAGATCGACGATCCATCTCATCCTATTCCGTGTGTCGCCATACGCGGCATAGGACGCGTTTATTTCTCTTCGACGACCCGGTATGGCGATCGAGATGGATAGATTAAAGAATCTTGCCAGCGTAATTGATCCTTCTTACAGTTTCGTCCATCGCTCTTTTATTTTCCTTCTGCTGGAGATATTCATTTCTTTTTTCTCAATTAAATTATCGCAGTTTCCTTGTTCGAGCTGTCGTATATACCGAACCTGTCTTGTTTCTTGCCAGGAATTCCACGGACTAATTAAGCGTCTTTAATCACTTCACGCCTTTGAATCTCGTGTCGGACTTCGTGTTACGATCACGAGAATCAACTCTTGAAAAAAAATTATTGTGTCTTGAACCTTCTACTTGGAACCGCTTCTTAATTTATACGAATATCCAATCTGTCGATAATTTTTTAGAAATTTAGAATGAGCAGCGTCCAGTTTGCTTCGTTTCGTAAAAGGTTCATTATTTCACCAAATTGCTAGGTTTATCTTACATCATTTTTTATCGGCTCGTAATGCACAGTGATCTGAAACTTTCAGTCGACACTGTACATTTTCGCTGATTGCATCAACTTGAGCGAAGAAATTTAAATCGCACGATACTTGTGCAGCAACGTAACGGGTGTCTCAATATCGAAACGCTCGAATTCCCCCATTCACGTGATACGAAATTTTCTCGTCGGCCGTTAGGCGACAGGTGAATTTTTTAATCCGGCCAGTCTCCCGCCAAGGGAGATCTCCGCGCCACACAAAGGCGTACGATCTTGAAGCTAGAGCCTCGAACGAGGATTTACGACGGAGGATCGGTCGAAGATCTCGCGGACCGATACTCGCCAGCGTTTCCCACGAACGTTTCTTCAGGCAGAGTAGATTGCCGGCAATACCCGCCGCGAAGAAACCTGTCCGACAAAGTTTCTTTTTGATTGAACACATACGCTTTAGCCTAAGTGACCCTATTAGTCGCCGGTTATCTTCCTCGTGACGTGCCGCGTAGACGCGGTGACCCCGGTAAATCCTTTCTCTTCGACGTGTCGACCGGTTGCAGCCGCAGCTGACTCGCCAAGGTGGCGAACCACGTCTTCGCGAAGAAGCACCGTGTGTAGCCAGAAACGCGCGTGTCTCTCTTATCCACGCGTTTCAGTTTCGTTGAAAACGTCTACTGCCACCGTCTGATTTAACACCGAGAGACACGAAGATTGAGGGGTTCGGTTACCATACCTAGACGAAGGATCCTTCTTCTTCTTCTCGTTTAGGGACACGATGCTAGCTGGTGATTACGTAAACGTATAAATAGGAACACAGAGAGAGAGAGACTGGGGTAATAATTTCGTTGAACTCTTCAAGCTTGAAAGGGGAACGTGTTCACTCTGAGATTGGTTACTCGTTAACGTTCATCATTGTGTCTATATTTTAACTCGATACAAAAAAGGAGTACGGTAGAGTAGGAATCGTTGTTCTCTCATGTTGATCGTTCAATTAACCATTTTCGACGGCTGCCGGAGTATTTGTCCAGGTTGGTAGCAAGAGAAAAAATGAAGAAGAAAAAGCTTAGGCCCGTTTACGATCAACTAGGCGTGAGACGCGTCTTGATGAAGCGCGATTACCAGCTTTGGTACGGCGTTGATTGAACCGATAGGGATCTTAACCGTGGCTTTTTCATTGCTGGTGACTCGCGCGAGTCAAGACACCCGGAGGGTCGGTGTGTGTCTTGTCTCTTTGGTGTGATGGTTCGCTTGCTCGAGGAGACGAGACGAGCTGTCGTCGAGCGGTTTGTTCGACGCTGAACCTACAGGATCGCGTAATTGATGGAACGGTTTCTGGTCTGGATGTTACCGGCGATCGTTTTGCAGATAAGTTCAACTAACGCGTGCCGCTAGTACCGCACAAATTACTTCTTTTTTTTTTCAAATGTCACTTGTGCATCGATTGCGCAACCGATCACCTGCGAATCTTCGACCGGTTGCATGGATTATGCAAGTCGGATTGGAGTTGCGCCGATTAAAAATCCACGCGGCGGCGAGGTGTTCCGTATTGGAGGAAAAGTGGAAGTTTCGATTGAGAAATTAGGAAATTCGGGGAAACGAGTGTTTCGTTAGAGATGCATAAACGTTCTTTACGATTTACGATTACACGTTTCTTGTGTTCTCGTGTTTGATCGTTTATCTCTTCTTTTTTATTTATTTATTTATTTATTTGGTATACGGGTTTTAACCCTTTGGTAAACAAAAGTAAGAAAAAAAAAACAACAAACTAGAAAGGGACAGATAGATTATACAGAAAAGTCGTAAGAGGCCAGAAATCGCATAGTATTATTTCTAAAAGTAATAAGGGAGGAAGAAAAATTGAGAGAACAGTAAAATCTGTTGACATTAATGAAAATTCTATTTAGACAATTGAACTGGCCGTTTTTTCACACATTCTTTCGACCGATCTCCTTAATCTCATGTTTTACTCTGTATTTTAATAAATATGCTCGATAGGTTAAAAAAAAGCAGGATTACCAACTCCCGTGACCCGCGTGACACAGAGCGCGTTAAAACCCAAGACATCCTCATCAAGTTAATTCAGTTTCCATAACCTGTATCACCATAAACATTTCTCACATCTTGACCCACTACCGAAGGGTCAATTCGATCCGATCTAACGATAAACATTAATTGGTACAGGCAACGATACTTTCAGCCACGACGATTAGAAACCCACGCTCTATCTCCTCCTCTCTCTTTCTCTCGAACGAGAGAAAGAAGTGCTGCGAGCAATTTCTCAGCTAGTTCTCTACCAGAGACTTCCCCTCCTCTTCTCTCCTTCTCGTTTCACTCTCTACCGGCAAGCTCGGCTCGATTGAAATTCGTTCCTGCATCGAATTCGATGAAAGTACGTCGTTCATATTCCCCTCTGTGCGTGCGTACATCATCGGTATCTGGTGGTCGTCGAGAGTGAGAGGACGAGCAACCGGTACCGTACGCCAGGACGGGGCAAGGTGGAGTGTGTAGGATATACAACTCGACACGAATACGCCGAGGCAGAGGCGAGGAGAGTTTTGTGACTGGACGTGGGATCGAACAGCCGTGTTTCCAGAAGGCGAATTCGCCTGACAGAGCGAGTGTCGCGTGCACGTGGACGCCGCATTTTATCGAAGGAACGACCAATCGTGGTCGTCCTTGAGCCTCCGCGGCGTAGTCTCGCCTCGAGGACACCTCCGGCCAGCCTCTGTGTCGCGGAACGATGCGTTTTATTTCTGGAAATCGATGAGGATTATGCGTGATAATCGTAAATTGCTTGCCGATCGTCGGATGCCTCGTTTGTTTCGAGACTAATACGTACAGGCGAGGGGATTCGTTTCGGTGTTCGACCAAGTTACAGCCTGGTAAATGTTAACTATCGAACGCTTTTATGGTATGGTTGATTAGAATAGAACTTCGTCGAATCGAGTGAACAAAAAAAAAAAGGAGCAACGGATGTTGTAACGAGGTTACAACGTGTGTGTGCACAACCTTGAGGATGATCGGAATATCCCGTTGTGAATATAAAGAAACTTGAAGAGTTACCGGTGAATTTATAAAATTATACGTAGAATTGTTCGACACGAAAGTCCTGTTTTTTTTGGGGGGGGGATTCTTACAATACAGTTTCAACTTTTGTTTATACGTAATAAGAGACTCGGCCTCGCGAGATATTGTTCAACACCTGTAAATACGATAGTACTTGCAGCTGAATGTCTAATTTATGTACCAGATAAGGCTTTTAGACCGTGCAACAATTTATGGGAGGATAAAGCCGTTCGAATGATCGACTGCGCCAATAAAACGGAATACCCGTGCAATGTGCTCCTTTCACCATGGAATTTCGACAGATTCACCAAACGTTCGAACCAAACCGATCTCGCTTCAATCTCGTACCTCTTCTAACCAAATGCACACAATCATTTTCTACACACACTCTCTCTCTCTGTTTCGAAGCGTGTTGGAAACGCGTTCGAATTTACGATTCGCGTGTTGCAGTATGGTGTTATATACCGGTCACTTTTCATCCAGCTTCATAAAACTCCTATTTACGAACGCAAATGGACTAGTTTTTCATCGGAGACTGGTCGATATAGCGTGACTCGCGAAACGAAATGCGGTAGCCGACACGTGCCGATAGAAAATAATTTATTAATATTCAGACTCTCCCTCTCTCTCTCACTCCTCTTCGTACAAGTGTGTGCGCGTGTGTCTCGGGGCCGTTTCTATCCGAAACCTGACTAGTTTCGACCAGGCGAAGTCGACTGGTAGTGGTTCGATTGCAATTAAGACCGGTCGAACCTGCCGGACGCGCCAAACGTGGCCTCTTGCATAACTGTCCACCACGCTTTCGCAGGATGCGCGCAAATGAGCAGATCCACAGCTCGCTTCTTCGCTCTTTTTTTCTCTCCTATTTCGCGCGTTCGAGATCTTACCGTTGCAAAGTGATCGAGTCGTTTTTTCCAAAATTTTTCCAACATTCTCGCGCGGTTCTTTTTTTACTTCCTTCCCTGTTCGTGACAAATAGCTTAATTGCTCGAGGAGAAGAGTAATTAACGACGAGAAATTTTGGAAATAGTGCCTGTCGAATGTACAAACAGAGACTCTAGTTTTATGGATCGCCAAATTTACGCCTTCTTCTTTTCCTTCGAATTCCTAGCATTCCTTCGCGTGAATTTCTACGAAACGATCAAAGTGTTAATGTACTTCAAGTATATTGACATTGTAATTACGTGTTAAGAAAGGATGGTAGAGGCTGCGAGATGCAATAATTCGTCTCATCGTTTCGTCACGCTTGTTCCCGATACTCACGACGAGGAAGTAAACGTCTCGATTGATAGAACCGACCGATTTGCGTGAGTGTCTTATAGCAAAGAAGAAGAAACAACACGAGAACTGTTTAACAGATGTTGCAATAAAACGTTTTATTAAGCCTGGAATCGTAGAAAAGTTAAAACTTTGTTCAGAAATTGCGGGCGAAAGAGCGACTGTTTCGAAACGCGTGATTCGCAGATGGGAAATCGGGAAAATCCCGGTGATCTCGACGCCCGTCGAGGCACGCGCCGACACGATACTCTCTCGCTTCGTCTCTCTTCTTTTCTCCTCTCTGTCGCGCCTCGCGAAGAGGAACCAAAGGATCGATATATGAGACTGTGGAACACGCATGCGAAGATCAGGATGTGGGTGGAGCCGATTCGTACGGCCATTTTGCGTTCCACGCCATTCGTTTCCCCGCGAAACCGTGGATCATTCGTTCGGTCATCCTTGAGGAGAGGAGGAAAAAAAAAATATTCGAAATTTTTCAACAGGTATAATTCCCCTCCACGCGATCGTTCTTCCTTCCTTTCTACCGCAACACTCACGAAATTATGTCGAATTTCGCAACCCGATGCGCCACTGGAAATATAATTGCAACGCCGCTAGCGAGCGGCCACGGCTGGTTTTCTATTTGCTTATTCTTTCATCCGAAGTATGCGGGATGATTGCTTACGCGACGCCTAGAAAAAGTTGTCCATGTACACGCTTGTCCACGTTCCTCTCTGCCTTTTTTTCCATTTCTTTTCGTTGTTTTACATCGCTGATTTTTGCCGTCTCTTCGACGATAAGCGGAGGAATGGAAGAAAAAGCGACGGATCGAGTGGAATTAACCCTCGATCAACACGATCGTGGATTTACGTGAAATTATTACTGTCTCTCTCGGTGTTTGTTGTTCGTGAAAGGAAGAGGGGATAGTCCGTCGTAAAATTCCGCTCTCTGTAATTATCGTCCAGGGTTTTTCTTCGTCCAAGCCGAGAGCTGATTTATGCCTCGCCATTTTCCCGCGCGCTGCCTGTTCACGGATCGTCGATAATTTACCGCTTTGTCCGAATATCGACGATACCAACGTGACCGTATCGCTATCCACGTGGATTTTTCCCCTCCGTTGAAGCTTTACTCGCTGAACTTTCGCCACGATCTACAGGGTGTCTCGCAGAAGACCGATACACATTGTGGCTCGAGAGAGATTCTTCGCCAAGTTTTGTGTCACGGGAAACGGGTACTTTCTCTCGAACTACGATTACCAATCGGGGATATCCAAAAGTCATTAAACTCTGTGGGAATGCGTATTTTTCTTTGCTTCCAAGGCGTGTCACGGAGTCGCTCATAATTAAGATTCATCTTCCGTCAAAACGTATGTAGCTTTCACTCGGACGCTGCGAGGAATCTTCGATGTTTAATTGTTCCTTAATTTTGCCGTTACCTGGAGACAGCATCTCCTTCGGCATTTATAAAATTGTCTTTTTTATATTTGCAACGTTCCCTTATTAAATGGCAATCATCTACCACGCTGTACACAGGTGGTAACGTTAATTCCTCTCGAGGTTGACCAACGTTGTGTTGAAAGAACTAAGATTGCACACCTATATTTAAGATTATCAATCACGAAAAATCACGAAACTCGAATGATCATCACCTTTCAGAGGATTTACAAAATTCTCCATTCTATCCATGCAAATGAAATGAAAAATCTCCTTTACTGAACTTGCAATCATGTACCATAACGTGCAGGTGGTAACGTCGATTCATTGAGGTTAGTGTTCAGACAATAGTACTTCAGAACTGATTCATAATTAATCCAAGATGCGACACAAGGTTGCATATATAAACGTTCGATAATTATCCAACCGCAGAGGTTATAAAAATACTCGAACGAACGAGGAAAAATCTCTACGTACACCTTTGTTAACACCGCCGGTGTATTCAACTTAATCTTCCAACATACTCACGAGCAACGGTATCCCTCTCGTTTCCAACGAGAATCAAAAAATCCTCCCAAAAAGTGTCTATATCCTGGATCCACAGAAAAATCCTCATGAACGTCCCTCCAGTCGTGCTTGCAGTCGATTACGAAATTCATCGGACGGCGCTTGTTCTCGCGGCACAGGATAATCCCGGCGTGCCATCGAAAAGCCCTGGTAGCGTCCTGTGTGTGCCACTGAATGCAGCCGGGCCGCATTGCAGCTGCACCCACGAGTCACACATCCTTCGTCGTTCGTGTCGTTTTTCCCTTCTCTCTCTCTCCTCCTTCTTCTTCTTCTTCTCTTTGCTCGTGTCACTGTACCCTTCCCACTTCTTCTTCTCCTTCGTCCCGTTTATTCCACGGCGCCTGTACGCGTGTGCGCCGCGTATGTACGTGTGTGCATACGCGCGGTGCACGCCGAGAGAGCAAAGGAGAGTGCTCCTAAGGCCGGAGCTAAGCCGGTCTCACGGTAGTTCTTCGGGGTCAGGGGGCGATATACCTACCTACCTACCTATCAGCCAAGCTGCTCGAGCCTGCGTGTCGCAAGCAACTCTCCGTATCCTCCTTCTCTCTCTCCTCCCTCGCTGGAACACGACGTCGAGGCTCCTCTCTTTCACCTCCGCGTTCGACACCGCACTCTAACCCGCGAGACCGCGTCGAGAGACGCGAGCCGTGGAGAGGCCTTTGTGTGTATTCTCTGCTCTTGCCAACGGTGAGCGCGAAGCAGCCTTTTATCGGCGGAGGTCGATCCAACAGGGGAACGTATCTAATCTTTCCAGGGTATCTGGACAATTTGTTTCAGTACCTCGCTTTCCTGGTCCTGCTTTCACGTGATTCGACCTGTGTTTATTCTCTCCACACCGTGCCGATGGGTTCGGGCTCCTTCTTCGCCTGTCGATTGCAGGAATCGACGGGGATTTGTTGGAATCGAGTCGAGAGTTGTTGAGTTGATGATAGGATGTTGCTTTTGTGATTTCTATGCAATTCCTGAGTATTTTCTTTTTTTTTTTTCAGGGGGAATATGTGGTGTTTGAGCGTCTTTGGGATGCTGAGACGCGTGGGATTTTGGTGTGTGCGATTGTTTGTGATTAAAATGGGAAGCTTTCTTTTTTCCTATTTTTCTGGATCTTTCTGTAACCGACTTTTCTATTTTACGCTACTCTACTCCGTCTCTGTCACATAAATTTCTGAGAATTTCGTTTCGGAAACGTAGGAATTCGCAGGCTGGCGTTGATTTGTACACACGGTATGAATGGAGAGGAAAGTACTTATGATTTCTATGATATTGCAGCGAAATCTCTAAATGGAAACGGCAAATTCTTCGGGGATATATCACTCGTGTGTGTACAGAATGTGTATTTGATCGAATGATTAGCATCGTTGGCTGTTTAATTCTTCTCTCTTTGATCCGCTTTTCGTCGGCGCGAAGGTTAGTGTACTCGACGAATTACGAAGCAGGTGATAACTGGATTCTGTTGAATGGACCGCTAATGAACTGTGGAGAAGCTACGATAAGCGAGGATAAATAACACACGTATCAGACGTCTCTCTCTCTCTCTGTGTGTGTGTGTGTGTGTGGAGAGGAATGGTGCCACAGGAGGATGACTCAGGATTCGCGAAACGGGGCTTTTTCATAGTTCGTAATCCTAATTACGATGTCATCAATCTTTCACTAAATTCAACGAAAGAGAAAGCTGCACCGGCTGCACCACCACTGTGTGGACCAGTTTTAGACTGCTCGCCGCTTGGAAACTTTCAAATTAACATCGTCGATCCCATGATTCATTCGACTTTCCATGTCGCGCGAAGATATATGACATAAAATGTAGATAGATTAATGAAGGGAAATAATTCCACCGTTTGAGACGCTGAAAAGTGACTCGTGAATTTATTAGACGATCGGTAGATGATCGATTTTCTCTTATATCTCTGTCATTTGTTTCCTATCGATAGATTCTACGAGAATGAAAAGAAACGTTCTATCTTCTTGGAGGACGATCGAAAAAATGAAAATTGTGCCAATTTAGCAGTGAAAGTGATGGATACGCGTGAAAAATTAGCACTACAGTATCGTGGCCCCTCGGGCGTCAATCTCGAAGACGTGTATTTTGTATCTACAGAGAACTATGCTTCGTCGAAATCACTGTCTATCATTTTGAAAAATTTCCACGTCTAATATTTTCAGACATTTTCAGATGAATTGTCATTATTTCCGGAGATTTCTGTCGCGGAATAATGAAATTCGACATTTTCACGATTCGCTGTTGTAAAAATTCTACGTAAAGCTCAGCCTCGATTCTTCGTCACTCTCTAAGAATCGTCTCAAAGATATTTCTCCCTATTCTGAGAGTATTTCTTGCCCCGGATAAATTGTCTCGTGGCCCAGTTCCAAAGGAGCTTTCGTTCCGTAAGCGATAACCAGACTTTAAAGCTCCGTGACGGTGGACAAAAATTTCGATCGGCTGAAAGGAAGGAGCGAGCGAACGACAGGCCGGCACACGACTGTCCCTACTTAGCGGTGAAAGGGTTAATTACGATCGTCCAACCGGAGAGACGTTCGACTCGTGTGGGCGAACCGATGCGAGCTTTAAATCGAAGATATCTCGCGGCACGATTATGTGTCGCGTACGACTCCACGGATCAGGTCCTACTTTCTCTCGTGCACGCACACGCGCACCCACCGTCGGTTGCCAACGTCGTTAGGTGTGCCTGGCTGGCATGTACGCGTCGCGACGTCTCGATCGATCGGCAACATGACGATTCCCGAGGCTGAAACGAAGAAATGTCTTGCATCTGCTGATTATAAGTAGCAATTTTCTCTCTCTCCTCTCCTGTCTATCTTTCTCTCTCTGCCTACGTCTCTCCCTCTCCTCTCCTCTATATCTTTGTCTCTCTCTTTCGATCTTTTCGTCTCTTTCCTTTCCTCTCTATTTCCCCGTCCCCGTCTCGTTCTCTCTCTCTCCTCATTTCTCCATCTTCCTCACATTCTCTCCATCCGTATCTCTCCGTCCGCGTCTCTTTCTCCTAATGGCTGCGGTTTTCCTAGGAAAACCGTCGAGTTAGAAAGAAACCATCCGCCGCGATGAATTATTCATGAAGGATATCAATTATCCGTGGCGAGGCGTAAAATGAAAACGCGCGACGAGATGATCGTTGCAATTAGCTGGCAATTTACAGGGATTTCATGTCTAATTGTCCGAAGATAGCAACCGGTCGATGGTACCTGGTCTCGGTGACGTCATCGATGCTTCATTCGTACACAGGATGGTTCGTTTAAACGGTTTGAAAAGAGGAGAGAAAAACGAACGATGGGGAGATTCTTATCCTCATCGGTGTATCCGTATGGAATGTGTAACACCGTAAGGATGTTGGCAGAGGCTGCGACCACTTTCGCAATTGTTGGATTCGTGGAATTCCTCCGGTCGCTTACACAACGGGAGAATCTGCCTGTTGACGCCGATGATCTGCGACAATGCGCGCGTTTCTCCTTCCGTCGATGACTTGCAGTCGCGTGTAATACGAAATGCGTAATCATG
This sequence comes from Habropoda laboriosa, assembly GCF_001263275.1. Taxonomy (NCBI): domain Eukaryota; kingdom Metazoa; phylum Arthropoda; class Insecta; order Hymenoptera; family Apidae; genus Habropoda; species Habropoda laboriosa. The sequence goes on along the minus strand of NW_017100229.1, from coordinate 1,020,617 downwards.
TTCGATCGGTGTTCGAAGGGAAAACTGTTATTTTAATCAGTTGACAAGAGGAAACTGTAAGAAAATAATTTCATGCACAGTTTATCTGATCAGAGCAGTTAAGGTGACTTATGAATTGATCAATATTCAACTTTTTATTTCGCCAATCTGTTTCCTTTGCTCGTGAACTAGTCTGAACCAGTCTAACGATCAGCCTTAAACTCTGACTCTAATTTCCGTTCTCTGAGCTCATCGTTAATTATTATTCATCGGATATCTCACCTCCGCTCCGTCGTTTAATTTATAAGTAAGTTAGGCATAGTAACAGCTCGTGCCGAGCCTCGCCTTTGCACCGGCAAAGTGTGTGGGTAAAGATATTATATCGATACTAATTGTTCGCTGTTTTGATATCGTGCCTAACGTGGGAGCTTTCGACACGTTTCTGCTATTATTATAAAAATCTGTGTTTCAGCCGTGAACTTCTCAAATGTATCTCTAATTGGTACGTCATTATGGAATATTTCTTTTGGTTAATAAGTTACTTTAATTACATCTACTACACTATTTCCCTGTTTAAACGCGTAAATTGATTACAATTCAAATCAAATCTCACATTTGAAATAGCAAACTATAGATTCCACTTTTCCGTACCAGCCACTTGAAAGCCGACTAACTCCATCGAACTAGATTTATTAAAATTGGAAGAATACCAAAAAAATGGAGTTAATCATTTCAGCTTCTGAGAGGCTCACGAACATCTCCTATTTCAACGACTTAACATTCGCAACAATCCCATTATCAAGAGTTAAGCCCGAAGCATTGCTTTGACGCTAAAGCTGCAAGAATACCAGAAAGTGGAGTTAATCATTTCAGCTTCCTAGACTTCGCTTCAAATTTCAACCACCTAATACATCTACAACAAAATCCACCGTACCGTAACTACTAGCATCGCTCACTCCAAAGTGAGACACACGCATGTTCGGTAATCCCACGACGAAGAAGATCGGCGAAACACCTTGGAGAGAAAATTGCTACCGCGAAACGAGAGAAAGGGGAGGAACAGAGTAGAGTGGTTAATTGATGAGAGCAAATCGAGGAAGGAACGGAGGCAGAAGTGGCGCGGTGCGCGTTCTGCCTGCACGTGGTGGCACGTGGAGAGGCGTGGTTCGTGGGAGGGCCGTGTACACCGGTGTAATCCACTTGGCACACGCTGTTCGGCTAACCCTACTCTTTCTCCGTCCGTTCGCTACCCTACCCTGGCCACCTCTACCTTTACCCTGCCTACGGTCGCTGTCGGGCTTTAGCCGCTTGTAGAAGTTAATCGAGTCCTTCCGTGCACGTGCACCACAGGCTCAGGTGCAGCCTGTTTCCTCTAGTATGCGCTCCCGTAGGTGGGATCGGTTCCACTCGCTCGGCTCACCTCCGCGGATTCGCGCTGATCCCCGCTGTCTGATAGGGCTCATTGTTTTGGACTCGAGCTATCTTAATTGGCTGAAACCGTAACCGAACCACCTTGCACGCTCTTCATAAACCTTAGGGGAAGAAAGGTTAAAGGTAGAAGAGAGTGTGTGTGTGGGCTTTCCCTTTTCTTTTTTTTTTCGTACAAGTAACGACAGACTTCTCTATGATCAATCTCTGACTCTGCGTTTCAGATTTATTGCCGTATAGATGGGAGGTACGTTTGCATAGATATTTATCGATGCAAGGGACAGCTCTCCCCTCTCTCTTTCAACGCAGCTCGATGGCGACTGGTGTTCGCTATCGTGTCAAATCGCGTTGCACAGTTTCACACCCCTCGTAGGTTCGTTTCTGCTATGGTGGAATCGTTTTACGACGGGATAAGTCGACGGGTGGTCCTTTAAGCGTCGTTGTTGCGAAATTGAATGGAATCGATGGGTTAGGTAACCGTGACTATCTTTGATTCGTATCTTGCGTCGCTCGAAGGGGTGAAACTTGAGTGAAACGCGTCTGTTTGTTTCGCTTATCTTGTCACTTGGAAAATTAAAATGGGAAATTGTAGAACACGGTAGAATGTAACATCCAGTTAACAGAGACGATAGGTACGAAAAATTTCACATCTATTTCTACACTCATCTGAGCTTCCTTCCAAGGGAAAATTGACGAAAAAGATAGAAGAACGCTTGTCCGCTGACGGGAACGTAGTCATCCCTCGGGCGTTGGGGGATAATATCGCGTAATAATAATCGAGCAGGGGGTATGGTGGCTGTCTATAGCACCGGCTAGGTAGTATTTTAAATGCCAATGATTTCATGTCTCCCCGGGGTGTCGGAGCCACCCTATATATGACGAAACGTCGACGTCGCGGACCTCAGTCGACGGCGAGGATTCGACGACTAATAAGTTAGCCGTGCGTAGTGATAAGAGCGGGTCGGGAAGAAGTATAACGTCAAAACTGGAGAAACGGGAACCAGTGAAAGTGGTTTCGGTATCGAATTGGCTGCCAGGCCATCCTTGGCCTGGTAGTCGAAATTTCTACATATTTCATCAAATTCGCATCTCGTGCCACGCGATACTCCTCCTCTGCACATCGGGATTCGTGATCCTCCGTTTTTAAATTCGTCGCAGACATGATCACCATGGACACCGGTCACTCTCAATATCGCAGATATTGTACGTAGCCTGTTTAGCTGAAGTAGAATCCTCGCCTTGTGACGTCGGCGTCTAGACAAAAGAAAGAAGCGATCGTGGTATCTTCGTCGGATAGAAATAGTCTGGCCGGAGTACATTCAACGCGTTGGAATACGTGTCAGAAAGTTTCGTTCCTCGTTCGTCCCTCTTTGTTCCGTCGCTGACAATAAACGCGTTGGTTTTAGACCGAACTTTTCTCGATAGACGCCGTGCACCGGTACACTAATAACGTTTTGTAGAAGAAAGAAAGAGGGAAAGAAGCGTGCGGTTGATGGAAATTTGTTGAAAGCTACCGGCTGAAATATCCTTTCGCTTCGCGCTTTAGAACTTGCGCTAAAGATGAAACTTTCACTCGTATACAAGGGATAAAAATTTAGAACGTGTTAAGGACATCGATAACCTCGTGTTTCGCAATTTTTCTCCTGACTATGTAAACTGTCGCTTGAAAATTTGAGATCACTGTGCCTGACATTGCAAGTCTGGCAATTTTTCCACAAGTGCAACTCGTTCTTTAATCACAAGGGTGATTGGATATTGCACGGCAAAGGGTTGATTGCAAGCAATTTACCGTAGTTCAGAAAAATTTTAACATTCTCAGCAGGACGATATCTTTAGGGTGTGTTTGGTTTTGTTGCAGGGCAACTGCACTCGCCGAACGGCGACAGCGACAACAGCAACGGTAGCCAACGAGCAGTGGCTATTACCCGTAACGACGTAGAACAGCAGCAACAACCGCACCGTCATCGGCAGCAACGTCAAACGACAGCTACCGTTCCGGTTCTAGCCTGTACGAATCAGTCTTCGACAACCACGACTACCACCGCGTTCACGGTAGCATCAAGTATGCTTCTTCTACAGACGCAGGTAACTAGCAAGGGCCGATTAATCGTTCGAGCGATACTACGTCAAAAGCTTCCGTCACATCGGTCCACGACGATGTTGTCGAAACTTCTCCTCTCTTCGTTGTCGCACTAACTTCTTTTATAAACAATTTACCTTAATTTAGTGTTCACTCAAGCTTAGTCGACAAAAGAATTTTTGATACTTCTCGAAATTAAATAGAAAAAAATAGGACGATCCAGCTTCTTGGCACTTTTCACCAGATTTCTGCAACGTGAGGAGAAGTGTCACTTCCTGGTTCGCATGCTAATCAAACCCTTCGTACCTCTTTTTATCCAAGTATACTTGTCGTGCACCCTTTTCGACGATAATTGATCGTACAAGATACAGGGTGTTTCAGAAAAAAAAAAGAGAAAGAGACACAACACACGGACACAGATTGTGATTCGAACGAAACGAAATTTCTACGAGCAAGTCTAGCAAAGCTAGCCGGGTAATTATCGAATCCCGTATTTAGAGGCATGCACACGAGGCTCGTGGAACGGAACTTTCACTATTCCTCTATCTTATCTGTCCCCCGTCTTAAGTCTTCGAACTCTCCGCGCGAGTCTGCCTCGACCCGCAACAAGATCTGCCCTCCTACGTTCCGGCGTTCTTGATCGTCATCTGCATTCGCTTATCGTGCACCTACCCGGATCTCGAGTGTCGTCCTACCTGTTTCTATCCCTTCCTTCACCACATTGCAGATTTTCCGACTCGAAGTTTCATTGGAATCCTCCGCGGTGGATCGTCACGCGTAATTAAACGAATAGCGGTCCACTGGAACACGTCGTTGAACACTCCGTTGAAATTAGCGGTGTTACACACGTAGGAGAAACGATAACACACGGCTGAGGCTAGATACCTAATTGCTCGTAGCGAGATCCTGAGGGGGAAACGGATAAGGGGCCTGAGACATGGCTAGGAGGCCGTTTAGAAGGCCGTAGTCAGGGTTATGACAGGCTGAGACTTCGATCGACGGTCCTCGAGGGAGCGATGAACGAAATGTCAGCTCAACAGCGGAACCAACCTGGCAAATTGAATATCCGACCCCATACCACCTTCCTCCTGCTGATATCCTCCCTCGCCAGACGTTCTTCCGTGTCTTTATTCTCTGTGTCGTCGCTCCACTCGCGATGCAAATTGTGCTTTACTCTCGAATAAATGAAGAAATGACAAATAGAGATTTTTCAATTGAAATTTCTTTCATTCAATCTGAAACGAAGCGAGATTATTCGTGAAATGGTTTACTTTGCAATTGGAGACGTCGTTGTTCAGACAGAAGTTGGATAGCCTAGGAAATGGGTTAGTTTCGATTCGTAGCCGAGTTTGAATTGGAAAGAGGCGATTCGTTGGTTCAACGTAGAAATCTCCGCGGGGCTGTCTGAGCGGTGAGTTATAGACAACACGCGATACGAGAGACCGCTTCGCCAATCCTCTCCGACATCCTCACTGCGCACCTCAACTGTACATCGATGTCTCGACACGGCTCGCAATTGTGGTCGAACAATGTTACCGCCTTGCAGTCGAGTACTTCGATTTGCCGCTCGCACGGCTCTACCGGCGTTGTCCGACTCCGTGGGAATCACAGAAAAAGTGATTAGTTGATATTTTACTTGGAATCGTGATCGACAAGTTTAATCTGACCTCTGGAGGATTTGAACGTTCCTTCATCTAGTTTCGAATTCGAGTTTATCTACCTGTTCGAGGGAGCAGCTATTTTCACGTAATTCTTCAACCCTTTCGCCGAGCAATCGTTTTTATTTTTATAATGCAAATAGAATTGTTTCAAAACAGTTGCAATTTATTTTTACTATTTTTTCATTTCCATAAAAGGAATATCGTCGAATGCAGCAGCGAAAGGGTTAAAAGTGGATCGTTTGGACCCAGAAACCTCGATCCTTTATCATCCCGTATCAAACTGCGCTCGATTTCCAATCGAATCAATTCCCTTCGGTTTTAAAAATACAACACCGATGTCTGAATTATGAAGTGTTTCTGGTAGTGTTCCGCAGGATGTCAATTAATCAGAAATGAAATATTCAGTGTGACTTGAATTGCGGAGAGTGAGAAACTCGATTTGGTTCAATTATTTACAGTCCCGTGAAAGTTTGAAGAAGTGAAAAGTTGGGTTACAATCGAACGATCCAGCGAGTGTTTTAAACTGCCGGTTGTTACAGAGCCCTTTCGTATGCACCACTCTGGCGGATCTGCTGAGCGCCTCATACACGGATCCTGCGGATGCGGGAAGCTTGCCCGAGGAGCTCGACCCCTTTCCAGAGCTTCAGTTGGGCAATCCTCAAGGTGTGACCGACGAGTCAGGCCAAGCTCAGCAGACTGTGCACCATCAGCCGGCACCACAACCGCCCCCGTCGGCGGCGCCTCTGCCAGAAGACGTCCAGGCGGATTCTCTTAGGTACAGCTCCTTCTTTTCACCCTACAATTCGTCTTCCGCAGATGGAACAGCATTTCTTTTTTAAATGCTCGAGGGAAACGATAGACGATCTTTCCTTCAATGGAGTATACTTTTGGAGTCTTCGTCGGTATCATGTTTGACCCCTTTACCAGTTCAACCATTTTTCCATACGATCGTGCAGCGATTTCAATACAGTTTTGCAGAGAAACTTTAGAAAAATTATTTCCTTCCAATTTTTCCCTAAATTTCCTTTCTTTCAATACGAATAAAGGTTGAATTTTTAAAGCGACGAATTCCACCAAACATCGAAGTGTGAATTGTTATTTTTCAAGGCGGAGGAAAATTGCATCTCTCCCTAATTTTTTCCATAATTTCTGGAAGAATCACCGGAGACTAGAATTTCGTTTAATTCTCTGACGCAGCTCTACACCATTGCCCAGCTTCCAAGAGACCTACACTGTCCAACGGTACACCAGGCAGGAGCTTCAAGTTCTCGGCATTAAAATGGACGACGGAGAGTGTTACGACAATTCGGTGTATCCGTGCGCAACAGGACACTATCCCACAGAATTCTCACCCACGTTGCCCTACCACGACCACCAGCAACAGCCGCAACAGCAACACCATCACCATCATCCTCAGCAACAGCAACCTGCGCCACCTCCGCAACAGCAGCACCATCATCATCATCAAGGTTACTTCGCCACAGAGACGGCACCTACACCGACAACAGCTGTTCCATCGCCGTCGAATCATCGACAAGACTCGCCGTATGGTGCTGCTGTCAGCGTACCTATGGTGTACGGTCCACCACCTGCCATAACCGGAGGCGCCACCCCTGTTGCACCTACAGACATTTATCCAAACGTGGACAACGTGGTTGTTGGAACGCCTCGTCCGCGAAGAGCATCCCTACCCACTCAGAGGTCAGAGTCTGCGAGGTAATATGAATAATTTACATTGATTTTTAACCTCCTATCGTTCTTTTTTTATTCGAGACGGCAGAACAAATTGATTTCTGTGTTAAGTCAGTCAATTTCCTGTTTGATTTATTTATAACACCCGATAGATGTCGGTGAAGTTTGATACGAATGTCTGTGTCTCGTGTAATGAATTATTCATAGGAATAAACAGTTTCAATGTTCCCACGTCTTTTTCGTCCAAGCTAGAGTGTCTTATCGTTTTTTTCTTGAATTTCACACTTTCGAAGACGATAAAGATTTTTATGTAGTTTTCTTTTTTTTTTCGGTGGCTTGTTATCGTAAAGTTTGGTATTTTATCGATAGTAGCGGCAGCATAGAATCACCGAAGGCTCGTGGCGGAAACAGCAGCACCGGAAGCTCTGTCAGTTCCCCGTCGCCCGGAAGCGGAACCAGCAACGAACGAGCACCACCCAGTCCCAGTCAATTGTGTGCTGTTTGTGGTGATACAGCGGCGTGTCAGCACTACGGTGTGCGTACCTGTGAAGGCTGCAAGGGTTTCTTCAAGAGGACCGTGCAGAAGGGATCGAAATACGTTTGTCTGGCTGAGAAAGCTTGTCCTGTGGATAAACGCCGGCGGAACCGTTGCCAATTCTGTCGCTTCCAGAAGTGCCTGATGGTTGGCATGGTGAAGGAGGTAAATTGATCGAATTTACACTAAATTCCGAGGCGGTGAAAAATTGCAACCCTCTCTAATTTCTGACAAATTTCCCCCAAATTTGGAAGTTGAAATCTTATTTCTCAAGGCGGAGGAAAATTGCAATCTTCCCTAATCTCCGTCAAAGTGCTATACAGGGGTTCTTTCCATTTCACAGGTTGTCAGGACAGATTCCTTAAAAGGCCGTCGGGGTAGGCTACCATCCAAGCCCAAATCTCCTCAAGAATCACCACCAAGTTCACCAGTTTCCTTGATCACAGCTCTGGTTCGTGCACACTTGGACACCACGCCTGATCAGGCATCCTTAGACTACTCACAGTACCGACAATCGAGTCCCGGCGATCCACCAATCACAGAGGCAGAGAAGACACAGCAGTTCTACAATCTTCTCACAACCTCGATCGACGTGATTCGAACATTCGCGGACAAAATCCCCGGTTTCACGGACCTCGTACGGGAAGATCAGGTTCGTTAAAATTCTTCAATCCTCTAATCACCTTCTCCATTAAATCCCATCTATCTCGAGTGATTTCTTCGTGTCGTTATGCAACTATGCGCGCGAGTCACGTTATATTGTTCATTATGTATCGACGTCCAGACACAATATCCGTAAGGGAAGCTTTCATTAAAGAGATCGATAGCTTGTACATTTTCTAAAAGGTCAATCCTGACGAGCCTACGACATGTCTAATCGGCGGTCTGATTGGCCGGTTGTCTGGTTGCTGGCGTCCAAGTGAAAATAACATTTTCTCACGTCGCAATGTTGCTTTCGTATAATGCCCACCGTAACGCTAACTTTATCCAAAAATTCTTAATCAAGCTTGAATTTTCATATTGTTTCTTCGACGTTGCTCCTTCTCGTAGGAGTTACTTTTCCAGTCGGCGAGCCTGGAGCTCTTTGTCCTTCGGCTGGCGTACCGTACAAAGCCGGACGACACCAAGCTGACATTTTGCAACGGTGTGGTGCTAGCACTGGAGCAGTGTCAGCGTAGCTTTGGCGATTGGCTCCACAGTATCCTCGAGTTCAGCAAAGCTCTTCACACTCTCGACGTAGATACTAGTGCTTTCGCTTGTCTGTGTGCTCTCACCCTCGTTACCGGTAAGTTCATTCTTCGTATCGCATCTACCGATTTCACGATTTTCTATTGGGTGCGACTGTCTGAACGATCTATTATTTATCGAGTCGATGATTAGCTATTGATGCGACGACGAAAGAAACCGCGATCGTTCGCGTTCGGGGCACGCGATTTTTCCTTACGAGTGTTGCATGTGCGTGATGCTTTTCGGCCACTGGTGGACATTCGATTGCACGCAATATCGGTTTCTCGATTGGAATTGCAAGGGGACGTGATTTGTTAGCAATAACAGTCGAACTGCTGTTCGCTCTTCTATCCAAGATTTACAACCGCTGTAGAGTACAGCCGACAGTCAGATTTAGTTTTCATTTCTGTCCAATTAAAAAATCATACTTTCGTCGTAACGAAATTTCTTAAACAGTGCATGCGGTGCATTCATATTTGATGTTTCTCGGTCTGTTAAAATTATACGTACGTTATTCCTCGCGCGATAAAATGAATGAAACGGACATACGGTAATTTCCTTCACTCTGCTTTTATTCGACATAAATCCCTCTGTAGAAATACACTGGATCTGTACGATCAAAAATTCCACTTAATTAACCTGTTCCACTTAACACGTGTTTGTTTTCACTGGAAATTGCAGCAAGGTACGGCCTGAAGGATCCCCATCGCATGGAGCAGTTGCAATCGAAGATAATCTCGTCCCTCCGCGATCATGTGACCTACAACGCAGAGGCACAGAAGAAGGCGCACTACCTGTCCCGTTTGCTAGGTAAACTACCAGAACTGAGGAGTCTGTCGGTGCAAGGGCTCCAGCGTATCTTTTACCTGAAACTGGAGGATCTGGTACCTGCGCCGCCGATGATCGAGACGATGTTCGTCGGTAGTCTGCCGTTCTAAAATGGGAGATCGCGTTTGATCGAGGCCAACCCCAAGGCTAATTCGTCGCGTTAGAACAATTCAACTATTCTTGTGCGGTTGCGTACCATCGAACTCTTTTTTTCTTTTCTTTCAAGTTCCCTCTTTTCCTCCGTTTCTTACACGTGTACAGAGTACGTTTTACCATCTTCTACCCGTTTTACAAAAAAAATGGACGATTTTACGAAGCGTCCGACGAACCTCGGTACACTTCACGTGCGAGAAAGAGAGAGAGAGAGAGAACGCGATCTATAGCGTATATCAACAGAAATCGAAAGATCGATGAAACCGGATTTCCTTCGAATCTGTTTCATTTTCCATCGATGTTGATTACCTTTTATTCGTTTGAATGTTCTAGCGAATATATACATATATACATAGGTGTGTTTGTGTGTGTGTGTATGCGTGAGTGTGCATGCGATCGAGCATCGTGCGACTGGACACTGTGCCGGAGTGGATGCACGCGCGAGTGGACCGACGAGCCGGAAGACACGCGGTTTGACAAGCTAAATTTAAGACAAAGTTCCCTGTGCGTGTGCGGATGCGTGTGCGTGAGAGAGTGAGAGAAAGACGAGTGGATGAGAACGGGGCGCGTGTCTTCGTGATGTGTCACAGGGCAGTGACGTGACTGCCCCGTCGTGACAACTGTTACTATTGTTACTACTATTATTACTGCTATTACTATTTTAACACTGGTACGATGTAACGACTATTCTTGCTATCGAAAGTACAGACGCCCAAGCAATGAAAGGTGGATCCACGGTTTCTTTTTCGGCGGATCGTCGAGGATCGACGAGTAGATCAATGGTGAAGATGAAAAAAAGATATATATATATATTTCCCATCTCTGTCGCGAGAGAAACGAGCGTTTTTACTATACGTTTTAGGTGATACAATGGATTCGACACGGTTGTCACGGAGATCGCGCGTCCTCCCTCCCGCGACGATTAAACCCAAGTGCTATCGCTGTTTCTCACGGTGGAAAAAGAAGAGGTTTGCACAAAATAGAGGAACGCGAGGGGGGAAGAAAACAAATGAAAAACGAAGAGATAACCGTACACACTCACGTAACACGCACACACACACGAACACGAATTTTTATCACTTTTCTACCTACTTTGTATAAGTCGCTACGTCAACGAAAGAAGAACGGCTACGTTTCTTTCCATCATGTTCCTCGACGATCCACCGCACCCGGATCACCGTCTTCTTTTTTCTCTCCTCTCTCCCTCTCTCACGCTATTCTACTCTTTTGCAGAGAGACGGAAGAAGAGAAAAAAGAAAGAAAAGAAAGAACGTATTGACGATTCGTAACATA
>NW_017100229.1:1006884-1009699 GCF_001263275.1 Habropoda laboriosa | reverse complement strand
CGTGTTGACAGTTTTAGATGTACGTAGGTCGTGACTGTGATCACACTCGAACGTCGCGATGATGCTAAAAAGAGAGAACAGACGAAAACGATGAATTGTCGATAGAACGATCCTACCCAATTGCGACAAATTTCCCGCAGAACCAGCAATTATCCAAAAATCCCCGTGTTATCCGTTCGAGAACTCTATCGTGCCCTCTCCCCAATTAGCTTCTGGCTAGCTTCGTCGATCCTCGCGAGGCTAATCGACCATCCCCCGCACCCTGAACCCCTCCTCGATCGCATGGAATTTAGTATCATTGGGAAACGTGTGAGTGTCTTCCAAGTCACGCGGTCGGGAGCCGCGCTGCTCGGCGCCTGATTCAAATTACCACTATTCTTGCGTTAATGTGATTTTAGACAGCTAAGGGAGAAAGAAGGAGCGTAGGACCCGTACTTAGCCAGAAAAGAAACGAGAGAGAAAACATGGACCGTGTGAGAAAGAAAAAATAATCGTGCGAACTATACGAAGACTTGATTAAACGAGAAAAGGGTGAATACAATTGAAACGTGTAAATCTATCGATGTGAGAGGCCAGGCAAGAAGGGACAGTATAGCGAGAGAGAGAGAGAGAGAGAGAGAGAGAGCAGTGGCTAATGTTCACGGGTCCGGCATAAAGTTACCTATTACGTTATGACATTTATTTTTAATCAAACTAACGTAGAAAGTCCTATTTATACGTATACCGCGCCGCTATTACTACTTAATACTATTTACTTGCTACTTAACTATTACTATTACTTAACTTACTCTACTTACCGCTCTAGCGTTTACGATCTTATGGCGTTTTACTGTCGCTAACTACCGCTGTTACCATCCGCTACCTTCTTATACCACCACCTTGTGTTACCATTACTTGCTAAATGCGTAAAGAGAAAAGAAAGAAAAAAAAACACACACACACACACACACCGTCAACGTTAAAATGCACTGTTCGCCGCCGCCAGTATGTGTCTCTTCGGGAAACACGAATCGTCCCCTCTACCCTGGATTTAGGAAACAGAGAAGAAAGAAAGTGAACAGATCTCCTAATACCGATTAATACTGAACGGATTGCACTCGACGATACGATTCCAGAAGAAGCTAGAAGATGGAATATTTAAGGAAACCTGAAGAAAGAAGATCCGCGAGGCTAAAGAACGAAAGAGAGTAAAAGTAATCATTCGACAGGCGCAATCGTTCAGCTAATAGCCCCTTCGACATGGCAACCTGACTCGTTCGGCAATGATACTTTCCTCTTTTTTGCGTCTATGTTAACTTATGAACGTAATGAAAAAAAAAAAGAAACCCGGTAAACCGATCCATACCGATACAACGTTTACAATCAACGACATCATATACACACATACATAAACCACAGAGAAACACACAGAAACACACACAGCATTAATCTTCTAGTGCACCTAATCTCAGAAACGACACGTTGTTCACGTGATCCCTTTATCTATAAGGAGAGGCAGAAACACGTTAAGAAAATACATGTATATGTGCACAATAGGTATAAACAAAACCAAGTAATTACGTGTGTATACGTTACTCTCTAATCGCCGTGTGTATCCGCAAATGTTGGAATGCTTCGTTTCAAACAAATCTTTCCTTCGATCTCTTTCTCTACTCGCGATCACGTGGTTCCTATGACAGAAAAATAGCAATTCCATCTTCTTCGTTTATCTCTTGTTTTTCTTTTTTTCTTTTCTTTAATGCTCGTTTATCTCGTTTATCTTATTTTCTAATCGTTCATTCGGTCCCGTTTCTTGCGTAAGAGTTATCGATCTTCTGACGTGTGAAAAACAGCTTTTTGTTACGCGATCCCTCGTTATGGACGAGATATTACAATATACACGAGGAAATGGTGTAATTAAACGACAAGCTTCGCTGTTTCGCCGAGATAAAATACGTGTACAGATGTAACTGAATTGAAGAAAGGCGAAACAGCGAGAGAGAGAACACCTTTCCTCGTGTACGAACGAGCTTCTGTTGGCCGATGTGTGTGAAAACGTTTGCGGATGGATACGATATCGCAGGTGTTCGGTGAAACAGGAACAATATGCCCGGAGAAGAAAGCAAGGTACAAGTATCGGAAAATTTGGACGAACGAGCTCGTCCTGTTTTCGACGCAGAAAATTAGGGGAGCGCGGCTTTGGAAACGAACGATTATTCCTCATTTTCATTTTCTCGCCTTTTCTCCTTTCTTTTTTTACAAATAATCTCTCTTTGGAATAACGAATTTCCAACGAACGGGCAAGAGTTCTATTTTCTCGCGATTTCTCGACTGAGCGGGAGAATAACACAGAAAAATGGGAGGAATCGATCGTTTCCTAATAATCCGCGTGTAAAATAAGCGCGTCGAGTCCAGAAGAGATATTTAGAGGCTGAAAGGAATTCGTCAAATTATACGGTGCTATTAGGCTAATTGTGATTAACGAGCGCTTAATGAATTCGGGAGTTCTGAAGTTTCTTACCTAGCTGACGAGACGTTAGAGAAAGAAGAGAGAGATAGAAGGATATTTCTGTTCCTATTACTTAAGGGAAATTCTCCGAGAAAGGATTCGCGATCTGATCACCCCTTGGATTCGCGTGGAGAAACAATTGAAACTCGCGATCGTTCGACGTGCTCCAACTTTCGATTTTCATCCCGCATCTCTCTTCAACTGGACTCAACCGCTTCGCGAACTAGCGTTGTATGATTTTTCTACGATGCTCCAACGTACGTGTAATTCGCGCGACATTTAAGGTGACATGAAAGGAGAAATGAAACTATGAAATGGATAAAGAAA
>NW_017100229.1:1005932-1006164 GCF_001263275.1 Habropoda laboriosa | reverse complement strand
ATATATATATATATAATATGTATACGTATAGGTGAAGCAAAAAGACAAAGCGAGAAGGGGTAAGAACGAAGACAAGATATAGAGAAGGAAGAAGGGAAATCTCGGATCGTTCGAACGAAAGTAGAAATATCTCGAACGAGTAACGAGATCGCCCCGTCGATATTACCAATCGTTATTACCCATTTTTCAATTGTCATCAGTTGTAAAGAAAAGAACAAAAAAACCAGCCAAT
>NW_017100229.1:1004657-1005874 GCF_001263275.1 Habropoda laboriosa | reverse complement strand
ATTTTTTCTTTTTTTTTTTTTTTTTATTTCTTTTCTTCTTCTTCTTCTTTCGGTGAACAGAACGTTTCGCCTGTCGCAAATCTGCGCTGCGTTCGATATTCCGTTTGGAGGATCGCCGAGAGTCGACGTTGTAACACGAAGTTCGAAGAGAGAAAAGAAATGTAACTCGTTCCCTTTCCGTCCAGAAAAAAGAAAGCAAGATCGCAGATTTTTTCGCCACGTTCGAACATACTGAGAGCGTTGTGTATCGTTTGTCCTTTCCTCGGGACGAATTTTATAAAATTACAAGTGAAAAAAGCGAAATAAAGATATATAGATACGAATGTGGAAGATTCTTGTTTCCGCACGGACATTTCCACGACGATCGATCCGTGCGTATGCGTCCGGCGTACATGCGAATATCTGCGGATACGGAACCGGAAGTGGTGGACGTTGCACCGAAAGTAAATTAACGAATTTACACACGTTCTGTGTGTCCGCGCGATGTGCCGGCGAAATCGAAAGAGAGAGAGAGAGAGAGAAGAGAAAAAGGAGCGTAACCTGTCGGTTCATCGACCATACCGAAGAAGATTCGTAAGGAAAGTGAACGTTTCTGCGGACCATTTTAATCTCGCGTATATCCTCTACCAATTATTTTCTCATTTTTTCCAAATCGAAACTACGAAGAAGAAGAAGAGTGGAGGAGAAGCAAGAAGAGGTAAAAATCGAAGAAGAAGAAGAGAAAAAAGGACAGGGAGGGCGACAAACGAATGAAAATGTGGATAGATAATGGTCGATATCGTATTGACGGCCGTACAATTGAAAAGGAGGTGCGAGTATAGTTGAGGATCGATCGGTATGGTCACGCCTGATGATCTTGATCAAGAGTACAATCTGTGTTCTTCTTGCAATTTGTTCCAGATGACAATAAAAGGAATTGCAAGGGAAGTTTCCCGTTCACCGGCCTTTTCACCCCTACGACCGTCGATATTTAGCAAATCACTTAAAAAAAAAAAGCAAAAAAAGAAAAGAAGAAAAAATAGGAAAAAACACTTACACGATCTTTAAGAGCATAATTTGTATAAAGTTATCCGATTCAAGGTGTTTCTCTTCGACACGCGCGCACATTCACGAGAAAAATCTCCTTTCCGCGCGGCCTTTATTACCTGTAATTCTGTGCCGACTCACGAAAACACACGTACATATACTCACACACAGAAACATGTTCCCTCTCGCTT
>NW_017100229.1:998256-1002971 GCF_001263275.1 Habropoda laboriosa | reverse complement strand
ACAAGAGAAGAAGAAAAAGAAACACACACACACACACACTCACACACATTGTGACCATTATATTTTATAAATAAAAGAAAAAAAAAATTGACATGTGATATAGATGGTAAGGCACGCGGACGATGCGTTGCGATGCATTACGAAAGCAAATGTATTCTGTATATCGTTTCATTAAATCTATTAAAATAACCGACGCCCCGTTCTTTACTTTCGCTATACGGTACGGCGCGGTCGAACTCTTTTTTTAGGCTAGCCTTATACATATATATATATATATGTAGACGTAGAATGAAACAGGTATTGGAAGGATTGTCAATAGTCCTTAGGGAATACGATGTGCGAGACGGTTTCTCGAAAGGGTCCTGTGACTTTACATAAAACTGCACACCTGGCGTTTAATACCAGTCCTGGAACCTGAAGTTTTGTCCCGAGTCCTTCCTTTTTTAGAATTTACCTACGTGTGTGTGTAACCGCTGTGATTGACATTTCTGTATTCTGCCTTTAATTTTTTTCTTTTTTTTCCCAGGGTTAAGAACAATGTCAGTGATCGTTAGGTGAATAAACGAAAGCAAAGGCTAACGACAAAGGGGATTTTATTTATTTGTAGTATTACTCACATATCTGGAATGTTCTAGTATTTTTTTTTTTCTCGTTGTAAGACAAGTACGTATCGTTTTTATTATCTTGCGGAAAAAAGTACGTTCTAAAAAGGAAAAAATGCAACTTTTATAAATACGTTGATCGTTCCTCAAGGCTAATAAGACGTCATCTATTCGAGGAGCGTGTGCGAGCGCGAAGCGCGCGAATGCGATTCGCGTGGCGTTGTGCAGCTGCTGCTTGTGCAACTATTTCAAAATTCACCGGCATAACGGTTACGTGTGTGCGCACGCGCGACAGCGCTGGCAGCGAGCACAGATGGCGTTCGCGTGGCTTTGTGCGCGTGCGCGAAACAAATTTCACACGGCGCATCGAGAAAATAGTCCGCGCTCGTAGAGACACGACGATCGCTTCGAGAAACGTGATACTCGTGACAGCAGTATTGAAACGCTTACGCGAACGACGACGATAGTACAGGGGGATTGACGAATCGTAATACGCGATACGTCGAGCGTATTATCGTCTTTGTTTCAACGATCGAACAGTTTTTTCCCCCGTGTGTGATACGCGCGAGAATATCAAAGTGCGCGGATATTACTACGCCGCACGTTGTAGAAGGAAGCAGAAATCGAGTACTGGCAGGAAGTGGGTAGAAGGGGGGTACGTCGTTGAGCTAGTTGATTCGGTGGTGGCTACATGTGGCTGTCCGCCGGTCGCGACAACGAGACATTTCCTATCAAGGCATAAAAAATCACGTTTCCCAAGCGGTAATCGATAGCCGAAAGAAGCCGAAACCATGCAGATGGATCCAACGACGGTGCAACTGATCCAGGTTCTGGAGAGAACCGTCTCCTCAGGTAAGAGCCGTTTTTCATTAATCGAGGCTCTCAGGTTGTTGGCGGCGACATCATGGAATCCAGACTAATTTTTCTCCGTTTCCCTTGACCTTGCCTGTGTCGTGCTTGCCTTATGAAACATGCAGTACTTCTTTTCCTTGAACGTTTCACGTCATTTTCGCGACCTTGCCTGGAAAAGTAAAGTCCCACCGCGTGCGCGTCCTTTTTGTACTCCTTCCGGTATATTCGCGGAGTACTCGTTATCATTGTTAGTTTGTAGTATCGTTAAGCTATCGGGAATTTTTTAGCATCGATACGCCAGCGTTTAATCAGGATCTGTCGTTTGTACGATAATACGTTGTATTGTGTTCCGTTTGGCTGTTGCTAGGGGCTTTGTTCGCAGCCGGAAAAGTATTGTCCCGTGTGACGGTTACTCGTATTGCACGTCCCCGTTGTCGGTTGGCACGGCGAGTACGAGTGCATCCTGCTTTTCTAACCTCTACCACAGTTGCCACAGACATTTTTTTTTTTAACCTGACATTAACAAGACGATATATGTATGAAAATGGATTACATTAATTGCGTTTATTTGCAATTGCGATTTCAGACAAAAATGAGTTGGAGGCAGCACAGAATTTTCTGGAGCAAGCAGTGCAGACTAATCTTGTGAGTTATTCCTTTTCAGAGACAGCATTTTTTTTTTTAATTAGGAAATTTCAGGAATTGTTAAAGTTCTAATGAAATCGGTTTTTCTCCCTTTTTTTTTTTATTACATAGCATGAATTCTTGCAAAGACTCAGCGGCGTGCTGGTTACTGCCGCTGCAAGCCCAGTTGCTCGCATGGCAGCAGGTCTTCAGCTCAAAAATCAACTTACATCCAAAGACTCGCAGTTGAAATACCAATATCAACAACGCTGGCTTGCTATTCCTGTGGAGACCAGAGAGTATATTAAGAAGAATGTACGTAACTCATTTAGGAGTAGATGTTTTCTCGGTTGTTGCATTTAGAGAGAAAGAGTAGTGACACTGTTGTATTTGGTTGTCGATAGATTTTTGGAGCTCTTGGAACAGAAAACAACAGGCCAAGTGCTGCGGCACAGTGTGTTGCATATGTAGCAGTCGCTGAATTACCTGTTCGCGAATGGACCAATGTCATTCAGCTATTAGTTAACAATGTTGTAAATCCAAACAGCACTGAAATAATGAAGGAGGCAACTCTAGAAGCCATTGGTTATATTTGTCAAGATATAGAAAGCGATGTTTTGGTACCTCAGTCGAATCAAATTCTCACTGCTATTATTCACGGTATGAAAGGATCTGGTGCTTCGCATCACGTTCGTCTCGCAGCTACAAGTGCACTCTACAATTCGTTAGAATTTACCAAAGGAAATTTCGAGATAGAGGTTAGTATAATCGGAAAAAATATTCCTACCACATTTTCCAGATAGAACAGATAATTTAACCGTATTGCTCGTGTATACAGACGGAGCGAAACTTCATCATGGAAGTGGTGTGCGAAGCAACGCAGTCCTTAGACACACAAGTTAAAGTAGCCGCTTTACTCTAGAAGCTATGAAGTCAGATATCGATGAAGTTGCACTGCAAGGAATTGAATTTTGGTCAAATGTATCGGACGAAGAGGTGGATTTAGCGATGGAAGAAGGCGAGGCTTCTGACTGTGGTCGACCACCGGTCAAAGTATCGAGGCACTACGCGAAGGGCGCTTTGCAGTATCTGGTACCTGTTCTTATGAAGAAGCTTACCAAACAGGAAGAGTTCGACGACGAAGACGATTGGAATCCCTCGAAAGCAGCCGGAGTGTGTTTAATGTTACTTTCCACTTGCTGCGAGAACGATATCGTCCCGCACGTTCTCCCTTTCGTCATGGACAACATTAAGAGTCCAGACTGGAGGTATCGAGACGCCGCATTAATGGCCTTCGCTTCGATCCTCGCGGGTGTCGAACACACGACTCTGAAACCCTTGGTAGAACAAGCAATGCCAACGCTCATCCAATTAATGTACGACAGCAGCGTCGCGGTAAGGGACACGGCTGCTTGGACGTTCGGTCGAATTTGCGAGATAATACCAGCGGCAGCGATTAACGAGACATACTTGAAACCTCTGCTGGAAGCTCTGATAAACGGTCTGAAAGCAGAGCCACGCGTTGCAGCTAACGTTTGTTGGGCTTTCACCGGTCTCGCAGAAGCCAGCTACGAATCGGCAGAAAATTTGGAAGGCCAGAATCCAGAAACGTACTGCATGTCTCAATACTTTGATTTCATCATTCAAAGATTGCTCGAAACGACGGATCGCCCGGACGGAGCTCAGGCTAACTTGAGATCGGCCGCGTACGAAGCGTTGATGGACATGGTGAAGAACTCTCCGCACGATTGTTATTTAACCGTGCAGAAGACGACGATGGTGATCCTGGAGAGGTTGCAGCAGGTACTGCAAATGGAGAATCATATCCAGACGCATACGGATCGTGCACAGTACAACGACGTCCAGTCGTTGCTTTGCGCCACTTTGCAATCTGTATTACGCAAAGTCACACCAGAGGATGCTCCACATATCTCCGACGTGATAATGACAGCGTTGCTCTCCATGTTCAGCTCGAACTCTTGCAAAGCTGAAGGTGTACAGGAGGATGCTCTCATGGCTGTTTCGACGTTGGTCGAAGTGCTGGGAGAAGGTTTTCTTAAATACATGGATGCATTTAAGCCGTTTCTTTGCCTGGGTTTGAAGAATCACGCGGAGTATCAAGTATGCTGTGCTGCTGTCGGTCTGACCGGTGACATATGTCGCTCTTTGAAGAACAAAATGCTACCTTACTGCGACGAGATTATGACACTGTTGCTGGAGAATCTTGGCAATAATACGGTCCATCGTTCGGTCAAGCCTCAGATCTTTTCTGTCTTCGGTGACGTTGCTCTAAGCATCGGTCCGGAATTTAAGAAATACCTAGACGTGGTACTGCAAACGTTGGCTCAAGCATCTCAGGCGCACGTCGACAGAACCGATTACGATATGATCGATTATTTGAACGAATTACGCGAGGGTGTCCTCGAGGCTTACACTGGTATAGTGCAAGGACTACGCGGCGAGATAACGAATCCGGATCCTGCAGTTACTCTGGTCGAGCCACATGTGCCCTTCATCATTCAGTTCCTCACGTCGATAGCACAGGATCGCGAACACTCCGAAGGGAACATCGCTGCCGCGGTGGGCCTGCTCGGTGACCTGGTCACCATTTTCGGGGCGAAACTGTTGCCAATGGTA
>NW_017100229.1:994575-998155 GCF_001263275.1 Habropoda laboriosa | reverse complement strand
TCTTTTTGTAATTTTTCTTTTTTCGTGCATTTTTCGTGTGAACGATGTGTGGTGCGTGTATTATTCAGTCACCCTTCTTTTTTTTTAATTCATATCAACTTGTTTACTCGTTCCTTTCCACATTCTTATTCTACGCTACATCCTCTACCCCCATTTTACGCTATACTACCTTTGGCTGTTTCTCTGTCTGTGTAACATAACCTCTAAGACAGAAGCAGAGTTCTCGACGAACGGTGTTCAACGTTAGGAGAGAGATGCAAAGAAAGAAGAAGCGCGAATGTAATGTATCAAAGATGATGCAACGTGACTGTGGATGATGGTGGTGGAGAATCAGGGTCGATATTACAGGGTCTCGATTCTAGA
Source organism: Habropoda laboriosa (assembly GCF_001263275.1). Classification (NCBI taxonomy): domain Eukaryota; kingdom Metazoa; phylum Arthropoda; class Insecta; order Hymenoptera; family Apidae; genus Habropoda; species Habropoda laboriosa. The sequence goes on along the minus strand of NW_017100229.1, from coordinate 997,792 downwards.
GAACTAGATCAATCTGCCTTTTTACCAACGATTTTTCTATTCACTAGAGTCATCCTTGTACAATACAGTTTCGTTTTGTCGTTGTTGCTTATTCGTCCCGTTATGTCTCGTAGTCCCGCCCCGCGTACAGACACGTGCACTCGACACAGAGACCCCCATCTAGGGAAAAAGCAAAAAAAGAAACGGGGACAGAAAGAAAATTTTAAAATCGTTACAAAAGAAAAAAAAATATGCATACACACACGCCGCGAGCGGTGAGCGACGGTTATTGATATTTGGCTCGCTTTTGTTGTTTACAGATCACCCCACGGTTGTACTGTCGTGCAATTTGATTTGACTAGAAAGCTATCGAACACAATACAAAGACAACAAGATTGGATGGTGCGGATGCGAGTTGATGGATGTGCGTGAGTTCCGAAGCGATGACGATGATGGGGTGATGAGTCTGCACGTGTCCCTGCTCTGGCGACGGTATTCGAGTACCGACACGTCGAGCGCAGCCCCAATGGTCGAGAAAATATATACCTGTCTGCCGACAACGGATGATGAGGAGTGCAAGTGGATGTTGCCGATGAATGAGCCAAGGCCGAAGCCTACCGAGATGTTCCGGTGATGCAAGTATGCCTGATAACGATCCTGGGGCTTCTACCCGCGTGATTGAGAAGTTGAACCTGAGGAAAGGACGACTTCGATGGACGGTGATCGTGGCCAGTGAGAGAGAGAGAGTGAAAGAGTGAGAGAGAAAGAGTAAAAAGAAGAATGTGTGTGAAAAGACACGAGATTGAGAGTATGAGACATCAAAGAATGCGACAGGGAGACCAAACGAGAGAGAGCGAGACTGTAGAGCTGTGAAATGAAAGAATGTGCTCTAGCAATTGAACGTGAGAGAGAGAGAGAGAATGCTTTCTTATATATGTTGTTGTATGTGTCGTGAGATTACTTTGAGAGAGAGAGAGAGAGACAAAGAGAGAATGTGAGAATGTACAAAATAAAACGTGTCACTACATCGAATGAGCGATTAATATATATATATATACACACACATCGTCTCGTCGAGAAATAGAGAGAATGAGAGTGAGTTAAATTATGCGCACTCGTTGTAAAGCTCTAGCTTCTTTGTCCCCCTGTAGCTTTGTCAACGAAGCACGCGATCTGTTTCCGAATTCCTTGTTGCTGAACGATCACCATCGCTCGTTTCAAGCAATCGAAGCATCATCGAATGGTTGTTGTTGGCTTGCGTGTGTGACGTGAAATTAATTGAGCGAGATTTTTTTGAATGGTCGTCAGAGTGCTGGTGTTGCTATTCCGATGCAGCGAAGAAGTGATGCATGAGTGAGAATATATTAGAAGAAAGAGAGATAAATAGAGAGAGAGAGAGAGAGCGTGCACGCATGGAACGAGTGAGAGAGAATACAGGAGAGAAAGAAGTGAGAGTGAATGTGAAGAGATGTTGAATGATTTTCTTAAGAAGAAAACAAGAATAATAGGTCGGGAAGATTCGATATATTGATGACCCGTGGTCCGATCGTGCTGCGCGAGAATCTTAAACGATCAGTTTGTAGTATGATGATGATGATGATGATGATGATGATGATGATGATGATGATGATGATGATGATGATGATGCGTATGTTACTTTTTTCCCCGAATGTGAATGTCTGTTGCTGTTGATTCATTAAAATTAATATTTTGCTGGCATAAGTTATTGAGTTGTACCGAAGTCCTCGTCCGACCTGAACGTTCGAGCAAAAGAAACAAACAAACAAAAAAAAAGAACTACCATTGGAACAAAATAGAGCAAGAAAAAAGAACAAACAAACAAACGAGAAACATCGATCGAATGTCTAGCCCTACTAAAAAGAAGAAAAAAACATTACATTATACATTACCCCTATTGTAGATGTAATCCTGCGCGCATACAGACGAATTTATTTTTATGCGATCACACGATGTGTACCCGTGTTCCTCTTGATCGTGATCTCTAACGGAATATCGGACGAGAGCTTTTTGCACTGCCATTGTTAACATTTGAAACAACACTGGTGTACGCCTTGTCCGGATATACAGACACACACACACACACACACAAGGAATTTCCATTCGTTTTTTCCTTTTTTCCATTTTCAATACTCTCGACAGTTCGATTCGAGAATTGAGATTTTTTCTTTTTTCCACGTTCTTCAAGTGTTTGTCGAAGGGGTTCCGTCTTCCTGGCCTCGCGTTTCGTTGTAGAGAGAGAGACAGGGCGTTTAGCCGATGATCAGGCTGAAGAGGCTTTGAACGTTGCTCGTTCGATTATTCCGGTTGACCATTCAGGGAAACGCGTGCACGCGTGATCGTGTAAAAAGAAAAAAAAATACAAAACAGAAAGAAGAAAATCGCAAGTGATCCGATTTCGATGGTAATTGATATAGCCCAGGCTCGTCGTGCTCGTCGAGTGTGGCACTTGTATGATATTCAACGATAAAATCAAACGAGTTTGTATTCGCTGGTACACCGATGAAATACACAGATAATTCAACTTGGAGAACATTGAACTGGGATATTTCAAATGCCTCGCGCGAAAAAGGATTACTACACGCGGCTTTAGGATATGCTATTTTGCTTTACTACACGTAAACACACACACACACAAACACACACGCGCGAACATTTTTATATTATCCTGAGACGTGTGTGTGCGTGCGTGTGTATGTGTCATACATGAGGAAATTAGCGGGGAAATCTCGAGAACGTCTCAGGATAAAAAGAAGAAAGAAAGAAAGAAACATTTGGATCGAATTCGAATAATAATAATAATCTAGCTGCGGCAGAAAAATTGCCTCGTTTTTCTCGCATTTAAGGAGAGAAGTTTACGTTTTATTCTATCGATCAACCTCGCAAGATTTTCAGGTATTTTTTGTTTTTTTTTTTTTTAATCGTTTTTCCGTTTTTTCTTTTCGTCGTCGTCCGTAATTTTCTCGACCTCTGCCCGAAAATAGAAAAAGAACATATCGGGAGGAGGTTTTAGCACACACAGGGACGCGCGCGCGTTATTTAAGTAAGAATTTACCGCGAAAGATTAAGCGGACGGACGGTCGCTCTAATAATATAATACGAAGTTACGTCACGTGGTCGAAACGTGGCTGTGCTAGTGCCATGCATTCCAAATACTTCTGCCAGCGGAAGCACAGTGTGTGACCGTTCCTTTAAACGCGATGACGGTTCGGGGTTATAA
>NW_017100229.1:961112-994437 GCF_001263275.1 Habropoda laboriosa | reverse complement strand
AGTTTCACGAAACACATTGGAGGGAACGGGGGCAAAATCGGTGTTCTTTTCGAGAGAGAGAGAGAAAGGAAGAAAGATATCAAAAGGGGGGAACGAAAGAAACAAGATTGGCGTAAAAAAAAAAAAAAAAGAAAGAAGAAGAAGAGAAACGCAGAAAGGACAAAATAGGGAATTGATGAGAGACGATTATAAACTAAGAGACTTTTTATTAAATTGATTATCTTTTTTACAATTTTACATATCGAGGGAAACCAATGTGTCTGCTCCACGTCTGGATATTAAGGGAAAAAAAAAAGTAATAATAAAGTATATATACGTATATAATTTTTTTACTGTTGCGAACGATATTGCCAAACTTAGCGTATAAGGGAAAAGAGAGAAAGAAAGAAAGAGAGAAAGAGAGAGAGAGAGAGAGAGAGAGACGTCTATCTAGCTTTTAAAAAGAAACAAAATAAAAAGATAACTAACGAAACAACAAAGGGGGAAAAAAAATGATGAAAATAAGTAGGGGTTAGGGGATAAATGAAAAATCGTTTCGGCGAGTCGCTCGTTACGTAGACTGGAGCCTAAACCTTGATCTCTTTGCGATACACACGTCCATTACATCACATACTCACACACACACACACGAGAAAAAGAAAAGAATTATCGCATACACCGACAGAAACACGAGAAAAAAGAAACATTACACCATATGCAAATTTCCCATAACGTTATTTTACCTCGCGGTAGATCCTTTCGATTTCGAAGCAGAACGAAATTCTCGCAGACGAAACACGGTCGTCTTCCTAATCGCGAAAATTTCCCCTTGTAGAAAGAAAGAACAAAAAACACAGCTTTGCCTTACAGAACTATTTTCTGGATGACGTTCTTAAAGAAAAGAAGAAAATAAACAATCATCGATCTACCAATTAAAGCACGTATATCGATGTGTGTCTCTATAGAAGAAAAGCACAGAGAGAGAACAAAAACGATTTATTCCAAAATGTCCAAAGGAGAAGCACGCAAAAGAAAAAGAAACAATGCCGAGGCGCAAAGTGTATCCTGTTTTTCTTTTACATTCCACGTAGCAGAGAGAGTAGAGGGAAAAAGAGAGGACGTAAGAAAGGGAACGCGAGAGAGAGAGAGAGAGAGAGAGAGTGGAAGATTGGTGAGAGAAAGAGAGAGTGAGAAAGATAGGAAGGATGTGGTTATGAACGAGGGGAGTGAGAGATGGAGAGGAACCACGACGGAGAGGACGGCGGTGCGCGTCCTTCCGCGTCTTGATGAAAAAAAAAAAAGAAGGAAACAAGAACTCGATCGCTCGCCTGTTCTTCTTGATTCGCAAAACACAATCGAGAGCCGCGTTCTTTATCGACGGAGATTTCTTCGCGCGAAATTGGTGGCTAAATTTTTCATAGAGAAAGATACTTCTTCTTATTGTCAGGATAGAGGAGATCTTTCGTCCTTGCAATCAGCGGAAATTATACGTATACGAAATGTCTAGCTGCTCTATTTCAGAAAGAAATTGCACAGACAACGCGAGTATTTATTTTCCAAATCACGAAAATATTCCTATACGATCGATCTCGTTTAGATCGTTGTTTTTTTCTTTTTCTTTTTTTTTTCCGACGATCCAGACGAGGAAGATCGATCGATCCTCGAGATGATATTTGCGAATGGAACGCGTTATCGAGGGGCAGAGAGAGAGAGAGACAGAGAGCCTAATTTAGGAAGGAAGAGTGACGAGGAGAGAAGAAGATTTGAATCGGTCGTGCGGAGAGAGGCGGGCCTTGTTTGCCAAGGGCGAAAAGAAGATGGGAAACTAGGAAATGGTATAACGGCCGTGTTTATGATCGGGAGAGAGGGTAACGAGTAACGAGAATGTGAAAATGAGGAATACAAAATGAAAGCAAATTATATTATATACGCGACTGTGATTTTTTGGAGAGACTCTCGTGTGCGAGGGGTCGATGTTCTACCCTGAAGGAAGCATGGCTCTTGTTGTGGTGATCTCGCGCGTCTCGATCATATTTCGAAAATGATCTCGAGCCTAGCAGACTTTTTCTCCCCTTCCCTCTCCCGCCTGTTGTTGAATATATCGTTATGTTCTTCTCCGTTGTTGCTCCTTTTCATTTCTTCTTTCGACGAAATAAAACGAAGAACCTCTGCCGACACGCACACGTAATGTACAACAATACTAAAGGACGATTGAAAAGAGATAGATAGAATTTTGCTCGAGATCGTTTTAACGACAGATCTTCCCTCCTTTACGTTGATCGTACAGATCGAAAGAGAGAGAGAGAGATATAGAAAAAAAGAAAACGAGAGACCGTAGTTAGAGCCACGCTTCCAGAATGAAACTCATACACGATAATATCTTATCGAACTATTAGTTGTTAGCCTTTTCATCGTCGAGACTCCTAGAGTGCGTGCGATGCTTCACTAGGGAACGTACGTGAGAGCGTATTTAAGTATATAAGCATTAATTAAAAACGAAAGAAAGAAGAAAAAAAAAAAGAGAATTTTTCGAGGAGCGTGTGCATTACGCTGTATCAGTGATGATGTGCGCTGTGAGGTGTAGAGAAAAAGAAGAAGAAATCACGATTTACATGATGAGGTGTGTCCTGTTTGAGATGTCACAATTTTTGCGAGTGGAAGAATAAAATCCGAGAGGAGAACGAATGAGCTGTGAGAGAGAGAGAGAGAGAGAGAGAGAGAGAGCGGTTATGTTTTTTCATGGAGGGATGATGATGTTGATAATGAAGTTGGCTCGTGATTCGACGTGAATCGCGGCGTCACGTTCGGGAAATGGGGACGAGAATCGTCGATTTGTATGAAAAAGAAAAAGAACCAGAAGAAGAATATAAAATACGAAGAATGGGAATAAAATAATAATAATAATAATAAAAAAAAAAAGAAGAAATTGTATAAATTTTGTATCGTGACGCGGTTGAAGATCGGAGAACTGTTTACTGAGAGATCGATTCGTTTGATCTGACGGTTTCGTTGAGATTATCGATGTTACTTGAAATGAACGTGAAACACGCTGTTAAATAATATACTGTTACATAGATATGAACGAACGAACGAAGAGGAGGAGGAGGAGGAAGAAATAATCCACGCATATTCATATATCAAGCACACAAATGAACATTATTTTTTCTCTTTTCGAGAACGATCTCAACGACGACTCCAGGTTGCAGTTACAGAATCTCCGCTCTTTTTTCTTCTTTTTCTTTTTTCTTTCCTTTTTTTTTCTGAAAAAGATATTCGAACCGCGGTTGCCGTTGTACGTACGAGACAATATTTTCGATAATATTTTTTAAACGATCGAGTCGCGAAACACGAGGCCAACGCGCGATAGAGCTGTTGTTGTTCCAAAGCGTCAGAGAGATTGCACGGTAATGGAAAGGGTGAATGATTAAACGAGAGAATGTGAAAATGAGAGAGAGAGAGAGAGAGGATGAAGATGGATCGATCGTGTGAAACGATGAAAGTTTATCTAGAAACTTGTGCGGTGACACAATCGATCCGAATCTTCGAATATTTTTTCCTTCGATACCTTCCACGCTGTTTAAACGTGTCGAGAGAACGTTACGATACAGTGTATCGCGCCATTACCGTGCATACCGTGTGATTTAAAGCTTAAAGAGAGTTAATAAGAGATGCAGATGAGCAAGACAAAAAGAAAACGGAATGAAAAAACTACAAAAAAAAGAAGAATTAATAATAGGAATAAACAGAGCGAGAGAGAAAGAGAGCGAGAGAGAGAGCGAGAGTTTAGAGTTAACTGGGAGAGGAAGAGGAGAGGAGAACAAAATGAGCGTGTTGTGAGATTGACTCTTTTTTGTGGCGATATTTGCGGAGAGAGAGAATGCTGCTGTCGAGTGCTGCCGATCGACGATCGGACCAAACATTATAATTTACGCATGTGAAAGAAATTTGGGCGATAAACGTGGGCTGAAACAAAAGAACGAGAGAAAGGGTTAGAAAGAAAGAAAGAGAGAACAAAATAACGAATAAACGAGAACACGAGAGAGTTGGATGGAGTGTCCTGTTTAGCCTGCCACTCTGTAATTTTGCTCACCCTCTCCAATTTCTTCCCTGATATCGTCGATAATGGTAAACACCGTATATAAAAACGAGGAAGGAGAAAATTACGAAACTCGACAGATTAATTTTTTTATCGAATAAAAGATACTTGGATTCGACCGCTGGTTACTGAGAATATTTAACGCGACGAAGAAATTTTTATTTTATTAGCGAAGATGGGATTTTTACCGAAACGGTGTTCAGTTAAGGTTGCACGATAATTTTGCCAAGCGAGAGAAAATTGTAGAATAGGAGAGGGTGCGGCATAGGCAACGTAGCTGCGAGATATTTAACGTATCCTTCGTTTCTTCTTCGGTTTGTGTCAGTCGTGTGGTTTGCGAAAGGAGCCTGTGTTCTGTGAAGAGATTCCAAATGACAACGACTATATGTGACACATCGGCTACATCGCTTATCTGAGTGCCAGAGCGATCGTGGAATGATTGGGGGACGATTCTTTCTGGAAAGTGTGTTCAACGCGTACGGATCGGCCACATTAATGGATCAACATGAGATTTATTTAAAAAGCGAGGAAGAAATGATGAAAGAAACGTTGTTGAGAAAATTACGAAGTAAATAGATCGTAAATCATCGATCGACGAAAACAAGTATGAACGATGAGATCCAACGGTCGCGTTATAAAGTTCACCGAATTATTTCGCCAAATTAACATGGTCGTATTATATCGCGGTAATTTTGTTTACGGGCAGACCCGCGAAACAAATATTTATTTCGCGAGAAATCATTAATGTGGCTGGCTGTACCCCGTCAGTGTGTGTACGAGAAATGATTATACGAATCGCCAAGCGACAGTGCCATAATTAAAAAAGAAAAAAAAAAAAGAAAAGTTGCAAAAACAGTAAAAAACCCCAAAAAAAGAGAGAAAATCATTTTCGACTGCTAACATCGCGATTCTCATCGTCCTGCAAAAACTGAAACAAACGAGAGAGAGAGAGAGAAAAAAAAGAAATGGAAAAATTGCGTTCTGTGTATGTCTCCTATTAACGATGAAACAAGCGAGAAGAAAAAACGAAAAAACCAAAAAAAAAAAAAAAGTAATAAGAAGGGTAAAATCTTGTATCGAGAGGAGAAAGACGAGAAATCGTTTGATCCCTTGAGAGATTTATTACGTTCGACCATCGAACGGGAAAAATCATTGCGAATTTCTTGCTGAAACACGTGGTCCTCTCACGTGTTTGACAAATTTCCTTTCCTTCTTTTTCTTTTCTTTTCTTTTCCTTCTTGTCTCCGACAAAACGAGATTGTCTAAGAATAAAAATTCAGTTTTTGAATCTGTAACCACACGCAGTGCTGCCATTAATTACCAGTCGTCGTCTCTCCACCAATCGAGCTTCTCTTTCGCTCAGTTCTGCATTTTTGCCCAACCTCCTCCTCCTCCTCCGATAAATCGTTCACCTCGACCCCCATAGTTTCCTCATATCAGTTTCGACAAAAATGCGGAAAATTTATCACCACTCGTTCCGTTGGTCTCGCACACATGGTCTCTCGAAACTTGAACAATTGCCTCGTTACCGTCCTTTTACTTCATCAATTGGATTACCTCGGATTAAAATGAAGCCGTACACCTCGCGATACCGAGAATTCGCCGGCGATCTTCGTTGTTGCAGCAAAAACACCCCCTGAGCGATTCGCTAATACCGAATTGTTGCAATGTTTCTCGATGAATCGAATTAACAAGATTAACCAAATTCCCACGAGAAATGTCGAATTCTATCGTGTACCACGAAGCAAAATTATGAAAATAAGAAGTGTATGAAAAAATTGGATATCTAATTGGAAGGGTAGTTGAATGTAAAAATTAGAGAAGAGACGGAGTGTAGAAGGGGCGACGAGGGCGAAAAGTTGGTAAAAATGACGCAAAAAAGTCACGCGGTGTGTTGGAAGAATGAATCGCGGCCGCCACGCAGCATGTGTCAGCAGTGTTCCTAATCCCTCCTAAGTACCCTTAACCCAATTGAATTAGAAGGGCACACCCCGTGACACGCGTCGCTGAAGTCGTTTCACCTGCATTTCCTCGATTCTTCTTTCCGCGCGTGGGACGCGTCGCGAGTGCGTGTGCGAGTTCCAATTCTTCTCTTCGATCGGAAGTATCGTCACGAACGGCGACACAGAAGGCCGTCAATCCGCGTTTTTAATGAACAATATCGGTGTTTTCGCTATCAAAATTCCGAAATAACTCAATTTGTTCACCGTAAAAACAAAGGTACCATTTTTCCTTAAACAAATTTCTCTATACTCGATCATCCAGCACAGTGTTCTATCATACGAGTCACCGTTAGGATAAATTTTCTGCATAATTCAATTGCTACACATTACTCGACCTTTTTTTCTTTTCACCTAACACAAACGACACACCCGTACATTTGTAACAAGTGAGTTTCCCCCCTTAAGAAGAGAGTAACGATTTGAGAAAAACTGTCACGAGAAGTCGAGAGAGGTTTGTGAAGGATGTTGAGTGAGCCAGTGATCGTCGATCGTATATTCTAACTGATCCAAACACGTTTTTTGGCTTCGTGTCTTACCAGAACACACTAAATACCGCCTGCTCGAGGGCTGTGGCCATACACACTGTCTAAAATACCTACTGCTTTTGTCCGGTTCGTGGCGACCTCGAGGGACGCCCTCGTGTCACGATCGAGAAAAGAGAGAGAGAGAGAGAGAGAAAAAGGCGCATCAGGATGGAACGAATGGCACGTCGCTCGCACTGCCATCGGAAGGGAGGCTAATACACGTCACGTAACGCGTTTCTAAGGTATCGGGAGACGTTTCGGTAGCCTGGACGTGGGTAATTTTCACGAGAAATGGAACACTTGGATGAGAATCAGGCATCTGGACCTTCGAACGCGAGGACAAGCGGAACCGCGGACGACGAAGTAAGTTGTTCGACTAGTACCTTCATTTCTATCGATGTTTAAGCGTTTCACAGGATATCGAGGATTTTGATCAATTTGTTTTTATTGCTCGATAATTGTACTTGAATTTTGGCAGAGACACTTGGTTTCGTTCTTTAGGTGACTTCACTCGTAGAAGTTGTTAATTCTCGTCGTTGGCAGACGAGATCGAGTAATTCCAGGATTCTTGAAATTAATCTTTCGAAAAGGGGTTAACGATACGTTCTGTGGTACGCGATAATTTGTGAAAATGGAACGTTCGTTAATGGGGAAATATTATTATTCTTGATATCGATAGTGACAGTTAAAAAGGAAAAATGAATTTTAGAGAAAAAGCAGCTTTTAATTTGCATTTGATTAATAGTTGAATAGTGATCTAAAAATGGTACAACTGTGGAGTCTATTTGGGCAAATAAATAAAAATTGACGTTTTTGACGGTTAACGTTTTATTATGAAACTATTTTATTACAAATATTTCAACGTATATTATAGTAAAATGTGCAATATTCTCGCGGTATGGAAAGTGTTAAAAGGGTGAGGTTTGTCTTATCGCAGGATGGCTTCGATCTCGACGATCTTTTGCCGATTGTTGGCGAATTCGGTCGTTACCAGAAGCACCTTCTATGGCTGGTGTGCCTTCCAGCCTGTCTTCCTTGCGGCTTTTGCGCGTTTAATCAGCTCTTCATGGCGGATACGCCACCCCATTGGTGCAAAGTGCCAGGATTGGAGAATTTGGATGTTTCTCGTAGGAGGAGACTCGCTATTCCGCCTAGTCAGGTGCAAAATTCTCCTTCCAAGTCGTTGATTAATTAGCTTTCTTATCCTTGAAAGTCCACAGTTGCTGCTGTCTTCGTCAATATATAGCTGGCTAATAAAGAAATCCTTATAGTTAGTCCTCCGTCTTGCCGAGCCAGGTAAATTCTTCTTCTAAATCACAACTTTCTATCGTCGAAAATTCCTAGATACAGATAATCTCGAAGAATTTAGAAATTTATAGGATACTAACTGCTAGGACTACGAAGAACACATTTAACCCTTCCGTACGTCATCTAGCATGCAAGAAAAAACTTTTAGTATTTTGACATTAAACAAACGTACGTTTTCTTCATTTATCTTCCACCATCGAAGAAGTTAGAATTCGCGTGTGGAAGGGTTAATTCTCGCTCCTTGTTGAGTACGTTAATCGCTAAGTCTGTAAGTGGATCAAGCAGTTGAAAAATAAATTCAAGGCTACTGTTGGTCTTCCTATTTGTCCTTTGTAAAGAAGCTAAGTAATTGCTAGTACATTTGGCTTGTTATATCTCCAAGGAGATTCGACTATTTCTGCAATGAAGGTAGACGATCGAAAAATAAATCTAAGGCCAAGAAGATAACGTAAAATTCTTCTTTTTTTCCGGTAAAAAAAATCACCTAATTACCCCGAGGTATGTACATATTCGACGCTTCGAGGAGGTAGAAAGATCGTGCTTGAACAGCGTACACGCCCAAGCTTGCCCCAGAAACACGTCTAATTTGGCCGCAGTATTGTAACAATCGGTTTCATAATTAGGACGGCAATGAAACGTACAGTCAATGCACACGATACGATATCGATTGGACGGCGGAAAACATTTCTGTCGTCACGACAGCCTCGTACATCCCGAACGCATCCTGGCCCGTTGTACCGTGCGATCATGGTTGGGAGTACGAGACCTCGAAAGTGACATCTTCCATCGTAATCGACGTACGTTCACCTACTCACGAGAATTTCGAACAATTGTACCGTCTAATCGCGGCAATTAATCGCGTTGTCGAAACTTTACAGTTCAATCTGGTGTGCGACCATGCGATTTATCCAACGATCGGTTTGGTCGCCTTGAACACAGGTGGACCAATAGGAGTGTACCTGTTTGGCACTCTGAACGACAGGTAACTAAGAATTCCAAACAGAAATTACGTCAAAATGGGCAGAATATAATAGAATACTTGTTTGTTATTCTTATTGTCACGTAGAATTGGTAGGAGATTGTCATTCTTCACCTGTCTGGCGACACTGATCACCGGTGGATTTTTGACGTCGATAGCGAACAGCTTTTGGACATGGGCTGCGACCAGGATGGTCGTTGGTTTGACAATTCCAGCGATCTATCAGATCCCCTTTATCATATGTAAGAACCCTCGATAAAACGAGATTAACGTGATACTCGTCTGGAAGAAACGTTAATTCGCAGAAACACCGATTGTTAATCTCTCTCTTTCTAATTTCTTATCGACGCAGCTTTGGAACTGGTCGGACCCAATTATCGATCATTCGTGACAGTGATGACGTGCAGTTTTTACACGATGGGCCTCTGTATGCTGGCTGTCGTGACCTATTTGATAAGAGATTGGAGAACGCTGGCTGTAACCACGAGTGCACCCTTTCTCATGTACTTTCTCTACTGGTGGTGAGTAATTACGTCCACCGATGTCACTGTTCAATTTTCCCGTGGAAACGTGCGAGATCACGATTCCAGGTTTCTACCGGAATCGCCGAGATGGTTGTTGGCGAAGGGTCGATTAGGCGAGGCGAACGATATCTTGGAGAGGTTGGCCAAGGTGAACGGGAAGGAATTGCCGACTTCTTTCACGCAAAAGTTACGGCAACGAATGATGATGTCACGGACGAAGAGCGAAGAGGAGCGATTACGCAGTGGACCCGGTGTTCTGTCGCTCTTTAAAACGCCGAACATGCGTCTGAAGACTTGCCTGATCACTCTGAATTGGTGAGTCAAAGTTCAAGTATGATAACGCCGGTGAAATCTGATCGAAATACAACACGCCCATTTTTACCTGTGTCATCGTGTGCGTAATCGAGAGAGATAAAACGAATGAAAACAACCGACGCGGATACGCATTTCTTTCGCAAGTGTCATACTTTGATAAGAAATCGTGTCGACATATCGACGTAATTTACGGATGTTTTTGTTTCTTTTCTCTCCTTTGATACCTAGGCTTGCTTGTTTTGCCAGTTTAAATGCCCACTCATTTTGTGACGTAGATTAATATGTACGAATTTGGACGATCTAATTCGTTGTTTCAGGTTCGCCAATAATATGGTGTACGTAGGTCTGTCGTACTACGGGCCAGCGTTGGGCAACGAGGAACATTTGAGCTTCTTCTTCTCGTCTTTGGCGGAGATTCCAAGTTACATGGCCTGTTGGGTAGTGATGGATCGATGGGGTCGCCGCTGGCCTCTTTGCTTATCAATGGTGCTGGCTGGCGTCTTTTGCATCGCCACAGTTCTCTTATCAGCTGGTATTCAATCTCGATTAACCCTTTCGCCACGATTGCCTGTGTCAACTGTGCAATCGCGTCAAGACTAAACAATCGTGACGCTTTTCTACATTTTTACGTCGAATGATCGAATTTAACAAGCATGCTTGAATACCTGCTATTTTTAAATTTGAACGCTATGAAAATGGGAAAAATATGTTTAGAAAAAGAGGAATTAGAAGTATGGCTGTTCGCGAAGAGCCTTCCGCGAGATTCGATGCACAGATAAAAATCCGTAGATTGTCGAACTCGTTGAAAGATTAACAGAAGATTAGCTCGACTATTTTCACAAACTTGAACGATACGACGACGAAGCTTTCATCTTTCCTCGATGCAATTCGAGTGTGCTGAAGCTAAATTAAATCGTATCTTGACAACTTGACATATAAAACTTATGCAAAGTTTTGTCCATCCTGTACGGTTAGTGTACAGTGGCTGTTTCGTAGTGGCGAAAGGATTAATAAGAGGAAGAGAAAGGAGAAAAAGCATTTCTAAGTTGTAAATCGTCGAAGATAATCCGTGAATAATGTGTTTTTTTTTGTTGAAATGTTTGTTTGCAGATGCAGTAGTGACCACGCTGATTCTATTCCTCTTATCGAAATCCGCGATATCGGCCTCCTTTCTAATTATATATCCGTTTGCCGGTGAACTTTACCCCACGCAACTGCGCGGCGTAGCGATCGGTTTCTCTGCTTACATCAGTGGTCTCGGGCTTATCATTATTCCTTTTGTTACTTATCTAGTGAGTAGATCGTAAATAAGCTTATCGAGTGGCCGCGGTCACACGATTTCTCCCCGATGTATTTGCGTCATTTCACACAGGGCAAGGAGAACTTGGTACTGCCGTTGGTGATACTCGGTGTCGTCTCTGTGATCGGTGGACTGTCTGGCCTGCGTTTGCCCGAGACGCTGCATCATCGATTGCCCCAGACTGTAGAGGAGGGAGAGCTGTTCGGGAAGGATTGGACATGTGCCGATTGCTTTCGTTGCATTCCGATCAAGTACGAAACGAGGCAACAGAAATTCATTATTTAACCCTTTCAGCACTTTCGGGACTTTCGTTACTTGACACATTGAGGACTGATGACTTTCGTTATTTAACCCTTTAAGGACTGGGGACTTTCGTTATTTAACCCTTTAAGGACTTTCAGAATTTTTATTATTTAACCGTTTGCAGGTTTTCAGTACTTTCGTTATTTAACCCTTTGAGGACTTTGAGTATTTTCATTATTTAACCCTTTGATGACTTTAGAGACACTTTCCTTATTTAACCCTTTGAGTGTTATTTAATAGTTAGACTGAGGAATAGTTTCCAATTTTGTTCTTTAGAGTGGAATCCGGGAATAATGGTAGAATGGTAATAACTTTGTGTATCATTTTCATGGGTTTCAGACCTTCGTCAGCTGCAGCATCTTACGAAGATCTGTCAGCCAGAGAGACGGTGGAGATGCACGAGGTGCCTGAAGCACCCATACCCCAAAGACTACTAGAGGAGCAGCAGAGACCAAGCAACGCAAGTGTGCGTCGCTTGGTTCGCCAGTCTAGCGTGATGGACACGCAGCGGGACTCGGACGGATCCATTAAGATGACCTACTGGTTTTAGATCTGAATCGAGTTTTGAGTTTGAAAATAAAACCTACACTGCTAAACAGTAGACATATTATTCCCCGTTGTCTCCTCTCTTCGTCAAACTTCCTCGCCTCTCTTATCACGTGGAACAATCGTAAATAGTTTATTTGCTCAATGAGAAATTCGGGTACAGTTTTTTGGAGACTTTCAACGCCTAATTGCCCATTGAATAATCCATGCTTCTCCGAAGTGGTCTTATCTCGAGTGGTCTCAACCTGGACTACTTATAATTTAGCGGAGCAAAGTACACCATTTCCCCCTCCCGTTTCTCTTACTTTTCCAAAGAATTCCTCCGAGTTAAAACCACGACGAAATTTTTCAAATAAAATTGCCCGACAGAAAGGAAAAGGGATATACTTATAGCTAGAAGAAATAAAAATCATCTCTCTCGTGTACATCTTGCAATTTATTCCCACAGTTGGTATACAAAACACGAAGATTAAGGGGAGGAGGAAAATTAAGAAAGATCGTGGTGTTTGCCATGGAATACACTCGTTTCTCGCGTTCTCCTCGTCTCTTCGTCCGAGGAGCGTCATCTTTCGCCCGTATCCTCTCTTCTATCGCTTCTTAAAGTCGAGTGGTTCTGTTGTAGCAGCTACAAGTACGTGGATCACTATACGATTTCGATACCGTTGCCCCCTTTAACACTAGAAGGATCGTCCAGGTGGGCAATCGACCCATCGAGGAAAAGTGAATTTTCGTGTAACTTGAAACGGCCGATGGGAGAGAATTGTTCTGTTATCTATGCCAATTAGACGTAGACGCGAACGTGGAAAAGATAATGTGAAAATATGACAAACGATGATACCTGTCGGTTATTAGAAAAGTCACTTCTGTTCCCTAATTCTTCCTTCTAGTGTTAAAAACTCTCCCCGTTGTGTGTTCTGTTTTTCTCAAACTTTTCTTTACCTGTCCAGTAATCGCTGCTTTAGCTCAGGTGGATAGGGTACGTAGATGTAATGATCGGGCATCTCTTCGTTCGTAATAGCTAGATTCTCGTCCCCTTGATCTCCTTTTCTTCTCACGCCGCTTCTACCCTCGCCGGGACCACTCTGATCGTGTAACGACGACGTAGCCGTGAGATCTCCATCCGTGTAGTCTAAACTTCCTGATCCATCCAGTCTGTCTTCGTCTGCTGAGCTAAGAGCGAAGAGAGAGAGAGAGAGAGAAATTCAATAGGGGCAGAGAAAATTGACAGATAATCAAGATCGTGTTCGCAACGGTGTATCGTGCTAATTAATTAGAGTGCATAAAATCCACACGTACTTCACTTCTGTCAGATAAGTAGAAAGATACGTTTTTCGAGTGGCTGTATCTCTTCTAATATTTTTTAATTGCTCTCGATGGTTTCCGCGAAGAAACGTGGAAAATTACTCGAATCTTTTCTTTTTCTTTCTTATCTCCACATAGTTCTTTCTACATTTGTGTTATGCAGATTGCCTACGAAACTTTGCACGAAAGTATCGGAAATGGTCGAAACGACCTCGAGCGTTACTATCACTCGGCAGTATCGAGTAAAAACGAAGCGCGTGTTGTTTTATTTAAATGTGGAAAAAAGACGAAACAATGAAAAATCGTGGAATATTTGAATATTTTCAAATGTAAAAACGTGCAACGAGCTTCGTACTTTTATCTTGACCAATTTTGTTTCCCCCCTCGCCCCGCTATCGGTTCATACGTTTCCACGAGTTTCACAGTTAATAAAGTTATATTCGGATTATTGTTACATGTCGTTCGGGATATTTCATATTCGTCGCTATCTCGCCACGAATCCGTACATTTACAGGCGCGTGTTTAATTGTCCCGCTGATAACTACTTTTATCGCTGGGTGCACTTATGTAAATAGAGACTACGATAAATCGCGAAACACAGTTACGAGTGGATATATGTACGTAGATGTAACTTGTCTGGACGTACGTACTTGAACAGCACCCAAATAATGTAGTAGCACATGTAACTCGCCGTGAAGAGAACGACGAGGAAAATGGTCAACAGGTACCAGGGTGTGTGCCTTTGTTGCCTCTTCGTGTCCTCCCAGTACCTGTCGCAGCTTAGGTACCAGCATATCGCGCGATTCAGTTCCCCTGGATCGAAGAAGAAGAAGATGAGAGAAAAGCACACAGTTTGATCGAATTGTGTCGATTACGCGAGAAACGAGCATACCTTCGATCTCCTGGAAATCCCTGATCGAGAGATTCGTCAAAAGTCCAGCGATGCAATCGCGTACAAGAATCTGTCGATTGGATCGAGAGGATAATTAATATTGCTGCGAAATAAATAAGCCTGTTTCTCGTGATATACGTGCTTGTTATCTTGTTCTTTGCTGTTATGTGCTAACTACTACGTGTTTTATTTGTTTCTTTCTTTCTTTTAGTGACATGTTAGTCTACGAATTTTCTGTTTTTCTTTTTCGTTTTTAATACGACAATGTTAGGCGAGTGTGGAAAGTTAGATGATTAATTTCAGGGCATGGAGATTAAGCGAAAGATTAGCATTTCTCATATTCAATACTCTACAAAGGACAAGGTACTCATAGTTACTCGGTGGACGAAAGCGTTATTACAAGAACCCAAGCTTCTTTTCAAGTACAGTAATTTACACCCAAGTAATGAATTTTCACATACTCAACCCCTGTATCGAATCTGTAATCTCTTCGAATTCCATGGAATTCACGAATTCAAGGACAGCGACAGATACCTTCGCAACTATTCCTCGATCTCATCGAAATTCCCTCGGAACATTCGGAGACGATTCCGACCCATCTATAATCATCTTAACCCTACGTTAGTCGGGTGAATTTTCTCCCTAATGTTAGCCTGGTAGAGTCTGACAAACCCCGGTTCAATTTTTGCTTTGAAAATTCAATAAATCACGCTGTAAACTTCATTTAACCCTTTCCCCAAATATACGTAGGTAGAAAAATTGACAGTCAGGCTGCCTATTTTTGTGCTCAGACGTATCTGGGCTGAATAGTTGCGTTCACAGGTTTTCATCTATCGTCCTCAGAGCTTCAACGCTAACTTCATTCAGCGAATTTACAGAAACTGAAATTGAACCTGACGAATAAAATGGTAACAGCGAGTTCGTCAGACCCCACCAAACTCTCCAAGGTCATCAATACCCTCACGAGGTCGAACTAACTTCGCACTGCAGCTTCAGCTTCTGCAGCTCTTCGGGCTTGCAGTTGGACTTGAGCTTCCTCAGATGCAATCCTTTGCGCCTCTGTTTCTTATCTACAGCCGGCAGAGCCGCCTCCACGAGGTTCTCCTCGTCGTCCTCCTCGTCCTCCTCGTCCTCGTCCTCGTCCTCGTTGTCGCAGGCGTTGCTCTTGTTGTCCGGACCAGCGATCTCCACGTGATAAGCTGTCCCCGGCAAACGATGATTCTCCAGTGCACCGCTGTCCTCGCGATGGCAATACTGCTGGATATTGGTGACCGCTCCTCCACCGGTAATCGTGCAAGCCTTATCGCCTACGGGGTAGGTCCTCGAGAAGGTTCGCGACTCGCAAGGCAACACCGACGTGGAACGTTGCTCGGTGTTCTCCTTCCAGACCTGTATATCGGTGCTGTGATGACCTGCCTCGTCGTCCACCAGGGAACTCTCGAAGTCCCGGTTACCCAGCACGTCGCACCTCATGATGTCGCAATAGTCCGCGAGGCACACCGCGTCCTCCGCCTGTTCTCAAACCATTGCATTTAGAATTGGCAGTCAGTCACGTTTTGTAACGTGGAATAGAACACGGGATATTTCAGGTGTTTAACGAAAGTTGGACGCTAGGTTGGCTCTGTGGACCATTGGTAAATTGAGGTGAAAGTTTTTAGTGGGTGAAGGAAAATCTTGTACTGGAGAACATGTTTTGTTGGCTAATGAAGTTCGTATACTTGCATCTAAGAGAGAGTACCATGAAAGTTTCTGGTATCGGGGGGATTTGATTTTAACATCGTTAGCAAAGGATTTTTCTATCACCAAAACTGTGGCACTGCAAATCTTGCACTCTGTATATCACTGTTTTAGCATCGATAGCGAAGAAACTGAAAATTTGTTCTAATTTCACTAGAAATGCACGTGAACGTGAAACTAACGAAGTTGTTTATGCACAGAGATGAGAATTGATATTTTTCCAAGAGAAATTGCAAAAACCAACTCACCGTGTTAACGTTACTTTTGTGTCTGTTATCGAAGTGGGCATCTAGGTGTTTCTCTGCGTAGAAGGACTTGCCGCACAGGCCGCAGGTCCATTGCGACGGCCTGTGCTGATGTTTGGCCTTCTGCTGCGGTCGAAAAATATCTCGGCTCTCGTGAAACGGGCATTCCAGCGGCAGCTCTACCTGATATTTCTTCAGGATTGGCATCCATCTCTGAAATCTCGAGAATGCTGAAGCGCTATCGCCTCGTCGTTCGAACAATCCCTCCCCTTAACTATACATCGAACTTCGTCAACAACCGAAAACGAATCGCTTCTGTCAAGGACGAGAAAAAAAGGAAAAATTTCTCTTTTACCTTCTGCACTATCCTCCTCACCACGGACGCTCGATCGCGGGGGCATGATATTTTAAATACGCTGGGTCCTGGCCAGGGGATCACGGACAACAGTAACACTATCAAGACCTGCGAACGCAAGAAAACAAAACACCCGTTCAAAGCGGTAGTTAAGATTCGTCCTTGTCTTGATTATTATGTTCTTTCATCGTCGATAAGTAGAGTTACGTTGCAATTCCGTTTCGATCCCTATCGTCCTACATTCATTCGTGACGTCTTTTCTCTCGTATATATCGTCGAACATTAAACGAACGATCGTGCAACGGGACTCTCTCTCTCTCTCACTCTATCTATCTATCTATCTATCTATCTATCTATATATATATACGATACGTATAGGTCTGTATTTGTAAAACGCTCATGGATTGAAAAATTTCACGCACTCTGATCGTTCTAGTCATCGTTTCCTCCGCCCTGAACGAGCCCTCTCCCGATAAAAACCGATCGCTCAGGCACCACGTCCCACGTCCGATCACCGTAGGGTGGAAAAAATTGATCTCGTAATGACGCAATCTCTCTGACGTGACGAATAGAGGATGACCATTCCGCCGCTGTCGATACAAACACTCGTCAAATCGACTGCTTTCCCGACACACTTTAATTACCTCGAAATGGAAGGGTTGGGTCTTCATTCATAGCCCAGATTCGCCTAGCGACAGTCGGCCGTGCTGGTGACGACGATCAAAGTGGGTAAACCCCGCCCGTTCACCACGAATCACGCGATAATCCTGAATAATACGTGCCACTAACGATTCACGGTCAACTGGGGACGTAACGGGGGTTGCAGCCAGGATCAACTATAGGGGTGAACGTCGACATGGCGTCGTAGTCGTCACTTTTCCTCAAACAGGGATGAATCCTCGAGGGGTGCTTAATTGTACAATCGAGAACACGATTTTTTTCTCTCTCTCTCTCTTTGAAATTGTCAAGGAAAAAATTTCTCAGATAGAATATACGAGATGCTTCGATCGTATCGGTGTCGATATTACATAGAACAACCGATCATTGGTGAACTTTGAACGTTGCACATTGCTCCTCGAATAATTGAATTTTTTTCTATTTTTCATTGTTCTATTTCCGACTGTATTTCCCTACCGATTGTTTCGCCACAGTGTCAATGCTAATTTACCAGACAATAGTCGCGAACAGATATCTCGGAAACGAACGATTCCCACGTACACGTCCACGTCGTTCCACATTATTTTTTTCCCCTCCAGACACGTGTTTCGAGCGAAGCGTCGTACGGGCCTGCACGCGGCGTCGGAGTCGGCGTCGATGACGCCGCGCCGACGCAACGACGCCACCGAGAAACGTGCCGGGCGCAATCGTTCGGGTTAAATGCGGACTGCATGGTGAAACGGCGAGTAAGAAAGGGAAAAAATGAGAAGTCGGTGATTTTCTAGCCGCCGCGAACGTCACCAACTGCGCAAAGGGTCACTGGCTACTGGTTTCAATCGACGATTGAACTCCTTTCCGTCGATAAATTCATAAATAAACGTCGACGCGTCTCTAGGCTGATCGAGGTTCACTCCATAGGGTGTTCAGTTTTAGCGACCAACGATAAACTCTGTTGCACAGCGAAATTTCGTCCCGCCAGATGGCAAGAGGGGAGAGATTTTCGATTTGTACGAAACTCGACGTTGCAGGAGCTTGCGATATCACGGTTCGCTTTATTTCTTCCTCTGTTTCTCTCTCGCGGAAGATAATTTTCGATTCGGGGTATCGAAGCGCGGAACGTCTATTCTGCGCTCGAAACGCTCGGCTCTGTCGCGTAAATGGGTATCGATTATGCAATACGAGCGGCAAAATCGGCCCGCTTCAATTATGTAACTTTTGTCGGCGCACAGAGCTAGTTTTCTAAGCCTGCTATGACATTTAAAGTAATCACCCGGAGTCGGGATAATGTAGTCGTTTTAGCAAGGATCTATCGCTCCGATCTGTCGACGTAGATCAATTCCAAATCAGCCCAGAAATTTACCATACTTTCGATGTTAACGTACACTACCGATCCGTCGATATTGGAACGATCGCTGAAAGAAAACATTCTACCTCTGAGATCTTTGCTACTTAAACCAGCTGACAAACTTGTATCCCTTTTTTCCAAGTAGAGGAGATACACGTTCATTTCTTCATATTAATCGACAGCTCGAAGTGTCTAGTATCAGTACCGCGGAGAAGGCGTAAATTTACGTTGCGACAAGAATGGGAAGAAAGTCTGCTACAGTCACAGAAACGACGAATATCAGCTGTTTGAGTCATTACCAAGTGGCAGTACCGTAGAAAATCAAATAACGCGTTTTTTATTTTCGGATATTAAAGTGACCGAAATTACCCCGCTTTCCCCTACGTTGAACGCGCTAGGTTATCGGATATCACCGATATGATAACACCGGCAATTATCCTTCCGAAAGCGAAGCTGATCGAATAATTGACAGGAGGTCGAAGTCGAAGAATCGTGGACGAAAAATCGTTCGCGATCGATCGAATCGTGGACGATGGAAGAGAGGCGATGGGTGAGCAGCGAACCCCGCGACAGAATTGATCGTGGAGCGTGAATTAAACGCGCGTCCACGTTTTCGCGGAACGAGTACTCGAGGAACGAAGTTGGCCGGTGTGGAACAAAGTGCACATGCGGTATAACGTTGCAGCTGCACGGAGGAGGCCCGTTACTGCGTCTCGAATAGCCGACCTCGGGAATGTGAAGTCCTCTCTTCGCGGTACACCTTGTATACGCCTCTTTTACTAAGCGTACACGGCCGTATAGTGGGGAGAACGGTATCTACAGGCGAGCAGAAGTTAAGTGGTTTGCCAGAGAATCCCGTAGTCTGTCAGTGAAAACAGTTAGGCGAGCGAGGTTCGCCAGTATCGAGAATAGCTTTCGTCCCGCCGGCCGTCGTTTCCGTCGTTTCGTGTGACCGTGCTTGAATCGAGAATTCTCGAGTATCCGCCGCCTCCCGAAAAAAGAACCTCTGTCACGAATAAAGAAACGCACTGGCCAAAGTCGAAGTCTCTCTTCTCCCGGCTGAGTCACAATTCTGCATCAACGGCGAATCGCGTGGAAGATTCGCGGCAAAAGGTTCCTGGATTTGTACGGTATCTATGAATTTTCGTTGTCTCTTTTCCTGAAATCGGGTAAACTCGACGACGGTAAGTTTCGTTGGGTGATATCTCCCCAATCAAGTATAAAACTTTCACTTGCGAACGTTTGCAGGTGCTCTTTCCTATGCATGCAACCGGTTTTTCTATCGACTTTCACGAACGCACGAGGTTGTAGGTGAACGAAAACAGGGTTTCCAAAGCAACAGGTTCTTCTGGCTCGGTGCAGGGAAATCGATCGATCGATCGAATTCGAGAAAGGATTCGAGATCCTTCTATGTCCCTTTTGTAATCGTGTGCATTTGATCTGTTGACACGTTATTTTTACTACGATAGGGATGCTTATCTTACTGTCGTCGTTCCTTTTAACGATGATTAATACCTGTTTTAACGTTCGTTTTATCGTCCTTCTTCTCCTTCTATGTCCCTTTTGTAATCGTGTGCATTTGATCTGTTGACACGTTATTTTTACTACGATAGGATGCTTATCTTACTGTCGTCGTTCCTTTTAACGATGATTAATACCTGTTTTAACGTTCGTTTTATCGTCCTTCTTCTCTCCGATTTGCATGCATAAGTATCGCATCGTAATTGCGAGTATCTTGTAATTTGCATAATTAGGGTCAGGTTCAATGGTAGTCCAGTCTGGTTTTTTTGCACGGTGTAGTCGTTTTTACACGTCTATGTACTCGAGTATCGTTCAATATTCGAAACGTAACAATTTGCATACTCGAAGATGCACTTTGTTTTTAATCGTATCTTTATTGCTACGTTAAATACGCGAGATAATTTTAACGGCACATTTGAGAAATTGAATTTGTCCGATAGAGAGAGCCGACTGATTCGATATTAACTTGGTAGAAAAAATGAAACACTACTAAATTCCACCTTTTACCTCTCGAGCCTCCCTTATCTCCCTGTTACCCTCGATAACTGTTATGCGTTTAGCTCGGTCTAGCCGCGGTCGAAGACGATACCACGTCGATCGACTTTTTATCACGCGGTCAATTAAGTGCACCGAACTTGATTGATCGAAATGGACATTTCTCGCGCGTCCACATTGCCGCGAGAAACGCGAGTTTATCGTTGGCCGCTGCATCCGTTTCATTCACGATAGCGTGAAAACAATGAGAGGCAGGCGACACCGCGCTCTCTGATAATCGACGAGTAACAGTGTCGATTCGTAATAAGCAACTACTCGCTGTCCCCACTTCTTCGTTTCGGCCGTCGAGTGAGAGGTCCGCGAATAAATATTTATGGTCGAATGAAGAACGGTGACGTCATTTGGTGAAAGAAACAATAGAATATGTACAACGCTTTCTCGCTCTGTCGTTAACGATCCTCTGCGGTTGTTACACACATCTCGAATCCTATCGCCAGCCCTCCGTGTTATCTCGTCTCGTTCGAAAGCAAAATCGAGCTAAACGACGTGCCGAACCGTAATAGGCAACTGGCCAGTCACAGGCGAATTGCTTATTACGGGTGAAAACTGTATACGGCGACGTCGTCGAGAGAACCGTGCCTCCCTTTCAGTTCCTTCGTGATCTCCTTGGTGTGCCCGTCTGCACCGCCACTGTCTGCTGTTAGCTCATTCCGTGAAAGCTTATTTACGTAGAACGTTATTTAAGGCCGTTGCACCGATACCGCCAAGCGTCGTCTGCAACGTTGAGCGCCGCAGTAGGTGAACTCTTCGAGTACTCGGAGTTTTCTACCGCTCTTGTTCCATTCTTCTTCTTTCTCGTCGTTTAGTACAGTTCGAAGTTTTCTTCTCTGCACAGTGTATAATTTATACGTATTTATACATCTGGTACGGTAATTAATATTCGTCGTGCACCTTGGATCTCTGCGCGCTGGGTAAATGATGGATGCTTGTCACGCAGTCTACCATTGTTTATCGTGATCGCGGGAAGGAATACACGTATGAAAATGTCGTCGATTTTGCCTATATTCGTGTGTACACTGTGCAGAGCTGGAAAGAAGTCCCGTGGAAGGAATGCGGGTCAGAATGGACGGAGTGAAATAGACCCACGCTACCTCGCGAGAATTTTCGGCCGTAGCATATTGCTAGCCGATGTGGTCACGCACACTAACCGGATCGCGTAACGAAGAGAGTAAATGAGCGGTATCGAGAACGAGTGAGACAGTGCTAAGCGATAGCTGCAACACACTGGCATAGGCGTGAACTCGTAGTGCCAACTAGTAATACAACGTTTAAATTTTCTACTTTCTTTTATGTTTTATCAATTTTAGTTTTCGTCATTTGCTCGGGGAAGTGTCTATCGCTGCTAATTTGGTGAGGTCCTTTTGGTGAGAATGAGTTTAACACGACTTCGTACAGGGATTGCTTTCTTAATTCATATTTTGAATTTACAAATAAATAATATTTCAGTAATAGTTTAATTCATGAATATATTTAACAATAAGCACAACATATGGAAGGTACTTGAAAGGTTGTGCAAATGGTCCTCCCAGCCGTTACGCTGTTAAAAATAGTTCGATTAGGCTCACGTTCATTTCCATCGCAGTAAACTCTGTGTAATTACATTAAAAAACAAATCACACAGATTGGCTATTTTTGGGGCCGGCAAAAGCGACCACCCTCTCGAGGATACGTTCAATTTTGTCGCACACGTATAAATATAAGTGAAAATATTCACGTTTTGCTACTAGCATCCCTATATTCCCGCGTTTCGGTACTTAATATTTATGGTAGATCATGGAACGCGTCCCCCGGTGAATAATGGAATGCCACCACTATGTCAGCGTGTCCCGCCAACAGCCTAACGCTGGGGGTACACGAGCGTGTAGAAATACATTGTCGTATATTAGACCTCGCAGACTGCGAACGTGCGTCACTTTTAACATACAGTGCAACCTTTGTTAATTTTTCTTCCAAGTATTTATGCCTTAGAATCCGTCAGAGCACGTTCTGCATTGTATACCAGTGAATGCAGCAGGTCGTCCATTGGAGCCAAAAAACGTTTCAACACTCGTGTGCCTCTAGCCTAAACGCGTAAGATTGCGAGAACGTTCGAGGAGCAAAGTGCCCCTTTTCCCCTTTCGCGAGTCTTCTTTCCAGCTCTGCACAGCGTATATACAAATATATGTAAAATCGAGGACATTTTCATAACTGTTATCCTTTTTCGCGATCGCGATAAAAATAGGGCAGACTGCGTACTTGCAAGTCATTCAGTTTACTTATTGTACCGTCTGTGAGATAAGAACCGCGAAATCAACTCGTGTATTTACGTACGCATGCCCATACATACGTGTCTGAGATTACATTTAAGCGAGGTGTGTCAATGTCGATAACGATGATCGTACTTTGAACCGTTTCGTTGTTTGTTATTGACTGCTCGTTACATACATACGTACTGTTGGTCTTGCTGATTACCGTCCACTGATTCGATGCAAAAGAATCCAGTTGAGATATTCTGTGCATGTGTTATTGCTTCCTCTATATGTTACATTGCAACGCGTACGGTATATTCGAGGCAATTGCGCTGCTAAATCGACCTTGGCATGATTAACTCTTCGATAGTTCTTGAGGTTCTATCTAACGCAAAGTTCTACGAAAATCTATCGAGTAGAATAAGCCGTCGGTAATCAGACAGATAATGTTATTGGTAAACGGTTACGTGCATAGATCGCTGGTTCTGTGCATTAAAACTCCATTATGCCCACGATCGTTTTAACACGTTTACCATATTATTCATGCGTTGATTATACCCACAACATCAGGAAACGTATTTCCATTCATTTTTTATCCCGCCTTCCGTTCGTTGTCTCTTTTATGTCTTCGTTTCCCTTGGCAAAAGCGTGGCCTAGATAGGGACCTGCGCGCGTTAACGGGTGTCGCGAAAATTTCGCGCCAAACTCGCGTCTGGTAATCAACGTCGTGAAAATTTCGCGCCGAACTCGCGTTTTATAATTAACACCGCCAACTATTCGGTCAGCTGTTTTTCCATACTCTTCTGCACGATGCATGCAAAATATTCGATACGTGTATCTCTCTAATCGTTAATAGAGGAGGCTTGTACTGTCGCTGTGATAAAACTCACGGTCGTCGTACGACAGTTTTTAATCTTTCGCGATTTTTATACGGAACGATTAACGTTCACTTCCTCGAACCACTGTACTTGTTCTAGCGATTAGAGAGAAACGACATTCGCCATGGTAGATAAATTTCATTGGAACGTTACTGCGTTTCGCGTTTCAGGGGCTGGATAATTGCCTTGATGAACTGCTAGAGGCTCGTGCGGATCAAGAAGAAGTTTCGAAGCATGACGAGCATCAGGCAAATTCTTCGCTGCGGTCGCAGACTCTGCCAGCTGCAGGAGAGTGGGGCGAAAATGTTAAACCGGTCGGCGAAGTTCGCGTCAACCCAGGCGCAGCAGCAAATCGTCGGGGATGAAAACGGGAAGAAAATAAAAATTTTTCCGTCACCTTACGGCGACTCACCGCCGCTGCACATGCTTGTCCAAGATTACATATGGAGGCACATCGACAAGCATCATAATCAACCGGCACTGGTAATTTTCTCGAAAAAATATCCTTTTTCTTTTTCTCTCGTGGAAGAATTAATCGAGGGCAAGTGCAGGAAGTTTCCTTCCTGTTTTCTTTATCGAAAGTATCGAAGCAGTTGTCGCCGAGGCGGCAGAGGAATGCTGAACTGTAGGAATATTTAAATCGGTTCGAGCTGGTGTGAGTAGTAGGATTGTCAGTGAGAGGGAAACAGTGGGAGTAATTACACTCGTTGCAGTTGATTGAATTGCATGCGTGTAACGTCCATGGGAATGATATTCGAAGCGTTGATCTTTGCTGCACGCGTGGAGGTCGCAAGTTATGCGCATAGTTAAGCTGTTTGTCCGTCGAGCTTTACTTTTCATTTTCGAAAATTATTCAACGTCGCCGGTGTTAATTACAATACCGCGTCATTTGCATGGGTTTGAAATTGTTCCCTCTGTTCGTGTTGGTTAAATTTGGCAAAAGATGCTTGGCGATCGGAATTGAATTTTCGATACTACTCGGGGTCAACCGGATGAATTTCAAGAGATCTCTGGGTTTTCGTCCTGCAGAAACGTCTGGAGAGAACTCGGGCTGCATAATTCAGGCCGTATGACATAAACACGAGTGTCGTTATTCTAATGCAATCGATGCCGCCGTTTCAGGTGTGCGCGGTGACCGGAAGGAAGTACACGTACAGCGAGACGAGGGACGCGTCTAATTATATCGCGAGAAGTTTGATAAATATGGGTCTGAGGAAGGGCGACGTTGTGGCCCTGGTGGCGCCAAATTATCCAGAATCGATCCTAGGTTTCCTCGGGATCTTGGAGGCTAATCTAGTGGTCACTACGGTGAATCCTTTCTACACACGCGGTGAGTGGGCAATAACGAGCGATAATTAATTCACTTCTATGTAAACATTCACCGATAACACACGGTATCGTTTGGAAAACGTCTTCCTCCTTATCCGTCGTGGCAGTGAATTTTCAAATACGAATTACGCAATTTGTGCGATTCGGCGAGAAAGTTGGAGAAAAAAGATACGACTGTGAAATTGGTATTAGTTGCGACACTTTTGCCTGTTTCGAACGACGGTTCGTTCTTAACCTCGGGTAATTCGTTCGTAATGGCTGGAAATTATCCGGTGGCATATTTCGAACAGATGAAATTGCGAGGCAACTGGAGAGTTCCGGGGCGAAGGCGATCATTACAGTGGCAGAAATTGCACGGACCACACTCGAAGCCTCGAGAGGCACTCTCGCACCTGGAGCACCCTTCGTGGTTATCGAGGATGGTACTGGACCAATTCCAGAGGACAGCGTGCCGTTTAAGGTGCGAAGGAAAATTGATGAGAACCACGCGACAGGTTTCGAACTGTGCTTGAAATTAAACGTCATTTTACACAGGATCTCATCACACGTGGAAAATCGTTGCCACCTTTGAGCGAGGCGCAAATTTCACCGGACGATTTGGCCGTTTTACCTTATTCCAGCGGAACGACAGGTTTGCCTAAGGGTGTTATGTTGACGCACAAAAATCTGGTCTCCAATATGGAGATGGTTGATCGAACTGCTAACAAGGAAATGTGGCAGCAAGCGACGAGTAAATAAATCGTTACTTCTTTCTTTGCTTTTAACGTTAACGAATAATTGGAGAAATAATCTCGTTTAATTCTCTCACCGTTACAGCTGATTCTCAGGAGATCATACCGTTGATCTTGCCATTCTTCCACATTTTTGGCATGAACGGTATGGTTCTGCCGCGTCTCGAGGCTGGTACGCAAATAATCACGGTGCCGAAATTCACGCCAGAGGTATTCATCGGCGTTCTGGCGAACCACAAGGTGAGAATTTCCTTTTCTCAAACTTTGAAAACGGTCGTCTGCGAGTTTTAAGCGGGGGAAATTAATCTCGACGATTTTCTAAGGGTATTTTGTGTATAGTCATCAGGTCTGTTCCTAGTACCGCCGATACTCTTATTCTTGAACGCATCTCCGTTCGTGAAGAGGGAGTATTTGGAGTCCATGCACCACTTCATATGTGGCGCCGCTCCTTTGGCACAGTCGGACGTGGAAAGATTCTACCAGAAGTTCCAAATGGACTCTAGCACTTTGAAATTCTGTCAAGGTATAGAGAAACTGCGAAACTTGAAACTCTAACGATACTTCGATGTTCCAATTTTGCTGTTGCTCAAATTTCAACTTTACGCTTCGACATTCTAATTTACCTAATAAACAAACACTTAAATTTCTCCTCACACCGAGTCAGAATTTTTTGAAAAATTAATCCAAGGTTCGAAAGCTCGCTCCTCTCAAACCTTTCGCTGTGACCTTGAGATATAGTCGAGCGCGGTTTTATTCTTTTTCAAGCAAATAGTCGTGTATCGTTGAAAGGGTTTCGCTAAATTTTCGCAGATTTTCAATTTTTTCCCGGTTCTCTTTCCCAAGGATACGGATTGACAGAGGCGTCGCCGGTCGTTTGCCTGGACAAGATGGGATTGCAACCAGGAAGTATCGGACAAAATGTCGCCGGATGCGATATACGATTAGTCGATCCAGTTACCAAGGAAGATGTTTCTAGCCCTGGTCAAACCGGTGAAATCTGGGTCAGGGGGCCTCACATTATGAAAGGGTACTTGAACAACGAGAGTGCCACTAGGGAGATGATGGTCGAGAACGGCTGGCTGAAAACCGGGGATATCGCTTACTATAACGATGAGTTCTATTTCTTTGTCACGGATAGATTGAAAGAGTTAATCAAAGTTAAAGGATTCCAGGTAAACGAGCCTCCCTTTTTCCCCCGCTCAATTCGACCACACACGGTCCCTTTGATCAATCTCCTATCGTCATCTGTCTCGTTCATTCTACTATCGAAAATTCATCGTAGATCGTGCTCGGTCAAAGGGTTAAATCGAAGGTTCCAAGGCCGATGAAACATTTTCTTCGACACTCTGTAATTATTCTACTAGAAGTGCCGGCGAAGTGTACTTGAATTTTATTGTTTCCTCGAAACTTTTATTTACGATGATCTGCTAATTTCGTAACAACTTAATCTAGCACTGACGTAACCGACGTTCACATGCTTCTTATTACATAAACACCGTGTTTCACTATCTTTTTTCGCACGAACCGTCAGTCTGCATTATTTACATACGTTTAATTTCTCATTTGTTTCTTTTGTTACTGAAAATCAATTGTGTTATTTTCTTTCTTTGAAATTTGTTAACCAGGTGGCACCAGCTGAGTTAGAATCGTGTCTAAGAATGCATCCAGACGTTGTGGAGGCTGCTGTGATTGGTATTCCAGACGAGAGGTCCGGCGAAGTACCGAAGGCTTTCATAGTGCTGAAAAAAGGCGGGAAAGCGAGCGAGGAGGATATTAAGAACTTCGTGAAGGGCAAAGTGTCCGACTATAAAGAGCTGCAAGGTAAGACGGTGTATCTTCTACGTTCAATTAAAGTCTACGACGAACGTGCACACTCGAACGATTTCTCGTTTGATCGTAATAAACAAGTTCTTCAAGGCGATCAACTCGCAACTCGATTATACTTCTTCTCTCAACTAATCACGTCTTACGCTCAACTACGTTCCTTCAATTTTCCTTATTTTCTTTTTTGTCAACCGGGAAAAACGGTCTCGCAACTTTTTTCTTTTTCAACAACATCCAGCGGAATGAGTCCCGATATAGCTGATAATTGGACACTTGCAGGTGGTGTCACGTTCGTAGACAACATACCGAAGAACCCGAGCGGCAAGATCATGCGAACGCAACTGAAGAATCAGTACAAATAACGAAGTTTCGTGCTTCAGGAAGAAAAACAAAGAGGAAAAAAACGGGAATCTAAACGCGAGATCTCGATTAACAGTTCACACGATGATTAACGGGATCGATCTTTGATTAAGAGAGCACGAGTCACGGTCACTCAGAGTCGTTCCTGGTGGAAAAATAAAATCGATCCGTCGCGACGCGAACCGTGTTGACTGTTACTCGAGAGAGAAACGGAAGGGGACGAGTGTGAAGCAAACGCTAATTGGCTAACGACCACGCGTGCAAATCGTTTTGTTTTTTTCACGATATCACAAGGCTCTGGTGCTGTTTTGACTAACGACCGATCGAAGATCGAATGGGTGCTTTGCTTACTTTAAGAGAACGAAAGAAACAACGGATACTTATCGAAAGGGAAAGCATAGGGTAACGTAGAGTTGCGTATGAACGTGGCGGCGAAAGGAGAAGAAGACGAAGAAGAACGTCGACGTATACGTACTTTTGTTTTTTGTTTTTTCTTCTTCTCTCCTCTTCGAGTATCATTCGATATACTTCTTATCGTGTTTAATCGTGGTTAATATCTGTGACAATGCAATTATTCTAATTTTTAAGATACGTATTCTACGTATTGGAGTTTAACGATACGTATTTTTTATATAGGTCATTTGTACCGTAAAAGTAACAGGTGTTTCTAAGCAATAAAATCTTTTACAACTGTTATAAGTAACTTTATCTATTTAGCGAGTACTTATACTAGGATATATATTGCTTGTTCTATTTATACACGTTACTTTTTTAACACACTTTAAACACGAGTTTCATGATTACTTGTTCCTTCGAATGCAAATTTCCCTTCGTCCAAGATCAAACCCCCGAATCTCATCACTCGACCCCTTTCCAATCTTTCAAATACCGAACGAATTGCCGTCCATAACGTAGAAATTATGTTTGTCGTTCAGATCTGAGTTGGACTCTTATTGGACTCGGTGTATTTTTCGTTGTCCCTATTTTTCCAGCCTCTGCGCTCTTTTCTCTCTTCCCCCTCGCTCCCCTCGTTGGATTCTCGCTAGTCGAGGGTTACACCCCTGGTTGAATACGGCTGAAGGACCAACGAGGTACTTGGAGGACGTTACGATTTTATGGTAGACATAAATGAAGCTTTACAACGAACCTCCTTTCACCAAGTCCTTTCTTCCACTCTCCGGCTGCTTTCGAGATAAATCGTTTCGCTTCAAGGGAATATCGCCTGGTTAAAGACACTGGATCCACTGGTGTCTTTCTCCAACGCGATATCGTCGCGAACATGCAACGATTCGTCTCGACAAGCTGCGACAAATCTGATCAACCGATGCTGCTTCGTGCAGCAGCTTTCTACTTTCTCTTCGTTTCGTTATTCGCTGTGCCACGATCGAACTTACGTGGATGCTCGTTCGCGAGTGTTAGGATACTTGGTGAACGTGCAAGTTAGGATTAAGAATTGTTCGGGAAAAATATGTCCAGACTGGTTATGGCAAAAGAATGCCGGACCAATTCTACGTAACTTGTCCACGGTGCCGAAAAGAATTTTTTTATTCTAATACAGCGCATTGTGTCGCGTCGCGTTCTTTTGCGATGTTCAAAAGGAAGCTCAGCCGAAAAGAATTTTTTTATTCTAATACAGCGCATTGTGTCGCGTCGCGTTCTTTTGCGATGTTGAAAAGGAAGCTCGCGGTCGCGACTGTTACCCGCCAAATTAATCTTAGGTAACTAGTTCAAATTTGTAGCAAAACGTAGAGTGCGTCACGAACGATTGACGACTTTGTTTCAAAGACTCGAATTGTACTTGAACGGCTGGAGATCGAGTGGTGTTCGTTCGATGGAACCTTTTCTCAATCTCTCGCTCGATCCCCGAATTTTTCTGGAGTCCGCAGTGACTCCTCCGCCAAGTGCAAGAAGGCACGCTGATTGGTTTTTCACGTACGCACAAATTACCAATGAACGTGCCCCTTGAGTGTCACCCACCCTTCCATTGCGCCCTTAGCGCGCTTTTCCTTGGAAGGAGTGGGTGCGTGGAATCTTCGCTGTCCTTCGGTGACGCGTCGGAAATTCCCGCCAGGTCAACCCTCGGCCGAGAGTGCCGTTATACGCGCTTGTGGATTGACCCTTCGGTAATACCTGGTTTATGACACGTCTTCCGTTATCGAGGACGCGGAAAAGTCGAAATTCTAAAGGCATTGTTCTGTAAGATATTACTTATTTTTTCGCGGAGCTACGAAGCGTCTTTGTTCTGAAAAGTAACCTTCTCGTGCGAGCGTGCCATAAACCCGGTCAACGAAGACCCCATTGCAATATGCTGTGTGATGCGTTAGGTGAAAATTTTACAAATTGTACTGCCATTTATTCGAATTAAATGCTTTTACTAATTTTGAGGCCGCTGGTCACCGGTATTCTTGAGTGATTCGGAAGATGAAGATAGAGTAGCGTTAAGCTTAACGCTGCTCAAACAGCCTGCAGCTCTTAGAGATGCTTGATTCAATTTTAACGTAAATACCTCGGTGGAAGATTTCAGTCTGGATGGATTTTGTGAGCGACACTAAGTGTATTTACGCGTTAAATTAATATCTTCGTACGAGAAGAACGTAGTTTGAAGTTTGATCTTCAATTCCAGTCGTTATGTAATCTGTCGCGAGTATTATGCGGTTAGGAATGAAATTGAAACGAGAAGAAAAATGAATTTCTTGTCAGATACGAATTGCCAATTAACCAGGAACATGTTTATTAACTCAGACGTCCTGTTTCTGCTTGAATTGTCGAAAATTGAACAGTTAAAGGTCTGTTCTAATCGATCTGCGTGTTCTCCACAGCAATCTACAATTTAATCCCTTCCAGACTAACTTCATTCCGTCGTTCGAGTTCCATTTCGCCCGAGCAAGCGTGTTTCGAGATCTCGATCTCGCGTTCTAGCTCATCACGCATTCCGCGCGAATTCTACGGCAATCACGAGTGTGTTCTACCATTTTGTCGGTATCCGAAAACGTCCAAATTGAATTTCCACGTCTGAAATTCCGTCTGATGCCGCGTTGTTTCGTAAATGCGCCTATCATTCGTCGTGCTTCACTTGGAAGTGGTAGAAGAAGGGTCGCGAATCGTCCTGAAGAATAGGGAGGGAAGAGCGACGAGTGGCTTCGGGTACGAGTCCTCCTCCCTTCCCTTTTCGGGGTGAAAAGATAAACCGCAGTCGTGTTTAATCCTATTCGCAGGGCATTAGTTGCATTGGTAAGGGTAAATAGCGATGGAAGTTACAAAGAAGGCAATTCTGTTCTTTGTTATCGTGGAAATTGAGAGCTTTCGAGGTGAAAATCTCGGCAAATGTGAAAATGGGGAAAAGGAAAGTTTTACGACGGAATTAAACATTTTTCGTAATAGAGATTGCAAAATATTCTCAAATATTTATTTATTTACTTATTTAGAGACGAGGTTAAGTTAAATTGATTAGAAATTAAATTAAATTAGATTATTTAGAAATTGTTTTAAATTAGATTATTTACAAATTATACTAAATTTAATTACTTAGAGATCGAATTAGGAATTAAATTAAATTTGATAATTTAGAAATTATTTTAAATTAGATTATTTACAAATTATACTAAATTTAATTACTTAGAGATCGAACGGTTAGGAACAATTGAAAACACAAAATAGTGTCACCAAAAAGACTTTATTCAGAAATTAAATAGCTACAATCAGTAGAAAATACAAAACGAATCTAACAAAAAGTCAGACACTTTTCACAATAAAAGTTAGCGATTCACAGTGAAGATTGAAAAATCGGAAGGTTGTAGTAGTGCACCACGCTAAAAAAAACATTCTTCTCTTTCTTCACGAACTACCTAGATAATTCTCTATCCACCCTTCACCTACATTTCTCCCTTTCACCTCCTCATGGTGAATATTCCGCGCCAAAATAAAGTTTTTAAGATAACTGGCAGCCGCTAAGTGCTGCAAGCCTCTCCGACCGAGGACCGTAAAGTTCGTTTCGCCTGGAAAACCGTCGTGGAGCCGTGGAGGAGACGCGCGGCGTAAACGGTTGGAATTTATTTCACGAGCGCGTTCAGCTTTCCGAACGATTCACTGGCACACGCCTCGCGTTTCACGTTTCTATACTTGTACACGGAGAATAGCGCTGCTCAGCCGGAAATTCACGCAAACAAATCAATCGGTTTCCGAATTAAATCAAACGAACACATACATAGTAGACATTTCAAGTATTTCACCGCCTCGTTGTTCGTCTCTTCTTGCTCCTTCCTTTCCTTTTTTCCGGATTTCTCTTCGACGTAGGAACACGCCTGGCTGGAAGATGAAAAATAGGAACGAGCAGATTGCACCAGCGTGTCACCCATTTTTTCTCACCCTCTATTTCTCAGCCTTGATGCTTCTTCTTTTTTTTTTCCTCTCCTTCTCACCCAGCTTCCATTCCCTTTTTGTCCTCTCAACACTCCCTCTCTCTCCCTCTTGCGACGTAGTCACGCTCGGCTAACGATGGACGGTCTCGTTTCGCTTTTGGACCACACCGAAACGTCCACTGTAACCCTTTTGTGCTCGTCGCAAGACCATTCCTGACGATTTATTAACGACTTATCCATGGGACTGTAGCACGGACCCACTTGCAATTAAAGTACACTGCTGGGTAAAAGTTTTCAGACCACTGTGCGCGTTACAAGCCGAGCAGGGATCTCGAGAGAAAGAAGTTCAAAGTCTCGGGGAAGTTTGAAAGTTTGAGAAACTTCTTAATGAATTCTTCATTACTCAAAAATCTACACGTTGATCCTACCAACGTTAATCGTACATTTACGAATAACTGCTGGACGATTTAATTTTCATTTGAATTGATAGGCGATGGCCTAACTTTTCTCACACTGTGTATTCAGGGGTTTTTTGGGATTTCTTGGGAGAAAGAAGGTGAAAATCTGAGAAACTTTTGATGAATTCTTCGTTACTCGAAATCTACCCATGGTAAATTCGTAAAAAATTGGTGGCAGATTTAATCTTGACGTGAATTGACAAGCGGTTCCGAAATTTTAACCCTTTGCACTCGGAGATGATTTTGCTGTAACGAAGGTTGTAAATCGGATCTTCTTCGAAATTTGTTCAAACTAACGTAGAAATAATCTGTAGTTTCACTATGGTTTCACAAATTTATGGAGATCTATAGATCTACTACTTTGTCGCCGTTCGATTGCAAAGGGTTAATCTTCGGTGTATAAAAGTTCATGTACAATTTTATGTACAATAGAAATCTGCTAGTATCATCGACGAAAAAGAAAGTGGTAACTCGATTCGCGATGGAAAAATGTCGGACTCCGGAGTGAGTTGGAAAAGAAAAAGATTCAAGTGTCTCGTACCTTCTTCCCAAGGTTCGAACACGTCGTGTCGTCTATGTATAGGTGACTCTCGAGGGAATTAGTCGCAAGCTTTGGCGGTCGAGGAGAGGCGTTCTTCACGGAACTTTGTCGCGGATGGAAGTTGGAAGTTGA
>NW_017100229.1:930150-961084 GCF_001263275.1 Habropoda laboriosa | reverse complement strand
GCACTGCCAAGTAGACTTGTATTACCGTTTCAAAGAGTTGTCTCTCCTCTCTCTAGCTATCTCTGTGTGACACACAATGTGCCTGTCACGTCCTGAGTAAAGCAAGAAGAAAAAAAGAAAAGACAGTT
This sequence comes from Habropoda laboriosa, assembly GCF_001263275.1. Taxonomy (NCBI): domain Eukaryota; kingdom Metazoa; phylum Arthropoda; class Insecta; order Hymenoptera; family Apidae; genus Habropoda; species Habropoda laboriosa. The sequence goes on along the minus strand of NW_017100229.1, from coordinate 960,956 downwards.
GGAAGAATAGTGAAAAAAGGAGAAGAGGAATGAATGGAGGAATAAGGAGAAGAGAGAAAAGACGAACGAACGTAAAATTTGTAGCAATTACCGATCAGAAATCTTCACTTACAGGCGCGATTGAATCGAGATGAACGTTGCTCGTTCACCTGGATCGGACATCCAGCACAAAAAGCTCCATTTAAACTTTCGATCGATTCCACTGGCTCGGGAATGCCGTTCCCGGATAAATTTATTTTAAGTGTCCTCCTGATGTCGGTGTTCGATTTTCACCGTGTTCAGTTCAAAGCAATAACAGCTAGGAGGATCTCGAGGAGCAAGTGTTCTCGTTTGCGGTAAGAATTCATTTCTACCTTTCCTCTCTCTTTCTTTCGTGCTCTCCTCTCTTCTCCTACGCTGACCCGCCGCTGTGTGTCAGTGGGAAAAAAGGAAGAAGAGATGGTCGACAAGCGTGAGAAGAAACGTGGTTTCCGGGCTTGGTATGAAACGCGCCGACAGAAAGACGCGAAAAAAGCATCCGTCACTGTTTTATTTGGAAGAAGCGCAACGCAGATGTTGCCATCTGGGTTTTATTAAACTTTAAGCTGAACCATGCAACTTCCGTTCACCTTTCATCTCGAATCCTCTACTTTGCTTTAATTACAGTCGATGCAGCTTCATATCCTCTTTGTGTTTCTGTTCTGTTTTTTTTTTCATTGAAAATTGTCTGCTATTTCAGAGTGAATTTTTTTTAATGGGAAATTCAGTCGATTGTGAAAACCAGGGAAGTGAATGTTTGCAAAAAGGCACAGATTTGTGGAAGCTCGCAGCAGGGTCGCCGAGTAAATTACAACGAAGCCCCAGGGAGTCATTAATGTCCAAGAGGAACGTCTAAATCCTTCCCTCCATAACCTCGCTAAGAAACGAAGAATCAATTTCAGAGGCTACTAAACCTTCGGGGTTAATCCACTCTCAAGAGAGAGAGAGAGAGAGTCCATAGATCACATCCAGCTAATAACCAATCGACTTCATCCTCTCTGCTCGATCTCGAGTCCAGAGAGTCAATTAGATTTCGCTGGGAGTCGATGGGAAGGAGAAAAAAGGATCGAGCGTGGTTAACGCCGGAAGTGACTTCACTCGAAGAGGATCACTTTGAAGGGCTGGTGGCGCACAGTGGTCCGAAATAGCTGTCTGACTGTAAAACCTGAAATTCCGATCATTTCCTGTTACTCAATTTCTGGTGTATGTAAAATCCTAAATTTCTAAGGATCCCCAATTAAAATAGGCTCAATTCACATATTAATATTACAATTAAATTTAAAAATTTGAATAGTTAAATTTTGGTACCTCAAATTTAATTGACCGAACTTTGAATCTCGAATAGTTTACAAATTTAAGTAACTCAGCTTCTGTTCCGAATATTCCAAATTCCCGAAGAAGATAATTTTCAAAAATCGTAATCTTCGATAATCTCACTTGTCCCCAACGATCCACGCGCTTCTAAGATGAAATATAGTTTCCGCACGGTCAGACGGCTGTTTTGAAACACCGGTGCGACGTGTCGGCCGGCTTTCAGCGTGAAAAACGGGACGAGGGGCTCGCGAACGAAGAAAATAGAAAAGTGACGAGCTGTGCGAGAGGCGAACTCCCCCGGGATGACGTCGAAAAGAGTGGATGGCCGTGTGGCTACTGGGCCGAAGCTGGCGAAAAGGGACAGAAAGTCGGACGGACCAGAGGACAGAATTGAATTCGTCGTTGGTGACGGTAGAAGGGGATGCTACCAGCGCCATTATTAATTTACGGGGATCAAAGGCGGTGTCACGCGACGCTAATTAATCCGGCGCAACCTGACGGCAGACAGCCTGCGTACGGGTTTCGAATGCTCGAATGTATTTCTACGAAAGGCCGTACCGAAAATCTAATTACCTGCCCCGGGCTTGCTACGCAAACAGCTTTTAATGATCCTCGAAAGGCCATTTTTTGGGATGGCTAAAAGTTCTACCAGTCTATCGATGATATTTCGGGCAAATGTGTTTTTCTTCAAGCGTCTTGTGTGAGGCTTCTGATTTCGATTAGGCTGAGACAGTTCCTTTGATCCTTTCAAAATATTTGCATTTTCGTGTGTGTTGTACACTTGTGTACACTTGCTGCATTGTTCTTTTATACTATGTGACACATGATGGTACGAAAGAATGAATTTTTGTCACACTAAAGGTACAAACACTACTAAAGGTACAAAGGTAGAAACACTCCTCGAAACATAAATTTCTCAGAAAATGAAATCCTTCTTGTTGTGTCACTGAAATATGTTATTCCAACAGAACTATAGCGAGATAAAACGATCTGAATGGACACGCTCTCAAGGGATTAAATCGATCGTGACTTCCTTTTTCTCTTCTTCTAAATCCCCCTTTAACCAACTTCCTTTTACAAATCTTTTTAACCAAAAATCGAAAAGGTCACGGTCCCGATAAATCTCCGCTGAGATATTGCGTCGTCTGACGGTATTTATATCCACAGGACATTTTCCGAATGTTCCGGCTAAAGTTTGTGTACGTTCACCGGTGACAATTCGATCGTGAGCTTAGATAGGACATAGGACAGCACGGCTGGAGAAATAATGGAGCAATCAGGGTGACAGAGAGCGAAACAATCTGGAATTTGTTGCCCTCTGGTAAGCCTCCTATCCTCCCTCTCTTTTCCCCCTGTTTTTCCCCTTTCTTTTTTTTTTTTTTTCGTTTTTCAAGCCCGCCAGCTTCGGTTGGACGTACCGGAAATTACAGCGTGGCGCCCTTCGATTTCTTCCATCTCCGGTGGAGATGCAGCGAGTCACGGTGTGAGTCCAGGATTCAGGTGGCTGGGATAAACCACGATGCACAATCTGAGAAAACGATAACGAGACAATCGGCGTTCGTGTTTCCTCCGTGAAATTCGCCCCTCTTTCGTTCCCCTTTTATCGTTCTCCTTTTTAACTTGTACGCGACACGTATATCTTCTAATCGATCGTTAATTAACAAGTTACCTGTCGCGGGAGAATTGCATTATCGACGGGGTGGAATTCTTCATACTTCAATCTTATTTTCCATGTATTTTATATGAGCGTTAAATCGGAGAAATTTTTCTTTTACTTTCTCAAAGTGTTCTGATCTGACTACATCTTTCATGTATGTAGTTCTTTTTATGAAATAATTCAAGCAAATGAATATTCTCTCCATTTTCTGCAGGTTACGTACACACACAAGTAGTATAAAGATTTTAAATGTACCTTTAAATTAAAATTCTTTTGTGGAAGTTTTCCCATCGAACCTCTACATTGTACACGATTAATATCATCGATCGTTTCATTCGTGTCACGGAGACGTGTAACGCGGTATTATTCTCGAAATTTTTCAAGAGAACGATCACTCCGTTATCAATAGTCATTTATCATCAAGTGTTCGACAGTATTCAGGCTGCGTTGGCGAGTCGTGAGCAAAGTTGAAGTTCACCAAGACTCACCCCCTAATAAATCAATATTGACAGGGATGTTATACTTTTTCCCCCCTATTTCTCTTTCTCTCGCACACTTTTCCATCTTCCCTAGACATTCGCCGAGAATAGAACGTTCCATCTGTATCGTCGCGTGTTTTTTCTCTCCCTCCATTGTTCCTTCTGTTATTATATCCACGAACCACGAACCGAATGAAATTTCAAAACGGGAGAAGCTCCGCGATGTTTTCGATCCCGGGACGCGTTTCCATAATTCCCGCGAAATTGGATTCACCGGTTCGGTTTCCGTTTGCTTTTTCTCTGCTAATTCGTCGCCGGAAGGAGGATGTAATTCCGGTGGAAAACGTAATTCGAAACGAACATACGACAGATATCAGCGAAGGGAGAGCCTGTTCGATTGGGGTGATTTGTATTAATTTTCCAAATTGCGAGAATTCGCGGTGGAAAAGTGTGCTTGAGATAATAGATTAGCGTGGAACGAGGCTAAGATTGTAGATAGACACTGTGACTTTTTGTAGATCCTCCCAGCGAATAATTAATTTCCAACCGTTGAGATAGAGGGGAGAGCTGGACGAAACGGGTCTAAGGACATGCAGACGAGAGGGAACTCATCCCGTTGATGCAAAAGGGAACCTCACTAATTCCAGTTGGACCAACTTTCACGTCGTTCTGCATATAATTTGCGACTTCATTACTTTCTCGTCTAACTTCACTTGGAATTTGCATTGTACCGCGCGCACGGCAGGTTAAATTAAATGAACAGAAATATTCCGGATGGTCGACGGACCATTTTCGGTTTCGGTCGAAAAGTTCGATGCTTTCGCAAGTTTCGTGTTTCACGATGTTCTCGGGGATACGTGCAACATTTCCTTCGTTTCGAAGAATCCTTCCAGGCATTATCACGTACATTTCTGATCGTTTGTTCGATCGCTTATCGAGTTTAGTAATGGATAATTAAACGAGCTTCTGTGGAGAGAAGTTTTCAGCCAGTGATTGTTCAAGGGGAAAACCCAAGGGAGACTGGAAAATGTAAAAATTTCATAGATGATTTAAATATGACAAGTCGTAATGGGAAACACACTCGGGCGATTGTTTAATTAAATAATTAATAGCTCCAGTAAATTAAAACCTAATGTTACTAGAGTTTCAAGGGACAATTGCGAGTATTAATTTTCACTGCGAAAGGTACCAAAGTATTTTGCAAAATTTCAATTATCCCTTCATCGTGCTTCATTGTGATTACTCAGAAAACACTCCTTACGGCTCAACCATCTTTCGTTGCACCGAAAAACGTGTCACAACTGTGAACGGCCGGAGAAAGATACGCAAAGGGAAACGAAAAAGAAGAAAAAAGAAAGTGTAGAAGCACTTATAAACGGTATCGAGCACGGTCATAAATCTGACTTTCGAGAATCGTGCAATATTGTTCAGCGGAGCAAAGTCGCGCGCGCGATCCATTCAATTCAGACAGCGAATCAGAGGCGTGCATTCGTCACGGCTATTGAAAAACGTGTCATCGAGAACGCAAAGCTCGAATCAGAAGAACGGTAATCAATATTACCCTCGATCCAGGCTAACGATTCAAAAAAAAGAAAAAAAGCGGTTCGAGAAGAGCCGTCGTCGTGTCGACGGACTCTTGGCAACAATTCTTGCCAGCACCGAGGCAAGCGAAAATATTTTTTTTCTCGTCCCACCGTGAAACTATCTGCGGCCACCTACCACCGATAGGTTACAGCAAGAGGACCGTTTCATTACGTTCCATTGTGTCAGCGGTGCTTTCGCGTTTCAGGCTGTCGTTTCATTTCGAGGCGCGACGCAACGACCCCTTCGCCCTGAAATTTCGCTCTAATTGCAGACAAATTAATGTCACCGGATGAGCACGCTCCACGTCGTTGATTGGTACGTTCACCACGTATCCGGGAACCCGGCAACTGGACGATCGGCCTGGACGAAAACTGTCTACGAAACATTGTCACGCGTTCGCGCATGTGTGTCTGCATAATGCGTCATTTTCAATCGACGCCACTTTCAATTTACAATCTGTGCAAGCAGCAACAAAAATACCACACCACCTGACGAATCTGTGATTTTTAACCCCTGTGTCAATAACCGGGTACCCTTTCGCATAATTCTCACTTGAAATATTCGATCTTCGCACATTTCCTATCCGTGTTTGCCTCAAGTTTAGAATTTTCTTATCAGAAAACTACTAAAATTGGACGATAAAGTAGACGACAATTCTGGTTAGTGACATAAGGGTTAAATGTAGAATTGAAACGACCGGAAGAACAAATCAGACACTTTCGCGAATTTCCCAATTCATTCACGAAGAGTAATTCGAGGAATGAAGAATGCAAGGAACGTAGAATTCAATGAAAAATTCCCACTTCCCAGGAGTAATTAGTAAAAGCCCTCAGAGGTGGAATATTCGACGAAAGTTGAAATTGCTTGTGAAATAAAAATTTCGAAGAGACACTGTTTCGAGGCCGAAATTTACGAGGATAATCGCGAAGGAAGAGCAGCGAGAAGGGACGCGAAAGTACCGAACGAAGCGTGAAAATTCGATCCGTGCGGGGGAATAGAATTAGACGGCAGCAAGTTGCGAGGAGCCATGGGATCGAAAGCGAATTAAGAGAATTCGTGGCGTCGTGGGATTTCAGCGTTCCTTCCCCTCTCGACGAGAGCGGACGCCATCGATACATGTGCGAGTGACGTTTAAATTCCAAAGTGGAGCACGTCATGGGACACGGGTTGAATACCAGAGAGGCCACCGAGACAAATTGATTTGATTTGAAACGGGACAGGCGGCGTGGAACAAAGAGATAGCAGAGGGAACAGCTTCATGTTTCGGATTCTCCAACGAGAATCTACGTATATCTCGCGAAATTTTTCATTTTCCATCGCTGTCCTTCCTTTCTCCCCTTCTTCGTTCCTTGTTCGCTCTTTAAATAACGACACTCGTTCCGCGCTACCCTCCCCATCTGGCATTTTTCCTTCTGGTGAACGTAAGTGTACCAGCGGGACTTGATGATATCGGTTCGTATTAAATTCTCCGGCGAATTCCACCCAGAAGTCGCGTAGAAAGGAAATTGCGAATCTCTCCCGAATCGACCGAGCCTCGGCAGCATGCTCGTCAGAGGTTTAAGGGTCACCGTGACGTCACAGAATGGACCGGAGAGGAAGACGATGGACGGGTGTACGATGAATAAATTACGAGGACAGTGACACGAAACCGGCGAGATGAGTGACCAAGATAGTGGACCGCTCTATTTTTGAACTTAGTTGGCCCATCTTCTCCCAGCTGATCCACTTTTCTATTCCCTCAGCGTAATTACACGATCCAGCAGCGATAAATATGTACGTCTTTATTTCGGTCCACGACTGGAAGATTGCGATTCTGTCTTCATTTTTAATCCTATTTTCTTCGAGGACCAGTTCTACTTCGTGCCAATCTTCAAGATCAAGGGTTTCGATCTTTAAGGTCAAGACGAATATCGAGCAATCCTCGAGGATTTGTATTTTCGAGTGTTCCACGAAATTGCAGAGGACTCTCGAACGTTGATGGACCATGTTTCACTCCTCCAAGTGTTAGGCATGCTTTTAACACTGTTCCAACAACTCGATCAAATTTTCACATCATCTCTTCCCGCGAACTACCAACTTCCGACACGAGCATCACCCGAAACTACCAAAAGCCACGTCCAGAAAACTTCACGCAGTGTTTATCCAACAATTCCTCATCTGCAAACCTCGCCTCAGCTTCCCGTTTCACGCGGGCAGCGTTAAATCACAGGCGACGTATCCGAGCAGCGAGTGACCCAGAAATTAGAGTATTCCATCTCCGGTGCAGCGCGCGATGTCTTCTCCGATCTAGCTTTATTTCGTACGAGAGATACAGGCAATCGTCATCGAGGAAGAAACTGGTCGTGGAAAACGAGAACATGTTCAATGTGAAATGAACGCGAGAAGAAGAACGAACACAGATCCTCTATGTTCGAGGTATCCACGAGTTCGTCTACCAGGTCTCACCGGATATTCCGAGTGGATATTCCTTCCGGCGCACGTCACGGTGGTCGACCATGCTTCCCTCGCTCGTCGTGCACGCTAAATCATTGCTAACGCGCCTGTCACGACTGACCCCCCGAAGTTATGGCATTCGATGGCGGAGATACTCGCCCCGGGTTCGTTACAATGTACGTGATCCTCATACGTATGGAAGCTGGAAGTTTCTCTCGTGTGTACGTCGTGGAAACGCTCCAGACTATCGAGAGAGAGAGAGAGAGAGAGAGAGAGAAGAGCTGAGAATCGATCTTGGAGAAGAGATACCCAGTGAGACACAGAAGATACGAGTCGGTTCAACGCACTTTCCGGAGAAAGTTTCAGGTACGACACACGCTAAAACTATAGTTTGGCCGAAGGAAGGAAAGTGTCGAGTTAGAAGGGAGGAGAAGCTTCCAATAGAGAGACTCTCTCCTACGGAACGGACGGTTTCTAACGTTCATGGGATCGTAGCTGGAGAGGCAACTCCGTTTGGAAGTTTCTTCTGTCGCGGCGCGTGATAATTTAGCCCATATTCATATTCATAAATGGCGCATGCATATTCACAATAAATTTCCCCGTGGAGCCAGTGTGCCGGAAACTGTAAATTATTTCCTGGGCAAATTGAAAACTGCTGTTGCTGCTAGAGAGAGAGAGAGAAAGAGTGGAGAGTGCAAAGGGGGTGCGTATAGAGGTGAGAAAATGTGCAACGATTCGAGCACTCGAAACGTGGAGAAACTGTCGATTTCAGGTGGCTAGGTGTGCTTGACCTAACGACGCGTTTATGGCACCGCTGAAAGCTTTGATTCTTTATCCTTCGAATGGCCTATTTCACGACAGATTTATTGCTGGAAATTGTATTGTACTCTCTCGGCGAGGATTTATGAAAGTAACTTACAGAAGGTACGACGAAAAAGTTGGATAATTAAAAACTAGGAAAATTTCAGTGTAAGCAAAAGTGTTTGCCTGAGAAGTAGCATTCTAAGGGTAACATCGATCGCTCGAATCAACCTCGACAAACCGAGCAGTTGATCTTTCATTGTGCTTTTCCCTTTCACCTCCAGGCTACCATTTCCTCTTCCTTTTTTCTCCTTTTCTCCCCGAGACAGCCGAAGTATCTCGTCTCGAATTCTGCCGAACTTTTCCCCGGGCATATAGGTGATCGCTGATCTCGGCGATCCAATAAATCGCCGGTGTTCTTCCACCCCTGGGCGCAACCTCTATCTCCCTTCCATCCGCGATTGCTTATTTGCACTCCGTTTCCTCACTCGTTTACCCCTTTCTCCCCTTTCTTTCTCCCTCAGACGCGATTATACTCGCTTCACCGTCTCCTTTCCTGTTTCTCTGCCGTCGTTTCGTTGCGAACTTCGTCGCGGAACCGGTTGGCTCTTCGAGCTGAAGAGGGAAGAGCGAGACGGAGAATTCGCGCGGTGGAAAAAGAGCGAGTTGGCGAGAGTTGTATCGAGGAGCGAAGGGTCGAAGAGAAACGGGAAGCTTGTCGGTGGAGCAGAGGCGAGAGGGAGCTTAAGGAGTCGAGAGAGAGATGATCCTATACGTATGAAAGGGTGGAATTTGGCTGGAGAGAGAGAGAGAGGATTGGCGAGAAAGACGGGAGAGGTTGAAGGTAGAAAATGAAAAAAATGAGCGAGGCAGGAAGACTGAGAAGCCACGCAGAGGGGGGAATAATAAACGAGGATTAGAAGATAGTAGGTGGAAGGTCAATGATAAGGAAGAAGCTTACATGAATAACCGCGGGAAAAAGGGGGACGGCAAGTGGGAAAAAAGGGCTTTTCTGAAGAGGAGAAAACGGTAAGAACAAAATCCTCCATTGAAAGAAGTAGAATGAAGGTGCGTGCGGAGATTAATAGTGAAAAGGGGCGCGAACTCCGAGAAGAGCAATTATAAAAAAATACAGCTGGAAGAAAGAAAGAAGTGAGTGGACAAAAGGCTAAAGAACTTGGAAAAAGAAATACCACGGGTAGACGGGACGGAGAAGCACAGCGAACTACGAGACACCAAGTCGGAAGAGGTTATAAGGTCAATGATAAAGAAGAAGCGTGACCAGAGGGACGAAAAAGAAAAAGAAACTCGCAGCAAGATCAAACACTCTTCTGCAGGGGATGAAAAAAAAGGAGGGAGAAAAGTGGCACGGAGAATCCGAAACCAAATAGTCGAGCAAAGAGGAGCGGCATTGAAAGGAGACAAAAAAGGAGGTGCGTAAAGGTCAATAGTCAAAGAGGGGTTAGAATCCTTTAAAACGGTCGAGAAGAAGAGCAATTAGAAGAAGAAGGTGAGGAAAAGAAGGCGGTAGGAAGGAAAGATACAAAAATGAATGGAGAACGCAGTTAGGAAGAAGGTGGAAAAAGAGGTCACCGGACAAAAGGCCGAAGAACGTGGAAAAGACGGAAAAGAGAAACGGGTAAGAAGACAGCAACGTGACGAACAAGAGGACAGAGGACGAAGAGGAGTCGTCGGGAAACGGAGCAAAGGGTGAAGGAGAACAGAGAAGGACCGATGGGCGATCTGTCCTGTGGAACGAAGAGGGCGAAGCTCGCGGGAGGGGGATGGAAACAAGACGAAGAACGATGGAAGGAGAGGGCTTGGCGTCGAGTGGCGCGACAAGGAGCGCGGCTGTGAGCACGGGGTTGAAGAAGTGGGGAGAGAGCTAGTGGGGAACCAGCGCACAGCTACACCCCACCGCGGCAGTCAGTCGTTCGCGCACTTTCGTCCCGCGAGGACCTCGTGTTCGGTAGTGAGATTTTCTTCCTTCTTGTCGTTTCCGAGTGGCAGGATCATCAGATTGTCATTCCTCGATCAGCTGACCGTACTCCAGCGATGTGTTGACCTTGCACAACCACCCAACATCGCGCCATCCCTAAGATTCGCCTACGTACTTCCACCGCATTGTGTCCGTTTCAACATCTGCGAATCGGTGAGTCGAATAATGATTTTCTTTTTTTTCCCACTACAGAAGGTTAACTATTTTCTGCGTCATTTCCAGTGCAGTGTCGTAGAATAAAGTGAGATCTCTTAGATCGTGAATTTTCGTAGGGGGGAATTGGACAGAGACGACGGTTTCGCGACAATGTTGGACGATAGTTTTCGAGTTTGAACGAAATTGTCGTGTAACATTTGTCGAATCGCGAACGGGGGGTAGAGGGAGGGGATTACAAGTTGATGGCAACATGTTTGTCCTGGCTGGAACAGGGAGCACGAGCTCTCTCCAGTCTGTTTTCTTTCCTTTCCCTCGTTTTTCATCGGCGTGTGAGAGGAGCAATCGATACCCGATTCTCGAGATGTAACCAAGGACGCGCCGCGGCTTATCCGCAGCGACACGTTAGAAATGAATGGATGGCGTATACCGTGGACTTTGTTGTTTCGTTGTTTTCTGTATACCGTGAAAGTGCACGTTGTGACTTATTAACGACACGCTTGCGTGTTTAGTATAGCCGGAAAATGATTCTATCAATTATACGCCATTCGTTCGTGTTTTTAAAAATATTCCGTTGAAATATCGTAAACAACAAGTGATATACGTTTTTATAAACATCGAGCAGAAACGTTTCAGTCGGAATGATTCAGTTAGAAAAAACTTTGGTCACGTTGTTCTCTATCGAAGGGTACGAATATATAAACATAACGTTAATGGATTTTGCAGGAAGTGTTCGGTTTCACGAAAACCGGTTTGTTTTGCTCGTGCGGGTCAAAGTGGGGCTAAGCTGGGTTCTTCCGTCCTTTCTATCAGTACATACAAAGTGATCAATACTTGATTCTCCAGAAGTAATCCATCCTTTATATCGTGTCTTTAAATAAAATTGCATTACTTATCTTAGGTGTAGGACAATTTTTTTTTCATTCCGGAGCTTTTGGAATCAACCTTGCCGATGAGTAATTAAACTATTCTATTCAAATAGGAATGATAACATTACAATACAACGTAGGAAAATTATTATATTATATTTTTATTTTCAAATAACAATTTTCTATTACCATTCACAAAATTGAGAATTATCCTTCCCCATTAATGAAGAAGCTATTTCATTAGAATAAGAAACCTCTTCCCTATTTTAGAATTTTTTCTTTTCTATCTGTATTATTGTATTTTATTTTTCTTATTTTTCCTATCTTCAATTTTTTCTATTTATTCTACAGGGTGTCTGTTTTATCTCAATACAGCGAAATATCTTTCAAGGAGGTGATGTTAGGGAAGAAATGTTTTAACAAAAGTTGTTTGGTACGGAGGGGGACATTGTGTGGTATAAATATTTCTTTTGTACCAGGTATGGTGGGGGAAATTTCAAAGTCAGTTCAACTTTTTAAATGGAATGCTATATTTTTTTATACATAATATGATAGTGTATGTTAAGACGAGTTCAACGAGTACAATAAGTACCTACCAATATGTTCAATTTTGAATTATTGAAAACTTCCTTCTATGAGTATCCCCTTCGGGTATCGTGTATCCTATGAGTATCGTGTTTGCAAAGTAACTGTTGTATTCGAGTCGTAACTCTCAGAGAGTTGAGCGATGCTCTCAGACAGTCACTCTGAGACGCAGTGTCCACTCGCGATAGTTTTACTCTCAAAAGGACAGTGTAACGGTTTGAATTTTAAAAGGGGCGCGTCTTTTTACCGTGATCGGCGTGCGTCCGCCGAGCGGCGATTGCGCATGCGTCCAGCGGCTATCGCGCATGCGTCGAGCGAAAAAAAGTATGGCGTATTGTATTGTATTAGGACCACGTGCGTGGCGTTTGTTCTCGGTTTTGCCAATAAAAGTAATATAAAATCAGAAAATTCTTTTCCCGCTAACTCTTTTTTGTGCGCGAACAGGCAGCTAGCTTATGTTTGGCTCGAGAAATATCACGAATTCTAAGAAGTTAAGGCCTAGAATTTTTCCCAGAACAGTTGCGAGCGTACGGCGATTAGAAATCGGGTAGGACGACTCGTCCTCAGTCAGTGTTTACCAGGCTGTCGAACGAGTACGTCGACGAATGTCGCATATACTGCGCGATTAGTCTTGTAGGGAATACATACAGTGCTCGCTCGAACAACGCGTTTTCGATTATACGCGATATTTTTTTGAAAAATTTTGACGTTCATTTCGAATCTATTTACACATTTATCATATATTCACAATTTTCTCTTTTACGATATTCTTTCTCCGATACGGATTCCTGACATTTTTTACTCGCACGAGAGTTCTCTCAAGAATACGAAACTACTTTGTGTTTGGAAAGCAACTGTTCGACAGTAGTATGTATGATTACGTATCCATTCGAGAGCAAGTCTCGACACGTTTACTCTCAGGCGCGAGAGATACTCTCGAGAGCAACTCGCGATAGTTTTACTTTTAAAATGGCACGTAGCTTCGCGTTTAGTTCGATATAATACAGACAACGACTCTGGCTCGAGTTTCTTATGTTCGGCTCGAATTTCTTATGCTTCACTAGCAAAAAACATCGCGAGCCTCGCGCAATGTTTTGGTACGTGAGGTTGACTAGGCCCAAGTTACATACTTGAGGGTCACTCACACGCCAGAACGAGTGCGTCGACGAAGTGTGAATTAAGTGCCGCTGCATACAAGAAGCTAGTGCACCGAATTCAAGTACACAACGAACAGCTCAGCTTGGGAGAAAAATCAAACGGGAGAAGCGTGTCTCTGCGAGCTACACAGCTACAGTTTCACGGTATGTGTGTGCGTGAATAATATGTACATATGTACATATATGCAGGGTGTCTGCTTTATCTCAATACAGTGAAATATCTTTTAAGGAAGTGATGTTAGGAAAAAACTGTTTCAACAAAAGTTGTTTCGTATGGAGGGGGGCGTTATGTGGTGTAAATACTTTTTTTGTATCTGGTATGATGGGGGAGATTTCAAAGTCAGTTTAATTTTTTTAAATGAAATGCTATATTTTTGTATACATAATACGATAGTGTATGTTAAGACGAGTTCAACGAGCTTCCAACAAAGTTATTTCCTTTCATGGAAGATCGTAAAATTGCGAAAAACCGAGAGCCGAACTACCATACGTTTCTCAAAGGAAATGACTGTGTTCGCACCTCGTTGGACTCGTCTTAACATACATTATCATATTCTATTTAAAAAATTTAAACTGACTTTGAAATCTCCCCCACCATACCCGGTACAAAAAAAATATTTATACAGCATAATGTCCCCCTCCGAACCGAACTTTTGTTAAAACATTTTTTCCCTAACATCACTTCCTTAAAAAATATTTCACTGTATTTAGATAAAACAGACGCCCCGTATATTATTGTATTTATATTTTTTTTTCTATTTTTCCCTATTCCATTCATATCATTGCACTTTAATTTTTTCTATTTTATCCCTGCCCCTCCGAACCGAACTTTTGTTAAAACATTTTTTCCCTAACATCACTTCCTTAATAAATATTTCACTGTATTTAGATAAAACAGACGCCCCGTATATTATTGTATTTATATTTTTTTTTTCTATTTTTCCCTATTCCATTCATATCATTGCACTTTAATTTTTCCTATTTTATCCCTATCGTTGCACCTAATTTTTTCCCATTCCATCCATCTCATCGTACTCGTATTTTTCCCTGTTCTAAACAGTTCCATTGCGAACAATCTCCGCGCAGCAATAATTAAACTATTCCACAGCAATGAGAGGCAGTACATTATACCCGTAGCGCAGCGTTATCGTAACAATCTTCCGAAACATCTCTCCACACTGTTTGCAATCCCTTTTATGACGCGAACCATAGTATAATTCCCCCCTATCACGGCACGCTGCTGGCTCTTTACAGTCTCTGCAGAATTGCGCTCTCGTCTCTTTCGTGCCGTGGAAACTGTACTTCGGCCAGTGTCGGCGAAACACGTCCGGAAACGTTCGGAATTGATGCGCGAAATTTTGGCCGGTGGCAAGCCATAAAAGTCATTGTAATTTCTGCAAGTTCGCGGCCACGTGCATTTCACTCTAATGAACGATTCCTAGGTGGTTCGAATATAACGAAGTCCCTCTGTTTCACTGTTCCTCGACTATCTAAACGTTCCGCTAATTATTTCCAATGTGAACATTCCTTCTTACATCGATCTCTATCGCTCCTTGAAAAACGAAACTTTCCTCTACGTACGAGGACCGTTTATTCCGTACAATTCTTAGTCGACGCTTCGACGTTTAAATCGTCCCAAAGTGTTTTCGTATACCAACCTTTCGATCCGTGTTGATATTATAGTACGAGCCGCGACGCGACGCAGCGAGGACGCAGGATTTTTCAGGAGCGAATGTAAATATGCCTCGCGTGCCGAGGCAGTCGAATTCGCAGAAATGTATACAATTAAGGACCGGAAGCCGCGGCCAAGAATGTACAGAAAAAATGCTCGAGGCTAGTTTAACTTTGCCAACCGAGTGAATTTTGTGAAATATAAATTTCTGTTAATATTCCCAAATGTTTCATTTATAAATGAAATATTTGTAAGGCGCCGTGCGACGCGCCTAGGCATCGACCGCAGGACCCGAGCCGCAGGGGGCCCTAGACAAGGAGCAGCGCAGGCTGCACCCCCACCCCACGGCTTGCAGGGCCCTAACGGCCGAAGAAGCGTATAAAAACGGGAAAAAAGGCAGCGGCCCACGTACCTAACCATCGACCAGCGAACCAACGTCATTTTAATATCCGTCGTTTTAAGCCCTTGTTGTTGCGACCTGATGAGGACGCAACCAAGTCTCGGTTCGGCGGATTATAGTAATAAGCCACTTAATCACATTTGGCCGCCAGACCGAGGTGCCGACGTTCGGAAGACCGCAATATAACCCTCGTGGACTCACTAGCGTGACATTCAGACAATAGGTCCCAAAAACACTCGGGATCATAAAACATTCGTTACCGGGGATCGAATTTGTTTACAACAAATTCGGTCTCCCAAAAGGTCACAGTTTTCGTCGACCAATAGCCGAACACACCACGTTTTCCACCTCCATAACACAACCACCAATCAGAACCAACCTAATTCCTATATGTACATCTACACACCTGAAAACCGAGCATTAACAGTACAACGAGTGCACGAGACACATCGTCAAAAAAAAGAATACCCGAATTTCAACTAAACATCTACCAACGAACCATCTAACCCAACAACCAAGTTTCATTCCACCTCGAACCAGCGAGAACTATCAACAACCTGCGCCAGACTCCTGGTCATAACATTTGATCAAAGTCCACGACGCAACACTTGTAATTCTTTATTCTTACATATTATTAGTCATAAGTGAAAATTTCATTGTCGATATTGTTCCGTACGGTTCCCAAAATATCATAAAACGACCCTGACCGAGTCTCGACGCAGAGGATTTGTTAGATTTCCCAGTCAGTTATGTAAGAAATGCGAGATTTCGGCGGCGAAGTGGTGGCCAGGACTTTGTCACACAGGAAGAGGAAGCGCGCGGGTACCTGAGGGTACCATAAAGTAAGCCCTTTCCCCGGAAAGTCGAACGAGGGGGCTCCAACGGTTTTTCAGAGCAACGCGGGATACGACGCGGAGAGGACACTCTGGAAACAGCCGTCGAGCGAGACGGACACCGAAGCACTTAGCAGTCGCTTATCATTATACTTTAATAAATTTTTGGTTAATACCCTTTCCTGTGTTAAATTTACTTAAGTTGTGCTGACAGTTAGATATAACAAAAATTAATCTAAAGCCTTGCTAGTGTCGAATCCTCATTCCTTTGTCCCTTGACTCCCATGCATACAGATCCCTATCACAGTTACCGTTTTGACAACTACCTGCGCGTTTTCCACTTTCCCACCGAATTCTTGTCCTATCTCCGGCAGATCTTCAAACTGATGCACTCTACCCATTTCTTTTGTACCAAATCCTTAAGTTCATTACCTAACCATTGTCAATAGAATCTTCAATTCTAACGAATCCTGGTCCTTACCTAACGGGCGCATTCCTAAATTCCCCCATCCGCAACTCCCAAAAACCCCAATATAAAGGCAGCCTCGAAAAAGAGCGAAGACAGTCAGCATTGAATAACAAGGCAGTTTATATTCGCAAAACCACAGCGTAAAAAAAACTATCAACAAATAAAGATAATTCGTAAAATCCACCGTCTAAAGTGATTCGACGACACTAGGAAGTACATATTTCTTTTGTGTACGTTCGGAGAAATCCGTTTAGCTTTACCACCTCTGTTTAGTAACGATCAAAATGTTTATGATTCGACCCCAAGCGGGGTCGTAGGCAATATTAGGGCGTTGGGTAGGAGCATTCTCAGTCTGTATACAGTGCTCTTACCATCAAGTACAGAAGCGAACCTTCCTTGTGTCTAATAAAAGTTTATAGTTTAAAATAAGGATTATTAATTATTTAACAATCCATAACTGCCATTAACGGGACTGTTAGGCAGCGCAACACATTTTTGACCACTCATTACACCTATCCCCTAATTAGCAACCTAGTCGTTTCCGTCTCCGATGTTCGATTTTCTCTCCTTCTGGGATTTTCCAAAACTAGCCACCTCGACCTTCCATCCCCACTTCTACCCTTTCCCTATCCTCTTGCAAATATCCTAAGACCAATCACCGAATTTCTATCGTTCGAATATTCTACCCCCAGATTTTAACTCCGCCTACACCAACTCTCATTTTCTGTACTCCTCCAATTTTTCAAGCAGTCTTCCTCCGAACACCAAACGATATACTCAAAAAACGAGTCTGTTGTAGAATCACAAGCCGAGACTTGTACCTTACCAATAAATTAAACAAAACTTGTACTCCGGATTCTCGCTAGTTTCTCAGTATAAGACATTCCATTCGTCGTGATCCAAGTCCCGTATTCGTGGACTGATACGACACCACAGATATAAATCTCAGTGTTTAATTCACCATTTCGCTGTACCAACGAGTTGTTTTTCAACTGTTCAACAGCTGAAAAATGATTGTACCTTTGCAAGAGTAACATTAACGAGGAAACGGTGTTTCTTATTCCACCAGCTTGTTGCACGGTTGAATTTCGAAGCGGAGAAAGAGAGAGAAAGAGAGGGAGAGATAGGAAACGCGGAACGAACGCTCCCGGGCTTATTATTAATTATATTCCCGGTTCCTAAACATAAATTCGTCTACGGTGCTGTTCCAACTTGTACAAATTTGCGGTCGCGTTAGTTCCAGGTCGTATAGCTCGTTTATATCTGGATGTATAGAGAGGAGAAGAGAGAACAGTGGCGTCATTTTAACCGGTTGATGTTCATCCACTTGAAACTAACGGTTTGTCCGTGTAAATTTTCCCCGGTTGCCAATAATCGTTTCAGCATGAGCATATTTGCCGTTCACCGGTGTGAGTGGCATTGTAATCTACAATCATTGCTCGACTCGAGTGTATTTATATTTCGTCGGTTTGTCCACCGTGTGTTTCCATTGATCGATCTCGCTTAACTCGATCGTACGAGACCTGTGGTTGAAAATAAAAAATAGGCGCAAATAAAAGATGATTCGTGTCTTTCATACATCTTTTTTGAGACAGTTTTTATTGTTTCCTTTGTACGATAGACAGGGAAGGTACGCTCGAGACGGCGATAGAGGAAGGTAGTTATTGCGGGTATAAAAATTTCTGCAACAGCGATTTCTTCGTAAGGGTTGAAGCACCGTAACTGGGCGACCTCAGGTCGTAAAGATGTCTCGAAAATAAAGGACGGAAGGGAGGGAGTTGTGTCGCTGTTGCGCGAAGGGAGAGAACGGTCTTTAGTGAGGGAAAGAAGTTTCTTCTTGTTCTTCCTCGCGAGAATAATTGTTTCCCTCGCTTTTGTGTAGGGTATTTCTGAAGTACAGATGGAAACTTCGGTACAGGGCAAAGGTACTTGAAACGTTACAATAAATGTGAATCATTTTTGCACAATCTTCACTTGGAATTTAAAAACACCCTGTGCACAATTGTCCTCTGCGTTCGTAGAAAGTATTCGTTAAAAATGAAGGTCGTGTTCTCTGCCATTGTCACCAAAGGAAAATTAGAATTTTATTGCCGGTAAATGGCGGTCGTTGGAAGCATAGCACGTGATTATCGTAGCAACGTAAGTGACCCCCTCCTGGTTAAGCAGCGCGGTTTTTCCTTTTTCCCTTCTTAATGGTCAACCGTGTAACTAGCTGGTAGAAAGAGTTTCCACGGTTTTACGTAACTTGGAACCTCTCCCTCCTTTCGAAGGGTCTAATAAACGGTCCGTACGAGGGTCGAATCGAAAAGTGGAGTTCAGGTTGGTTGTCGCCCAGTGGAAATTGTTCCTGAGTTATACCGCGTTCAACTATCTCTCTTGCCTTACGGTCTACAGGATCTATGTACCTTGAACTTTTCGAAGTTTGCGCGCGACAGAGGAAGCGTGACATGGTGAACAAGAAGTGGCGATCAATCAGCATTAAGGTCGGGCCTGTTTGATGAAAGGGAGTGTAAATGAACATGTCTGGAGCAGAGTAGCAATAGATTTCACCCGGTGTGTTAGGTGTGTGAATGACAATATTAACGGGGGATCTTTAAAATCAATCATTATCGTCATATCCATGTTA
Source organism: Habropoda laboriosa (assembly GCF_001263275.1). Taxonomy (NCBI): domain Eukaryota; kingdom Metazoa; phylum Arthropoda; class Insecta; order Hymenoptera; family Apidae; genus Habropoda; species Habropoda laboriosa. The sequence goes on along the minus strand of NW_017100229.1, from coordinate 941,907 downwards.
ATTTTTACCAGCAGAAGTTTTTCCATGTATAATAAAGCTGACAGATTTTTCTCTATTTTTGTTTTCGAGCAATCGAAATATTTTCAATCTTAATTTTTTTTTCCCCGATGATAATATAGTAGAAAGTGTATTTCATATTTTAATCACTTTGCGTAACAACTTCTTCCCTCCCTTCTCTCTATATTTTTTTTTTACTTTCGGTACTACGTGTGTGCATAAATTTTCCGTTCAATTAATCGAGGTTTACGAACAGTCGAAACGCGAGTAATAAATCACTCGGTGTTTTTTTTTCCTTTAATTAAAATCCTTTGTTGCTGCACGTTCGAATTTTATTGAAAGCCCGCGCGCGCACGCGGCGTTTCGTCCATACCTGAAATAGGGAAAAAAGAGCGAGCCGCTTCCGCCTGGAAAATTTATTCATTTCCCGTAACGAACGTCCTCTAGTACAGCGTATAACTCGTTCTTACTACGGAAAATTGAATTTTTTAAATATCCAGCGTGCAACGTTACAAAGTGACGGTCTCTCTCTCTCTCTTCTCTCTCTTTATTCCTCGTCACGGTTATTTTTAACGTCGCTCACCCCCCCCTGGTCCGTTTCCATCATTTCCGCCGTGTTTCGCCGGCAGTCGTACTTTTCAAAGATAAATAAAATAAATGCCCGGTAAGTCGGTCGTTATCGTGACGCGAATATTAATGGCAAAATTGCGAGCATTAAAATTCAGGAAACAACCCCTTTCCGAAACGAACCGCGTATCATAACGTTTCACGCGAGTTACACGTCACGTAGGTATATACGACGAGGCAGCAACGTGAATAATTTCTTGTAAATATTATTATTCCACGAAGATGAACGACGAAGAGAATATTCTTCGTGTGCTTTTTTTTTACGCGAAATTTACGCGTGCCAGATCGTAAAAACGTCTTTACATCGAAGATGAGAGGTATCGGATAAATTCCGTGGAGAATTTTAAGCACACTTACCTGTTAAGTATCTTTTTATTTTTTCTGTTTTTTAAGAGTAGCGATAATAGCGAGGAATATTCACCGTTCTCGAAGTCAGAGTGTCCTGTACATAATTTCACCTCGAACTTTTCCATTCAACGTAGCTTTTCACTAGGATTTTCCAAGCGCTTAACTCGTTCTTCGGTTCTTTTTTTTTTTTGCTCGTTTCTGTTTTCTTTGTTTCTGCCAGACCGGTATCTGGGAGCAACAGCTAGCAGCTAGAGGGTTATTAATATCGTCAGTCGAAACATTACACGAGCATCAACGATGAAAAATTGGAGGGTTAGTTGGAACGCGCGCGGGGTTGGATCGATATATCGCGAGGCGGCAGAGAGGTTTCGGTCGATTGTGTATCGTTGTATCGAGCATTCCGTCTTGTTACGAGAAATTACAACCATTTTTATTCCACGGCTGAAATAAAGCCCCGCGGAACGGATGATACAAATTTAATGCGTTTTATACGAGCGGCCAACCGGCGGGATATTTGCCTCGTGGACCATTTCCGGTGAAAAATTTCGGATATGTTACACAGAGGGGGAGTACGTTGAAAGTATCTCGTTCAGTTTCGCTGGAGCTTTTTTTTTTTTTGTAAACATTTTACGTGTTACAAAATTTGGTTTTTCGGCTGGTGTATTATAACATGGATGAAATGCTGTTAAATTCTCGACAGTATTCAAGTTTCTGCTTTTTTCGTACAATTCGATCATAACAATTTTATTGCGCGAGGTACATACGAAATTAATTAATATGTTACAGTTTGATTTGGCAGGCTAAATATGATTAAAGAACTAAAATCTTGAAATTAATAGTATGACGAAGGTTTCTGCTAGAAATTACGTAGAAGCAAAAGTGCACTGATGCTACTTTTTAAATTCTTCGAGAGAATTATTTTGAAAATAAGGATTACGAGACAAGCTAAATCCTCTTCCTCGCAAACTGACTAAACAGAGTTGCTTCTTTTGAGAAATAAAATTACGAATAAATATATGCGTTTATGTGTGTTTATAAATTGTCATTATTTCACAAAGAAGAATATAATTTTCCCCAACATTTTCCACTTCCGATGTCACGTGTCACTGAATGAACTCCTAAAAAAGTAAGGAAGTAAAAAGATTCTCCATCTGATGCGGCGGGCTGAACGAAACACGAAAAGTCGTCGAGAGAGAGGGGTTGGAGGGTGAAAAATAATTTGTCAGGGCGGTGGGAAAATGTCGGCTGAAGTTCGAATGAGATTCGAGTGCTCGCGAGGCCAAAAGTATGCGACAGTTGTAAAAAGAGCCGTGGAATAAGAAACGAATGCAAAGTACCAGTGGAGACGAGAGTCGTATCCAAAGATTCACCGTGCAGAAGCCCTCGCTTGCTGTCCGTTTCTCTGTTTGTCCGACCCCTCTTGACGATCCCCACCACACTCGCAGCCATCCTTCATCCTACGCCTCGTCTCCTTCTCCCCGTGGCGTACATTTATGTTATGCAAATGCGATTCACCTGGTCCAGGGATGAGAGTGTAACAGACAGAGCGACAGAGAGAGAGAGAGAGGGAGAGAGTGACACCGTGACGACCGCCTGGCGAGCGGGAAATAAAATTCATGAGTGATAGTTTGACTTATTCCGAGATTTTTCAACGTTACATTTCCTCCGGAAAAATTTGCTCCTAGAACGCGCGAGAGAAAGAGAGTGTATCTCTCTCCAAACACTCCTACTCGAGGAACGTCCGTTTTAATGCCACGATCCTTCAAGATAACCGCTTCCTTCTGCTTCCTTATTTATTTATTTATTCCGAATGCCAGGTACTTCTCGAAGATGATTGTAACGAGATTGGATGGATCCAATTTTTTCCTCCCGCTGAGAAATTCATTTCTCCGGGAATTTGTAACTCGGGGTTCTGGTACCTTGGGAAATTGATTTCGAGGCTTTTTCCGGGTGTTTAGAAAATATAGGGAAAGTTGCAATTAGACAAATTTCCTTTTTAACGCGTCTTAGGGAAAATTTATTTGGATTGGGTGAATCTTCGAGGGAGAGACTAGGGATCGTTATCGAGGCAATAGTTAAAAATATCGAAGGGTAGTTGGAGACAGGCGAACGTCACCGGAATCAAGCGGAAAACGGCTGGTTTAAAGTGGAAGAAGCAATTTGCAGGCCATCGCCTGTATTTCCATACCTGTCAGAAGCAAACGTGCTGCTTACGTCACGCTATGATCGTGATCTTCGACCCCGGGATCTGCCCGACGTTCTGCTTTAAATACGACCTAAATAAAAGGGACGAGCTATGAAAATTTATGAGGCTAACGTTGACGAGTCGCGAGACGATTAAGTAATTAGAAAAATAGCCACTTATAAATATGCAGTTGCTCGTTCACCGAGGGATGAGTCTGGAATTATTCCGCCGTGGGGGATGAAAGTTTAGGAAAAGTTGAACGATTTTTCAGGACCTCCTTTTTCCGATCTAGGAACACAGGGTGGTTCGAGAAACTAGCTTGAAAGAAAGATTAATTATTCGTTGGTAAAAGTGTGTTGTCTCGTTATTTCGAGGGGAAATATTAATGAAAGTTGCGTAGGAAGATCGTTTTTATTTAACACATTGTTGACCGGTCACGAGTTAACTCGTGTTTGCACTTGCATTAGCTATTTCAATTTTTGAAACGCAGGGCAATATAGAATATTGCAAAAGCTTCGTGTCCGCTTTATTCTAAAAAAAATACTTTTCTTGGTATTTAGGTTTTCATCACAATTCTACTTGTTTAGTCCTCGATGGGTATACCTGTCGCCCAACTCTTAGAAGTTGTCAACGGGAGTCGTTAGTTCGTTTCGTAACAGCAGTGACTTTATAACACTACGGCAATCGTAGTTTTTCGATTTAAGAATTTGCTTTCACTTTTTGCTTTTCTTTTATATTAAAAGTTATATAAAAGATACACATGTCCAAAGTTTCATTTCAATTCATTATGTATAAATAAAGTTTATTGAAGTTTATTTAGATTGTTTCACTTCCACATTCAATTACGAGATAATAGGCGGTGACATGAGATAGCTTCTGCGTAAAATTGCCGGCCAACAATGTGTTAAGATATTCAGCATCTTTCATCGCTAATACGACAGAACATCTTTTTCGTGAGAGCTTGAAACCTAACCCAATCAAACCTCCCCCGAATAATTCATCATTTTTGACCAACAAAACACGAAAGTCAAATTGCACACGATCTCAGAAGTACACCATACCCATCCACGATTTCGTTCTCAATACGAACGCGATTCATCTCAATCTTCCAGCTCGTCCAGATTCATCCTTCACTCGTAACTGGCAGAAGGTCCGTTTCCAGGTACTCTCGTTTAATCTTCAACCTCGCCTTATCCAGCCAGCTTGCGTTTGCATCTGGCGCCTTCGAAATGGCGTCAAAAATATTCCAACGGAATATCGAAAACGAACCGTTTCATTTCTCCTACATACGTACTGGGTGTCTCACTCGTAACGAACACCTGAACTATTTCCATCGATATTAACCCTTTCGCAAATTTTGGTACACAACGCGCGTGGCAGATTCGGATGTGCCGCAAAAACTTCTTTTTTTGGCCGTATCGTTTTCAAATTTCTTTGATTGAATTAAGGTGAAAGAATGCGGAGGATAAAATTAAGGCTTGAATTAATATAGAAATGCGCCGCAAAGCTCCAATAGCACAATGCGAACAAATTTTCAAGGCGCCAATAGCAGCGAAAGGGTTAAAACTGAGATACAGAAGAAAATTAAAAAGATTTCAGAAAGGTCCTCGGAATGTCATTTTTAACGAACGTCATTTCATCGCCATTCACATTTTGTTTTTACCGTTCCAAGTTACTTTGCAGTCACAATGTCAACTGAAAAGTTGCATTACACAAACCTAACGTGAATGTGCAAAAAGTGTCCATGATGATTTTGAGGATCTTTCTCTTATCGTCGCATTTTTCGTTATTTTCAATATTACTGGAAATATTGCGACTTTAAACGAGCCACCCTCTATATTCCGTCTCATCGTTGAAATCAGAACGACGACCCGTGAATTCTGGTATTAGAACCAGACGAGCCGTCCACTTTTCGCGATTCTACACGCGAGAGATCTCGCGTCGAGTGTGTTAGCAGCTTCTTGTCCCAAGGAAATCGGATAATCCCACGAATTCGTTACGCTCAGAGCCTCTTGCCGGCTCTTTCAGTCGTGGCGCGGCGTGGCTCGCCGTGGCGAGAGGTGATTTGCATAAATTTTCCACGGCTGGAAATGAAATTGCTCGTGAAGCGACGGCGAAGCCTCTTTCCGCCCTATTTGAAGCGTGCACTCGCAATCAGGACGCAGCTACGTACGCGTACCAGCGACGCCCGTTTACCGAGCTTTCCAGCGCGCTAACGTTTTGCAAATAAGTCGGACGCGAGCGAAATTTGAATCTGACGCGGCCCTTCTACGCGACACACGAGTATGACGACGGTGCCTTTGGGAAAACGTAGGTTCATCTGGATCCATCGTAGGAAATTTTAGAATACCTGCTGTGTATAAGCTCGTTCATTTTTTTTTTTTTTCACCTTACACGGTAAGAATTTTTCTACAGTGTGACAGAGTTTTGTACTTGAGCTGTTGAACGAAGGATTGCATTCTCACCCCTTTTCCGCTAAATTCCCTTTTCTTGTAGTTTCTCTTACGCTTTAAATTTCCTTCTCTCCATATTCTACACTCTCTTCATTCACATTTTTCTTCGGGTTTTACATATCCTACTCTTAGCTTTTAAACACTCTTTTCTTAGGCGTTGAATCCCCCCATTTTTTTAAATTTTAAATTCTCCCTTCTGACGTTTGCGCTAGCTTTTGCATGCATAACCCACCTTATAACAAGAGGAATTATTTCACGCGTGAATATTTCTCGAGAAATGTACAGAGCACTCTCAAGAGCAGTCACTGTGGCCACAAAGTTATTTCAGACACCCGCACCTTTAGATATAACGAAAGATCCACCGAATTTCGTACCAACATTTTGCCAAAAAGTTCCCGGAAATGAAACTATTCCCACGATAAAACTCTATCGAACTCGCTCAAATTCAATTATCCTAATCGTCGTTTAATTCATCCGAAATGTGTAACCAATTTCCATCAGTTACACATACGCGAGGCAGAAAAGCGTAGGGAGAGTGAACATCGCGGGAGAGTAAAGTTGGCAGAACGACGTGGCGCGCAACAATAGATTACAATACGTAGGTGCGAGAGCACAACCAGGGTTGGACACATTTTCGTCCGCCCCTACGGCTATCTGTTCCCGTTCAAAATTTCATTATCGTAATTAATTGCGTTTAATGTGCACGTGCTGTGTCGACGTCAGCCCGTGTCGGAATAAACAGAAGCGTTTTCGTTAATCGTTTAAACGGGCCCGCAGATTATCTCGCCGGTGGTTTCATTATACGAATGGAAGTGACGACGTGTATATACGTCGAGGGAGGCTTCGTTTCCGCAAGACATAATCCACGTGTCGTATACACACGTTTTTACGTCGGTACGACCCTGGGAAACGCGGCGGCATATTCGTCGGTAATCCGTGCTACAGAACATCTCTCGGTATTGTGATTTAATACTTGTCGCAGCAGATTCACGGATTTGCAGGTCCTAATTGCCGCTGGTCGTTGGATTAAAAAGCGTTTCCACGTTATTCCTCTCTTCTCTCTCACTTTTTTCACGCACCTGTTTCGCCTGGTATCGATCATACGTAGACGTACTGGGGGAATTTTTATTCAATTTTTAAGATATCTTTAGCAATTTCTTTCTGTAGGTGTTAATTCTTTAACCCTTCCATTCGAAGGCCCTTTTTCCTATAAGGAAGTGGCAAAAATTAATGTAATTTTTTAAAACTAATACTTTTATTAGAAGTTGGTTCTTTCAAACTATTTCACCGCTGAGATCTCTGAACGTGTAGTGAACAATTCACGGAGGTCCATAGACCTGCTGTCTTGGAAAATGTCAGCCTTAGAGTTGCCTCTAATGGTAAATGTAATGTCGCTTCTTAGTCGCTTCTCGGGTGCAAAGGGTTAACTGGTATTTTAAACGTGGAGAAGTTTGCAAATTTCAACTTAATTCTTCCTCTCGTATGTATCTATTTATTTCGTATGCAAACGAGTGATCATCAGGACGTAATTTCGTCTGTCTCAACGCCTCACCGATCGGTTACCGAAATGAAAAGAGTTAACGAGGATTCCGAGCGTTCTTCGCCTCCCCACATATCTCATCCCTTCGATTAAAACAATCGAAGATCCCGAGTTCTCCGAGATACGTACACGTCCCTCTGCGTAACAACGTTTTTGCAGCGACTCTTAATCTTGCATAATGAGGAGAATTCGTAAAAGTTGGTGTGGCCGTTTGATCGAATCGAACACAAATTCTCGTTACCACATGCGTTGGTGCGGTCGTTTCGAATAACTCATTAGCATCGAGCGCTGGCCTGGAGCACCCTCGTTTAACATCGCTCTAGAAAGCAAGCAAGGGGCCAAATTAATTGATGCTCTTCGGTCGCTTCAATTACGATACTAATTACCGGTTATTCGTTATCGGTTCATTTAGTTGGATGGTCGAGACACCCGGGCGAGAATCGATGAGATCGACGATCCTCTTGTATTATTCCAGGGAAGATGAAAGAGAGCGAGGGAAGACAGGATGGTTACTTTCATTTCGTCGACCCTGCGAAAATATTATTTCGTGGCTGTGGCGAGAAAGATAGAGAGGGTGGAGAGTGGCGAAAGTGTCGTTGTAAAGGGTGAAACGTCTCGCTCCGTGGAGAAAAGCAGACGATAGGGTAGAGGGAGAAAAGGGATGGGTCCATGGTAATTGGCGAGGCACCGCTGTGTGAACGCCAGATGGAATTGAATGTTGGAAAGCAAAGTGTCCTTTTCTCCAGCGATGTTATTACGGATAAGAAAAGCGGCACGCGATGAATGCGACGACGCGTGTATGTAGATGAATTCCGCTCAAAGATACGTGGCCCGGCAACAGACTCTCCATTTCGGCGGGATCAATTTAATCCCTTTTGCCGCTCGCAACCGTTTCTTCCCCTTTCGAACCAGCTTTCAATTCCGCCGAGTTTTAACTGTTGCTCCGGGTTAATATCGCGTTTCTAACTCCTTTAGGCGAGTCTCCCGCGACGAGTTTCGCTCGTCTTTCTAGCCTTGTGTGTGAAAAAAATTATTACTCCGCGATTGTTTGATGAATTTTTATGAAAAAATTTCTGCAACCTCGGAATGTATGATCGAACGAGTGTGCAAATTTTCAAATCGATAGCTCGAATAATTTCTGTCCCAGAAATTTCCAAAGTTAGGGTAAATTTCTTTGTTTGGATTTTCATGAATGGGGACGAATCTTCGTAATTTCGTGGCCTGGATTCGGAAAATTTCGCCAATTATTTCCATCCCTTTAACCAGAATTCCATCCTCCAAGCCAAGGAACTCGTCCTTTGGACACGAAACAGGCCATTTAGGAGGCACTTTACTCGATTCCGGTATCTTCTCGTTCAAGCAGCCTGATGCGTTTAAAACACACCCCTCTCGCGCAGCTCCACCGAAAGCCTTGGTGGCCAATTATCAGACCGTAGAAAAATCCACTTTCACGTAGCAATTACAACATCAAAAGGAGACCATCCTCCGTAACCACCATCACACTCGACGTCTTCTCGCGTTCTTCGCCAAAAGCGTCTTCTCTGCATTAGAGCACACACACACACAGAGAGATCCACTCGACGAGTGTATTAGGAAGAGATACCAATTTTACACCAGTCGGCCACAAACGAGTAGGAGCCTCTGGGTTTATGGCGTAATTAAAGCGTCGTAATTAAACCACACGTGGTCGAAGGAGGGTTGGTTAAGAGCAGAAAGAAAAAAGAAACAGAAAGGGAAAAAAGGGGGTCGCCTAAAAAAGGCTTCTAGCTTTCACGTGTACATTTAACGTTTTGGGTTAAAGTGGGATGGTTGCAATCAACATTGGCTCGAAAGAAATTACTCCTTCATCCGGTGCTAGGTACGCACGAGAAACAGCTCTCTGTGAAATTCCTGGCTTTCTTATACCTCGTCGAAAGTACTAGGGTATCTAGAATTGAGGAACCAACCAGCTGTTCACCGGTAGTCGAACCTTTTGCTCTTCCATTCCAGATCTCTCCAGCAAGAGAGAGAGAGAGAGAGAGAAAGGTGTTTTAACTGATGGAAGAAGGTGGGTTGCGGAGAGCAAACCGACGGCGATAAAGGTATTACGGGTGCCCTGGCGAAAGAATGTAATTTCGCGCGAACTCTGCTTATACCTTGTGAAAGGAGAAGGAAGAGAAAGAGAGAGAGAGAGAGGAGAGAAAGAAAGACTGGCTTAACCGAAGGGTAAACGCGCGTTTTGCAGAAAGTAGATTGCATTAGTTCGTTGTGGAAGAAAGAGCGAGAGAAAGGATGAAAAGCAATGGAGAAGGAGGAGAGAGGGGCCCAATTGAAGGAACGGTGAAATGGGTGAAGAGGTTGCACGGTGAACGGATAGCGAAAGGAAAGGGTTAAATCTGGCAGGAGTGAATGGAGAAAGGAGGAAAGGTGGGGGGATAGGTAGAGAAGTTTAGGGAAAAATAAAAGGGGAAGAGGGTAAGTTTTCGCGGGCTCTCTCCGTTTATCCCTGACTACGCACAGCTTGCAGAAGCATTTGGATCCAGCAGCCACTGCTAGGCTGCAGACTGCAGCTTTTGCTCTACTAAGCACGAGAGCGCGTGTTTACCTCCTTTTAGCCTGGAGAGCCACGCTCCGGGAATGCGAAGTACCTCCATCATTTCTTTCTCTCGCCTTTTCTTCTGCTGTTTAGCCTCGGATACTCCTACCGCTCCCTTCTCTCTTCTCCTTTTTCAGCCGCCTTTCGAAAATACCCTCCCGCGAGTCCATTTCAGTTTCGCTTCTCGCACTGGGACGACGGAATGTTACAACGAGTCGCGTAGGTGAACTCTAGCCTGGTTTCACGCGTCGACGACAAAGTAGCTCGTTGGCAAATTGTTACACTTGTTCGCGAAGAATTTTGGAAATGTGTAACATGTGTGAGATACAGTTGATACTTGGACTAGATGGAGAATAATTTTAAGTTTGGTGATTTTAGTTGGTCAGTGTTAGGACTAACTATATTGACATTATTGTCGGAGGAGTTTTTAACCCTTTCGTGGAGGAACTATCTATGTTGGATACTAAATTTCGATCAATTTTTGTTGGACTACTCAAGTGGGACATGTGCGTCCCACTGGTCACGAAAGGGTTAAGCGTTATCACCTCATGAATGATTAACTCCATTTTCTCTCGAAATTCCTGAAACCTATCAGTTTGAATACAATTTTGGTCGAAGCTTCGATCAATGTTGATATTGCTAATTCCGGTTTCTCGGTGGAAATGTGTAAAACATGGTTTCCCTGATTTTCCAAACAAAACAAGCTAGATCCACCCGAGGAACGAGATCGAAGTATCAAGAATGCCAACACTATCGTCATTCTTCCTTCTTCAACTATGCGAAGGAAAAGTCGAAACTTTCTCCAAAAGTTCCAGCGAAAGTCTTAATTGCTTCGCAACATCGATCGCGTTAATTACGTGAAGGGGCAACAAAAAAAGCTAGGAAATCCATCGGTGGAAACAGTTTCGCGGATTTGTGCGGGTTTTTATCTCGAAATGCACGAAAACGTCTATTAAACGGCTCGGTCTCCGGGTGAACCGTCTTTGAGCATCAAAGATACGGTGCCGCGTTACTTTTTCGCCCTTTGTAACTTGTTCAACTTCTCCTCTGTCCTGTTTCTCCTCTTATTGCCCTGTCTTTCGCGTACTTTTCTTTTTTTCTTCTCCTTCTTTCTTTCCTTCCTCTTTTTTTTTACCGGCGGCGAAACAACCCTCCGGGCGATCATCGTTTGTAGCCGGTGTCGAGGGCTTAATGGCGAAACTCGTTGTTATTCGTGCACGGGGGTTGAAACGGCCAGCAAGAACGCCCCTGGAATTGGGTCGTGCTCGTTTAAACTTTCATCCGGCTGAAGTTCGCCGGTTAGTCTTTTTCTGTCCGTCCCTAAGACGTCGCTGTGATACCCGCGAACGATTAGATATGTGTCTGGAATACACGCCTCGAGCTATTCTCGAAGAGTCCGCCGATTGAAATACGGAACAACTTGACCGTCGTGCTTGAAACAAAGCGGAACGAACGGTTGCATTTTCCACAGCGCTACTCTTATCTCTGTTTAGCGAGAAATCTATTTCACGCTCGGGTGTTAATGTGGAATAGGTGAACGCGAGGAAATGAAACGATAGGATTGAATCTATGGTTTAATGATCGTTTAACTGAAAATAAACGAGTGTTTGGGAGATTTATGGACGAGACTGTACGTAGATCCTCCAGGATTTTCTGTTTCTCGTTCCTTCGTTTATCGGATTTCACGCTTTTAACGACGTTGCAAGCTTCGAGCATTGTCAACCCCTTGCTTTACGATAACGAGTTACATTCGTGCTACAGATTACATGCTAAAATTTTTAAGTTTAAAATTTAAAAGTTTTGCTTTTGTTACGATAAAAATCTGATTCACGGTTACTACCGGTGCTAAATTAAATTAACGTAGTCACCGAATGTGTGTACTTAATTTAGGTAATTTTTTTTTGCTCCAGTTGTCTGTTATTATTTTTGAAATTTTTAACATTTCCTCGAGAAATTAATCAATCAATTCTGACACGCGCGCGAAATGACGTGAAAAGTCGTAAGGTAAAGGGTTAAACATGGTAAAAAGCGA
>NW_017100229.1:920513-930107 GCF_001263275.1 Habropoda laboriosa | reverse complement strand
CACCGCAGGTACAGAAGTAAAAGAGAAAGAATGTACATACTTGGAGTTGGCACGGAATTTTCAATTCTTTTTATTCCACAGCAGGGAAGAGCAGCATTTCTCGTCGAGTGCTTTTCTTTAGTAGAAGTCAATTTCTGCCCGTCCGATACGCGTGACAAACATTTTGTCAGACGCGTTTAATCACGACATATCGCGCTCATAAATTGAGCAAACTTTGTTATCAATAATCCCAGGATTAAATCCGCAGCGTTGCGTCGGACGTAGCGGCACCGCGGCGCTCGTAAGAGTCGCTCGCGAAAACGAGAAATAAAAAGGGTGTATTCGCGGCAAAAAGCTCGGACCCGGCCTTTTTCCTCGGTATCGAATGCGCCGGGAAAATCGGGCTAACAGGCTTTCGGATCTGTTACTGGGTCGATGCTTTTGCACGTTGCTTTATCGAGAATTTTCGAAAATCCTTGCAACCTGAACCGTGAAACTTGTGTATAAAGTTTATTGTTTCGTAAGTTTATTAGTAACACACGCTATCTCTGTCCGGGGAAATTAATCGAGTCCCCTAACTTCTTCAGAGACGATTTTTGAAAATTTGGCAAATATTGGAATTTTCAGAAAAATTGAAATCACTAATATTGGAATTTAAAAAACACTAAAAAATCACAAATATTGGAATTTTTAAAATTTATCACAGGTGTTGAAATTTTCAAAAAGCCGAACGTAGACATATGTGTGAGAGTCCCTGAAGGGTGGCAAATCTTTAAAGAAGTTAGAAAATCAAGTAGATCAGTAAGACGATTAGATGTTATTATCCGAAAATTCGTTTACGAGCGATTCAGGCGAATATCAGGTGTTCTGCGCCCACATATGCGTACGGATAGGCGCGTCGAGACGCGAGAGCGTCGCAGGAGTACCTATATATAGAAAGGTTCTAGGGATGCACCGTAGAAACTGCTGGGAAATCCCTTAATTTAGCGAAAGCTCTGACAACTGGACGGCTTACGGGGGATTAAAACACGCGGGGAATTTATGAAGCCGAGCCTCTCGCTATTCTCTTTTGCCATTCACCTTGCACCCTCTAACCCTTTCCCTCTCTTTTTAGTCAGGGTCAACTTGTCTATCCGGCAAAATTGTTCAAATTGTAGCTGATTCTCTCGATAGTATCTTGATTACTTCAGAAATTCGTTTTGAAGTTACTAAACGTTACTTCGGTGATAAAAAATGGTATCATTTAAAGCACCGATCCACCCTGCAAAGATACCTTTAAAGCGGAAATTAGAGGATTTTTACGAGTCTTTTTATCATATCTGTCCAATCGTGAAAAGAAGTTGAAGTTTTTTACGACCCAATTAACAAATTAAACTCCGAAGTCGTATTTTCCACGACGAAATTACTTCCTTTCGAGGAAATTCGAATACTTCACGATGGGGATAATGAATGCGCCCTTAGAAATTTTTTTAAATAATTCCCTTCAATACCGACGGACGAGAATTCCCGTGTAATTAATTTATAAGGTTTCGTTGGAGTTTCCGTTCAATTTTCCCCAGCTATTCGTTACAACCGGCAATTAGAACTTCAACTAGCCCCTAGCAGGCTTTCGTAGCGCTGGCTAATTGTTAGCGGAACCGGGTTGAAACGTGTCGGTGCGTAGAAAACTCATCTCTGGTATTGTACAGGCGCGACTAGCGACGATGAAGAGAGTGAAAGAAAAACGAGGGTTGAATATCGAGAGAGACAGTCGTCTCGCTTGAGTGAACAACAACGAGATCACCATTTCTCTTTTGTCTTAAGAGAGCGCGATTTTTCTCGACACTTTTCCCTCAATTTTGAACAGGTCTCTCCTTCTGTGTCTCTCCCGCAGTTTCGAAAATTCAACCAGCCCTCGTTGACGTGCATATCCTTCATATCGTTCTCGAGAACGTTTTTCTCCCTTTTCGCCCTCGGTTAATTTTCACTTGGACGGGTAAAAAGTGTGTTTCATTTGTAACGTCGTGTATGTCATTTGAATTCACGCGTGTAAGATAGACCTCTTGACAAATCGACTGTCTTCTGATAAGAGACGAGAATCCCTCGGAGTACTTTCCTTTATTTCTTCGGTATTATCTCGAGGGTTGTGTAAATGGGAAGGAATTGACGCGTGTGTGCGAGAGAGAAGAATATAGGTCAGTTGGAAAGATGTTTCTATTTTTCACCGTGGAATAATTTTTCGAAAGAATTTTTATGAAAATCCCCGCGTTTCATTCTGATATTGTTTAATTAACACTCCGTTTAAAGATCGTACAATGTGACAGAATTATCGCACAATTATTCAAAGAAATTTCGCATAGAGAACGCGAGAACAGTGGACAGACTTAAATCTGGAGCGAGACGAAGGGAAGAGTTAAGAAGAAAGTGGAAAGAAGAGGGTGGAACGGAGAAAGGGATGGAAGACAGTGTTCCGTGACACTAACTCGAGCGACAATATTTCTCGTTTACCTTAAAAGCACAATTTTTCTCGGTGTTCCTCGAACCGTACGGAACTATCTCGCGCTTCCAAATGCCTCGTCCCTTTTGCACACGTAAAAATGAAGGGAAGACGAAGAGGAAGAAGAGACGAATCGGTGAATCTGCGCGGTGAATCGAATTCATTCGCGGAAGTGCTGGTGCGCGGTAGAACGTTAGGAAAAGACACTGCCTCTCTCGCCTTCTTTTCACCGTTTTCCCTCTTTATCCGCTCGACTTCACGAGCGAATATTAATTTCCATCGATGAGAAGACTTCAGCTCTTCAAATAGGGCTGATTCCGTTGTCGCGACACGATGGAAACGCGTCAGGTTTAATCCGTTAAATGCGTCGGCGAACGAGAGAGTTTTTTCCTTACTTTTAGAGATGAGAAGTTTCCTAGCCACGATTCTTTCATCCAGAAGCAGAGAGAGAGAGAGAGAGGGGATCGTTGTTCGTTATTGCAGAATACTTCCCGACACGTACAGTTTCCACGAGCTTTTTATTGGATAGCACATACACGTATCGAAAGTTGGGGAAAGGGAAAGTTGAAGTTTTATTATCGAGATAAAAATCTGAGGCGGATTGATTACACTTTGCCAAGTGGTTCCTGACGATCCTGTAATTTCCTCGCTTTTATTTCCTCCTTTAAGTCAAGGATCTTCAGGTTTTATTATTAGAATGATTAATTGTTTCTTCGATAAGCCGGCCTGGTTCCTTCTTTTTTTTTCATTTTCGTAGTACAGGAGTGTAGAGTTGGAGGCAGATATTCGCTAAAATTTGTAACAATAATTAATTTGTAATAATAATTACAATATCTCTATCTCTATTTCTTCAATTCTTCACTCTCATCGCTGCGATTCTCTCTGGCCACCTCATTCACCCTCTCTTCTTCTTTCACCATTTCTATTTCACTCTACGCGGGCGTTCTCAAAGTACATTCGGTCACGTGCACCCAAATCTTCGGGTGCTCGCGCACTCTTGCTTCACCCCATATTCTCACGCTCTCCCTCCAAACACTCTTCACTCCTACCTCTATCGCTCCAAGCTGAACATTCACGCGAAACATCCTATCACTCTGTCTCTCTTATGCCAAACTCTCCCTTAAATTTTTGTAATCGTAATCTGTCGTTGCCACGGTAGTCAAACAGAGTTTCATTGCATTTTTGACAGAGATTACTTAGCACAGACGAAGCGACGATCAAAATATCCACGTCACGAATCGATCACCGGAGTTAGGTAGTTGATATTCCCACAGCGATGTGCAGGACGTTTAGTGGTGTGCACCGATATTAAATTCTTCCGACTGTGTCAGGATTCCACGGATCGTCCGGATTCTATGGCTCGTGCCAGCAAAATTCTACGCTTTATTTCTCCGCGTCGAATCCAAGTATTCACGGCCGTCTTTTCTCCCACGAATCGTCCCTTCGCTCTTCTCGATCTTCGACCACCGGAGCTTCCCTTTTAATCAATCACAGAGCAGACGGAATAACCGACGTAGATTTTTCTAGACGTACAATGGATTCTCCATGATTTCGAGGATGATATCTCGCGAAAATCGCGTCAGTGTCTGTATAGTTGCGCTCGATGGTAGAGTTTTAACCTGGCAGGACAGAGAAAACGGCTCAATTGTGAGCAAATCGTGATTCCAGGGGCTAGGACAGTGGACGTTTGAAATTTTTCCACGCTTTTCCGGGGCTTAATCTCGGGCCAGGCTGTCGCATTTTTCAATTAAATCCTCCATGCAAATTGGCTCTTGCCCGGCCCCGGAAACAGGGCTGTGCGGCCTCCACGGCGGACATTCATCGTCCGACTGAAATTTCATTTTGTCTCGCCGCAGTGTCGCCGTGACGTGCATACATACAGATTCGCACACGTGCACGTGCACACGTGTATACGGGGTGTCCCGTAGAACGTGCCAGCAGCGGGCCAGCTGTGATTTTTTAGCGGAGATATAAATTGAAAGTGTACCGTAAGATTTGTCACGCCCCAGTCCCCGTTCTTGAGACAAAGGGATTTCGGGATTTATTGTATGGCTGTACTACTGGCGAAAATACACACCGACGGTGAATCTGCTGCAATTTTCTTATGGATTTGTGGTTGGTTTGGGTAATCAAAGATTTAGCGAACGTTTCTCAGATTTCTAACTTTTTCTGGAAATTTTGGCTTGGCTTGCAATGCACAGTGGTCTCAAATTTTTAACTGCCGGAGTATAAAGATACAGAGCCGGGTTTTAATTTATCGTACAGTATAGAAAATGAAGCACTTCTTCCTGCACAAAATGGATAAAAGATTGTCTCATTTGCTACTTCATTGTTGATCAAATAAATTTTCCAAATTTTCCAATGAAATTTTCTTGACTCAACACGTTTGTCGTAGTATTTTATCACTACCTACGTAAAATAAATTTTACGGAGAGTACCTGTTGCACGATTAATTCATTTTGCACAGCGAATTTTCCTAAAGATCACTTAACCCGATACAAAGAATTCTATTCTTAATATCATTCTTTCGCGAAAAAAATCACATCTTGCCCATCGATACTGTATTTTCCAAGGGACACTGTGTACGTGTAGACATATGTACATACGCGTGTCACGCGCACAAAGGCGGACGAAATTACGTAGCATCGAATGAGAAAATACGCGCGTTGGAAGTGTGCAGAGGTGCACATACGTGGCCTCGCATACGAAGAGGGATGGCCATTAAGGTTCGCCTTGGTGATTGAAGGGGCACGAAGGAAATTGTCCTGGCGCCGCTAGACTACTCCCCTTTATATATCGTGTTTACTTTCTGGAACCGTTCGCAATTTAGTCCCGGGGAGCCTAGGATGACGTAGGCACCGAGTAATTTCTAGATAATGGCGGCTAATAAATAACCGAGAAGGTTGGTAAACATCGGCCAGAGAGAGCATCTGGCTCCATTAAATTTGGAATTAACGTTTCGTTTCTGGGTCAGCCACGGCTGCCACGCGATACTAATTCTTTGCAGCTCGTTTGCCGAAAATCCGTCGATGAAGTATAGTTTACGATGTCACACGTTATTGCGCTAACTAAATTCTCACTTGAAAAATCATCCTCGAGAGAGAGAGAGTGGGAATTCATTTTTCCTCTCGTTTCACATCAATTTCATTGTTAAATTAATCGTTCAAATTAAATTATACCTTTGTACCAATTATCCCAATAATTACACAATGTTTCGTGTAAAGTGCATCGTTGAATTTTCATATTGAAAGGCGAACGAACGAATACTTCACGCGAATAGTAACATTTGAACGGTAATTTACAGCCCTGGCGATAATATTTTCATGTTAATTAGCACACTTTCGTGGCAGGATTTATTTGATCGCGATAATGCACCTCGTACATTACAAATCAAACAGGTCGAGCTCAAAGTGTGTCCACTTTTGTCGACGATACGCTGATCGCGTTTTTAATTGAAATTCATGCACACCAAATGTATCGTAATTAACGAAAAAAATGTTGAGAAATACGGTATAGAAAGGACAATAATAGAACGAGTTAGTGTTTCGTTCTTCGGAAATGGACTGATCGAATTCTGAAACGTGCAAAAGTATCCGTGACCGAAGGAGCTCGAGACAGATTTCCGTGGCGTAGTTCGACGAAGCCACCTACAAACAGCATCGAATTGCGACTGGATCGGGAACAGGTTGTCCTGGTTAACTTGCCGCATCCGGCGTGTGTCTTTGTTCGTCTGTGACGCTATCTGACTGGTCCGGTTTGTTTAGCGACTTCCTCGATGGCGACGCCGTTCAATCAATTCGCTGTCTTTGTTCGTAAACAGTTTCCCGCTTTCCTTGCGTCTTTCCTTTCCACAAAAGACACCCTGGTCTTCTTGTGCGACGAATTTTCCACCGGGATCAACACTGCTGAATCCATCCAAATGTTTGATCGAATTTTAATCGAGAAGGGATTTAATGTATTCCGATCGCAGATTTTGCGGCAAAGGGAGACAAAAGCTTTGGGCAAAAATTGAATTTTAATTAGAGAAAAGGGAATTTTAATCAGAGAGAAAATTTCTGACAGTTCGAACTCATCCACTTACGAAAATAACTGAACTAGTGGTGTTATTTAAAAATAGCCAGACAACTTGTCACTTTTTCGGACGATTAAGATTAGTTCGCTTTGTACTCATATTTTTTGGACAGCGAACGCAGCAAGGAATCTTTTTCACTTGGTCACTGAAAATCCCTGTATTCCCATTAATCGTGGAGCGCGTTTGAAGGTTTCGAACGCGAAGCGTAAGTCATAAGTCCATTATGAGGCGCGGTGAAATGTTAATGTTTGCTCGAGAGTTAAGTGATGCAAGCTCGACAGATGAACCGGACTCATAAAAGTATAATGTAAGCTCGCGTGTGATTTGAAGCAGATCGTGTAAGCGGTTGGAAATCCGGTGCATAATTTGCGGTAGCTCAAAGCTCGTGCAAACAGACCGAAAGTCACGCGTGATCTGCGCGAGCTTATGCGGACCCCATGAAAGCTCGGGCAAACAGTGTGCAAGGTTCACACGTGACTGAGGAGAGACCTCGTGCAAATATGGCGAAAGTTCACGCGTGATTTGCGAGAGCTGGTGCAAACGCGGGGCGGGAAGCTCGCGTGTGATTTACGAACAGGTGTTTTAACGAAAAAGTATTAACGCGTGCTCACAGAAAAGCTCGCGGATGCGTTTCTAAAATGTATTCAAGCTTGATGGATGATCGCTTCCACCGTGGCCCGGAGTGCTTCTACATGTTGATACATCGCTGTGTATTTCAACACGAAGTGACAGGAATGTACACTGCTTGTAATAGGCAAATCTTACACGAGTAAACTAGCCGAAGAATCATTTTTACCACTGAAACAGTGTCACAGGGAAACATTTTTTTAATCCTAGGTAAATTTAAGAAAATTATGAAAATAATCAGACGTATCGTGGACAGTGTAACGGATATCGCAGAATTTTCTCGGATTTCTCCATCGCGAACTTGGAGTTGAAAAAAATTCCCAAATGTGCCGAATGATAATTTGCATATTTTCACCGTTGCACAATATGATTCTCCTCGTAATTATTCAACCGAGTGATCGTTTCGAATGTTGCCAATTGGCATAAACGTTTTCTGAGATAAGAAATAAGCCGGCAATTAAAGAAGAATAGGACTGAACGTCGAGAGTACTAAACAATTGCGCATTTACCAGATGAGCGCGCACTATACTTTTATTCACTCCACTCTAATCCCGGTTAGTCTGGTTCTTTTGGAAGGGCGACTATTTAATCTCGGCCATGGGACCGTTTCGACCCTCGGTTTCTCAGATGCCTCTCGTCCAGACGGTTCAACAAGAAACCACTGCATGGCCGCGGTAACGAGGTAATTAAGTTTTACTGTCGCGGAAACGTGTACCAACTGCGAAGGACACAGTGACGTTTCGTGAAAGAAGAAGCATCTTTTCAGTTGTTTCTGCGTATACTGCGAAAGCTTCTCTTCCCTTGATATTCGCGAAGAGCTCGCAGTTTTTCGGTTAAAGTAAGATAATTCTCTTGGAGATTCTTCGGACCTTTTAATTAGCCACCTTTTACCCTTAATCTTTCACTCTGTGCTTAATTAAATCACGTATTTTTAACTTCTCGTCGAAATCTGAATTCTTTTTTCACCTAAATTATACGTCAAATTTATTTTCTACAAATATCCACGCAAGGTAGTGTATGTATACGTATCTGTGTTGCATTTGATAGCTTTCGTTTCTGTATACACGTACGAGTTGATCGACCAGAAATAGTGGAACTGGAAACACGCGGACTAATTTAAAAAGCTACATTAAAAGCCAGGTGAAAATGGGTGGAAATTTCCACGTGGAAAATATTTACGAGTAATCCGTGCAATTTGTCACCAGATTCATGATCCTCGACCATTTCCCTAATGACGATGCACCGTCGATAAATGCCGCGATTCGGGCCCGTTTTACGAGAAACTGATTCTGAAAACTCGATTGTCGCACACCGCTCATGCATTATTGAACCGGACGAAAAAGCAAATTTGCAACTTGTTTAAACGGCGGAGGTGTTTCAACCGTTCGAAAATCACGCTCGATGTTTTTTCCCTCGACGAAGAGAAGGGAGAGAAAGGGAGACAGAGAGAGAGAGAGCTGATTTACTCGTACAGAGTACGTACGTGTGTGTGTGTGTGTCGCACGAAACGATCCTTTGATATCGAGGCGTGTTCGAACGCGGGAAATTTCGTACTCAACCGGAGCAGGTACGCAAACACTTTTAAGCGTCGACAGGTTGGATCGAAGTGTCTCGTGTTTCCACGTTGCTGATCGAGCTCCATCTTTACCAGCGACATCCTCGAGCTGTCTGTACGATGCACGGAGTAATCGTTGCTTGGAGTATCGGTTATACGTAAATAGATTTTGCACGGTCGCAGCTTTCTTCTCGCCGGCACGTCGTCTATTTTTCCTGGCCGTCGCCAGCTATCGGCTTTTTTCAGGGTTATTTGCTCCTCGAGTCTCTACTGTGTTTTGAATCACAACGATGACGATGGTACAACGGGGTGAAAAAAAAGAAGGAAAGAAAATCAATCTGTTATTTCGAGCTTTCGTAGAATTCATATTCTATTTGCTTCCTCTCTGTGCAGTCGTTCTCTTAGGTAAGGATCGTTCGTTGTTTATTCCATTTTCGAGGAGTACCAAGGAATGGTTTCGTGTTCTATGTCGTAAAAAATTTGTTCGTCATCGATTGTAAATTGAACGTAATACGTAGGCGTTCCTTAATCGTACGGGACTATTTCTAACCCGGAGCGTTGGAATTCACCGTTAACATGCGCGTACTCTCTCGGTGCGTAACCGGGGAAAGTCTCTTGACTTGGGTTTATTGCACCCCTTGCTGGCCTAAGGACTCGATGAAACCAGCTAGTCAGTCTAATGCCGTCGTCCAACTACTATCCCACGCTTAGGACCGCCACAATAGTTTACCATTCACTAGTCCATTCCACTGGAGTTATTTATTGTAATAAACAACTTATAAACATTACGTGTTGATTTTTCGCAATTAATCAAAACTTTCAACACGGAGTAATATCGACCATCGCCGCTGGATGCACTTGGAAAAGTGGAAAAAATGGTTTTTT
>NW_017100229.1:916113-920474 GCF_001263275.1 Habropoda laboriosa | reverse complement strand
TCGTCGAACATTCCCTCTCGCGAGCAGCTAGCGTGTGTTGCACACGAGAGCTGATCTATTTTCCGGTGTCGTTCGACAGACTCGAAAAGTTTCGTCCTTTGTTTCGGGAAATTAGTTGGCCGATGGTTTTGAAATAAAACGAGGGGCGTTCATTGGCATCGAGTACGTGTACGTGTTTCTGAACTATTACAGTCGACTGTGAAAAATCATTTTGCCCTCTCGTTTTATCATATTTCCAGATTTCTTTATTTTCGGAGAATTATTCTACCGAGGTAGACAAATTTCATTTGAATAAATCCAGTTTTGTGGCGTAAGGATTTGAAATGAAAGTTTATCTATTTCTGTAATTGACGGAAATTTAATTTTCTGCTATATACATATTTCAAATTATAATTTATCCATTTCTACAACAGGTAGAAATTTAATCTTAAAAAATTTAATTTTCTAGCGTATGCATATTTCGAATTATAATTTATCTACTTCCACAACAGACAGAAATTTGATTTTCTATCATATGCATAGTCCAAATTATAATTTATCTACTTCCGCAACAGATAGAAATTTAATTTTCCAGCATATGCATATTCCAAATTACAATTTATCTACTTACACGGAAACGTGTGTTAAGATTTATTAAAAATAAATCAGAATATTTGCAATGAAAAATGAATTAGTTCATTATGGTTGTCTCGAGTGACACAGTGGTGGAAAATTTGCCTAGATTAATTTGTCAGATAGTCACGTGGACTGTCGCCTTAGCGAAATTGAAACCGCGCGCAGTAGTATAGGTCGGTATTGCGTCGGACACGTAATGGAACAATGCATAAGGCTTCGGACAACACGGTGGAACAAAGCGCAACGCTACGGGCAATGCAGTGGCAAGGCAAACCGTGGCAAGCTACCGTCATTACGGTTAGAAACAGCCAGCAACGCCACCGGCAGCCCATGCAGAATCGTTCCTCGACATTGCAGGTCGACCTAGAATCGTCTTTTTAAATAACACCCCCGTCGTCTTCGCCACGCGAATTCCCGTGGCTACTGACTTCAGAACAGCCTCTCGTAGAAGTTCACGGTCGTAGATTGCAAAATACACCTCTATATCGTACACGACCATTCTCCGAAAACCTGTTACAGTGTCTTTGAAGTATATTAAACGTTCCACGAAAACAACCCAATGTACAATTTTCTTGTACAATTATTTTCTCAAGCAGAAAATTTGAAATAGTGAGAAGGGGGTAAAATATTAACGCAAGAACATTTCAACACGTTGCAAGTTTTAGCAAAACTCTGTGTAACGAATATGAAATATCGATTCTTAGAGCGTTGAATTCTTAACACTTCGATTTTCTTTTCTCTGTCCATTTCGTTGGAAGGAAGTTCAATTTCCGAAGACTATCGCGTGCCGTCGATGCGGAACGTGTTAATTCAAAGTTTCGGTTAGAAAATTTCAGTTTCAAATTTCCCTGTGAATATTGTAAAATGTCACCGTCTGCGAGTTTATCGTTTAAACGAGTGAAAAGTTCCCCGGGAAGACACAGGATTCCTACGTGGATCCTGTTACGCCGATAAATAAAGACCATCCCCTTGGCTCGATGACGCAGAGCTTTAAATATAAGATGCACCGGGGCGAGTCGAACGTTTCCGTACGTCTGGCGGTCTCCATCAGATCGATCCCTCGTAGCGAGAGGGAGGACGCATCTGGCCCCGCAGACAGAACTCCGCTGTCGTGAATTAACTCTCTGGTTGCATAAAGCAGATGCCAGAGTCGTTACTCAGCGGGACGCTGCGGCATCTCCTCGGTCCATTTGCAACTGGCCGACACAGGGCTCCCATGAGTCACTTCGTTAGATCGTGCGTACTGGCTGGCGCATCGAGCCATTTCGTCTCGTATCTAAATGCTTCATTGTGTACGTCGCAAATACGGCGGAACTGTGTGTACGCTCGTCACAGACGATTTACCAGGGCTACGAGCATTGACTCGTTTGCCTCGCGTGTCCTAGCAAATCGAACGCGACGTTTCATGTTCGTTGATTAAAAATCTTTCGCTGTGACGTTGCTGCAGCCGCGTGTATCGCTTGGAATCGAATGTTAAGACTTGTATGGAGAATTTGGCAATTTTGCAACATGGGAATTTTCTTTTTGCAAGAGTGCGTTGACGATGATTGCGAACAGGCAACTTTTTCAAGCACCCTGTGTTACATTAATTTTCAATTTTTTCTAATTTTTACTTTGGCTAGAAGTACGAAAATTCTAAAATTTTGGTGCTAGATATGCATAAGTTCGATATTTAAGGCAATGATTCTTTAAGTAGGTACAATTATGTCGTACATTATAATCTAAGGGTTCAGAGATCAATTTTCGTTAAAGATTAAAAGACACTTGATTTTCTCGCATTAACTTAGCAATCCGTTCCACTTGTCATAAATTCAGCGCCTTTCGTTCAATTTCTGCTTTATTACCCTTACACATCATCAGCCAAGCGTACCGAAGGGCTTATTAGAAGAAGAAAGAAGATCGTTGAAGCATAGATCGAGTGCATCACGGTTTTCGACGGGGCAAAATGGATTCTAATAGTCCTGACGCTTCGGCCGTAGGCTCAGCCAGCCATTATTCCTCCATTAGGCTCTTGAATAATTCACAAACCGGGTGTCTTAGGTATACGAACTCTACTCGTCTGAGGTCAGTCATTTTACTCGTATCTTTCACCGGACCCGAAGTAGTATAAGTCTACGAATTAGAGGACGACGAGTCGGACAGAAAAATGGCTTCGATCGCGAGGAGTACCGAGGAATTATCCACGATTTTCTAGCAGCGTTTCTAGTACCTTCCATTATCTATTTTCCCGTGATAGCAGCGTTGGTGGCTGAATCTCTCTCCCCCTCCCCAACTGGCGTTGTCGCTTTTACAAAGACTACGAGCTCTCGAGGCAGCGAACGAAGGCTATATTCTACTTCGCCAGGCTCCTCGATAAATCCTCTCTGTTTTCCAAGCTTCCTCGCGTCTCTCGTAACTTCATTTCGTTCCCTTTACTTTGATATTCCGCGTCGAACGACGGGCCTTCGTTCGTGTTTCCCGGTTGCGTCTCGTACACAAACGCTATGACACCGGGGCCAACTTAATTAATATTAATTCCGCGCGCGGAATCTACTCCAGAAGAAATTTTAAGTTTCCTCCCCCTACCACCTCCCAGGCTCGAGACTGCTTGAACTACTTTCGATCGCGGGCAACGCAGTTTAGCGTGCCGGTTACATCTCTGGTATTATGTTAATGAAATTCCTAACGAAAAGATTAAAAAGAAACAGGGGCTGGATATTTCGTCTTATTTCAGCTGTTCCTCCAACGCGAGTTTGCTATTGTTACAGGGCTAATTGAACGTGGGCAAATGGGAATGTAAAATTAACATGTCAGTAGTGCAAAGTTAATTTAATCCGGCAGAAAAGTTGACGCATGTGTGTATTTTAACTGTATTCTGTTTCACTTAGTTTTATTGATTTATGACGTCGAGTTAGCGGCGATATTCAGCAATTTACGCTATCGTTGAAGCTGCTGCGTATGTTTTACGAATTTGTAATTAATTTTGCAAGGATTCTTGGTTGAAATTCTAACTCCTTCTTTTTTAAACTCTCGAGTAGGTTGCGATAGTTCTAAATTTTTGTCTGCTAATCTACGTATTATTCTGCCCCATTGGAAGTTCTGTGAAGCTGTAGTTGTGCCATTTCCAAGGCTTATTATCAAGAAAGTCGCGAAGGGAAGGAATTAGAACAGCGCTTCTAAGCGGTTGAAATAGCTTTATTAATACAACATTGACTTAGGCCACAGTTGCATACAATTAACTGCATTACGTTTCCATGCTTGAAACCTTAGGTCTAGCTTAAATTATATCGTATCGCTGGTAGGAAGTTTGCTCTGACAATTATATCATCAAGGCGATGTCAATGAAATTCTCACAAACGAATAAATACGAACAATGAAAAGAAAAGTGTCTCTCTCATTCTCTCCTCTTTCAGAATGTTTCTTCGAGTTTACCGGCTTAATTTACAACTGGCTGTTTTCCTTTCCTCCCTTCTTCTCTTCGTCTTTTTTCACCTCCTTTTTCAACCGTGCTGAAAATTATGTCCGTTATAGCATTCGGCGCGTTTACCATTCTCGAGCGCTCTTTTGCATTTTCACGCTCACTTTCTCCCCCCACTCCCTCTTTCTCGCGGACGACGACGAGAGGGCCGACAAAGAGACGGAAGAAAGCGAATACTCTCCAAGGAGCGCGAGAGAAGCCCTTTTGAAAGGCACCGGAAAGTCGACTGGAAAGTTTCACGCGGATGCAAACACGCGGAAGTCGCCTTGTTGTTTCCGAGTAAAGAGGG
>NW_017100229.1:912924-915931 GCF_001263275.1 Habropoda laboriosa | reverse complement strand
TATTTCATCGTCGTGTTCCCGTGATTATTTAAATGGTTCCGTGCGCGAGCGCGCGTGTCTCATCAGCGTTTCGAGTATTTTCAAAAATTTAATGAGATGCCTTTCCAGCTCCGTGCTGCTCTGCTCTGCTCCTCCTTCTCTCGTTTTCTCCCCGTTCCCTATTCCCCTCGCCCCACCTAGCCACTCTCTCTCTCTTTCTCTCTCTCTCTCTCTGTTTGCTCGTGCATCTGGGTTACGTGGATTTCCCCGCTTTTCCGCATTGTCCGCGTGCTTGGTCGCTTATGCATCTTCCCGCTCGTTTGTCGAGCACACGGGGAAAAGTAGAGAGATCTTTTCTTGCTTCGCGTTGCATTCATTTTTAATTAGAGCTCGAAACAGTGTCATCGAGTATTTCCCTTCCCTTTACTAGCCTCGTATCGTGTGTTTTTCTCCCGAGGTATTATCTTAAATTTCTTTCACCGTGAATCCTGTGTGCGCACACACACACATGACGAAAGAGTGGAGGGGAAGAAAAAGAAGAGAGAAGCGATACTGCCGGTTACGACAGAGAATATTCTGTTCGCCACGCGTGACGCCGCTAGAGCGTATAGAGGTCAGAAGAATGAAAAGAAGAGAAAAAAAAAGGGTGAATTGTTCGAAAGGAGAACGGACGAGCAGATGGTGCATATTGCTGGGACACTTGGACGATTCAACGGTTTACGAGGTGTCCTACCTAAGTTAATGCTTCTCCACTTTCGACTTGTGACGTGTGAAATTCCACGGTCCACTTAAAAAGACAAAGCCGAGCTTCGGAAATCTTCAATGTGGCTCCGCGTGTGAAAAATAGTATGTATATACACAATGAAACTTATCGAAATGTGTCGAAGGTTCTTCCAATTTCCTCAACATTCCCTTTTCACAATTTTCCATCTTTCGTGTTTTAGTTTGTTTCGAAGCTTTCTAAGATTTCTACATCCTTCACTCTTTTTTAATCGTACATTTAAATAAAGTTCTTCTATTTGCATCACTTCAAATTTTTCTCATTCAGTTAAACGTCCTCTTATTTTTTAAGTTCAAGAATATTTTGCACAATAATTTTTCGTGCAGAGTAAAACGTGTGCAAGTTAAGCGCGTACACGCTGTATCCTCCTATGTCGCCGGCATTAAAAGAAGATAACGCAAGAGAGGGGAATAAAAAGGTTACTATTTCGCGAGCGTAACTGCACCGCTGTTACAGAGAGGGATTCAATGCCCTAACAGATAACTGTCGACGGAGAAATCGCGAGCAGCTCCATTTCCATTGCAAATCTTTATTGCCCAGCGAGTAGTAGCTGCGGGTCAGTTTTATCAGCGTGGAGTCATTCGTTTTCTTTAGTGGCCTTTCTCTCTCTCTCCCTTTCTGTGTCTGGCCGTGTCGCGGTGGTTAGAGGCACAGTTTCACCGAGAGAGTCGTTCTTTTGATGCCAGGATCGATTCGTCAGGATCCCTTTCCTTTTTACTTTTCCTCTCTTCTCTCTTCCAACTTGTACTCGAGATTTATCCTTGGACGTTCTCCTCCTGTGCCCCCCTTATTTCACGGTTCTTGATCGGTCGATCGTCGTGTCGCAAAGGTCCACTGGATCTATGAGAAATGTTTCAATCGTTCCTTTTGCCGTGGAATGAGCACGAATGAAGTGGTATTCCCGTGGAATGGAGGGAAAAATGTCGAGGGAATGTTCCATTCCATGGAACGAGTCGGAATGAGATGGTATTCCTGTGGAATTGGGGGAAAAATGTCGAGGGAATGTTTCATTCCATGGAATGACTATTCCTGTGGAATTGGGGAAAAAATGTCGAGGGAATGTTTCATTCCATGGAATGAGTCGGAATGAGATGGTATTCCTGTGGAATTGGGGAAAAATGTTGCGGGAATGTTTCATTCCATGGAATGACTATTCCTGTGGATTTGGGAAAAAATGTCGAGGGAATGTTTCATTCCATGGTATGAGTCGGAATGAGATGGTATTCCCGTGGAATTGGGGGAAAAATGTCGAGGGAATGTTTCATTCCATGGAATGAGTATTCCTGTGGAACTGAGGCAAAAATGTTGAGGGAATGCTTCATGCCATGGAATGAGTAAGAATGAATTGCTATTCCAGTGGAATGATCGAACAAATCTTGAGAAGATAGATACCACAATATTTAATTGAAATTAAATAGTAATTACATTGTAGTCAATTTCGAGAAACTTTCTTTATCATTGTACAACAACCCGCTATACTTAAGCTTCCAATTACTATTCTTCTAGCCACATTATCGGAATCATCTTCAATTTATACCGTCTATAGGATACGGTACGTGAATAGCAGATACAGTAGGTTCTCATAAAGGTTCAGATAGTAATTTCTATGGTATCGATGGATCTTCGAGCTCTATTCGCCTGATCGTTCCTCGAGCCTCGCTACGGAAGTGCCATACATCTCTCTCTCTCGAATAAGAATTGCAGAAATCCTGGGAGAATATTCCGAGGGCTCTGAAGGGAAGGATATTAAAGATGTATGCCGTATTCGTAAGAGGATATTGATACTTCCTCGCGAGCTTTACGTGGATTTTTTCCTTCGAGGACGCTTTTGAATGACGCTGCTTAAAGTTCAAATCCTCGCCTCGCCGTCGTCGTCGTCGTTCTCGTAATATCTTCGAGGCTCCGTTAACTTGATAGGATGACGGGGTCGTTGATTCGACGAGCAGAAGAAAAATCTTGTTTCGCTTCTTCAAGCTTCGAGAGAGAGAGAGAGAGAGATGTGGTATTTAAAAGAAAGGAAAGAAATGGAAGACAAACTGTTGCCGAAGTTGACTTTCGTTTCAAGGCACACTTTCGTTAATGCGCCGTCTGGTTGCGTCGGAGGCATAGAAAAGAAAAAGAAGGAGAGAAAATGCGGTTGTTCCATATTGCTGCGTCACGTTTATCGTGCGCAGAGCGCGAGATTCTCGCATGCAAAGTGCAATCTTCTGGACCAAAGGATAATTCACATTTTATGCTTTGAACGAG
>NW_017100229.1:876061-912886 GCF_001263275.1 Habropoda laboriosa | reverse complement strand
TTTTTGCCTCTCTCTCTCTTTCTCTCGGTGAAGTTATTCGAACTGCAGTATCGTTAAACTCTTCGTTATTACTCGCAACATTCTCTCCTCTATCTACGATTAAATATTTCTCCACGTTCTCGTCCACCTTTCTTTAAAGGAAAAATGGAAAGGAAACTTCCTCGGAGAGTGTCTACTTAACATTCTAAACCCTCTAAAACATCAAATTTTCACCCTTAAAAAGAGAATACCAAGAATTGTGTTGCCTTTGTTCCATTTCACAAAATTCCCAGCAAATGTACTGTCGCGACGAGTGTAACATACACCGAGAGCTTCATGTTCAAACGCGCATTACCCATGGCGTGGAAAAATTTTTATCCGCGTGTGTTTCTCGAAGCAAAGTGCTTTCGTGCATTGTACGAAAATATAGGGGAGAATGTGGTGGGACACT
The DNA here is from genome assembly GCF_001263275.1 of Habropoda laboriosa. Lineage (NCBI taxonomy): Eukaryota > Metazoa > Arthropoda > Insecta > Hymenoptera > Apidae > Habropoda > Habropoda laboriosa. The sequence goes on along the minus strand of NW_017100229.1, from coordinate 912,456 downwards.
GCCGATGGAAAACGAGATCTAAAAGCCATTTTAACCTAACTCTCTCCCTCTCTCTCTCTCTCTTTCTTTCAACTCTCTCTCTCTCTCTCTCTCTCTCGTCGTAGCAGTGGCAGAATTTTAATTCAACCGCGATGGCTGCAGGATAAACCGGATGGGTTCGATGGCTACGAGGTTTTTGGCTCAAGGCTTTCGACAATCCGACGGAAGTTCGCTTTATCCCTGTCCTTATCCCTTGGTTGACCTTATTCCTCGCCCTGGGCCGCGGCATTAGCGGAAGAAATGTGGTGAAAGTTCTCTGCATCCGGTATTCAGCTCTCGTAGACTGGCGCGCTCGCTCGCTCGCGAGAGCCTCGCTCGATGGAGAAGTGTTTGGCCGCGGAAAAACTTTTTCCAACGGAATATTTGCGACGGAGTTTTCGATGGGTACCGCGGCTGAATTGGCTTTCCCCCGGAAGTTTTACCCAGCCGTTGTTCTTTTGTTCTTGCCTCCTGGCCGATTAATTGACGACCACCGCGGTGGGAAAGGTTAAATATTCCTTTGCTCACCCGGTGAACTGGGATAAGAGGAATATTGTGATAATATCGATGTGTATACATTCTGTGGATCTGAAAAAGTGTTTTTTCAATTTTTTCCAATTATTTTATTCCGCGCGGTGTGGCGTGTGTGTGTTTTTAGAGGGGTTTGATCGAGGGAGAGACGCGAAGGGAAAATTTTAATAATGGGTTAGAGAGGGCAGAGAGGCTCGTTGATGCGAACTAAATAGGAGACCCGAGCGAATTAAACGGAGATCCGGATTAACGGGGGCCAGATTAATGGAGTTTTATTGTATTGCCGGAGAATAGGACGAAAAGAAATGGCAAAGCCTTCTTAATCCAGACTAATTGGCGGGGCGAACTATTCGGAATTAAACGGCGGGACCGTATTAATGGCGACGCAATTAATGAAGCTTCATTGTAGTGTATATCCTGGCATAATTTTAGATCACTGCGCGTTGAACGGGTGGAAATGGGTAGCGGTAGGTACTGTTTCATTTTTAAAATTCAATTTTAAGGGGAAAAATATACGCAGAGATAGGAAATTTAATTCTCTCGCGAGAGAAGTTTAAATTATTACTTCACATCTTCGATTCTTCCTATCTTCTCTGCTCGATGAAGAATGTTTCGGTAAATGAAGAATAAGTAGAGGAAATATAGGTCGTTAAGTGGAATCTGTGCCGTGGATGGAGCTTGGCGATATTAGCGTTGAAACTCGGCACGATGATGGCTTTTGCGGCTCGAAAGCACGTCTCCAGGACACGAACCCACAATAAGCCATTGTCAGTCGGCAAAGTAGTTTCCGATATTGGCCGATAAATTCAAATACCCACGACCGACCATTCTGGAGCCACGCCCGACGCACGTGGTCCGACAGAAAATCGTTAAGGATGCTGGATAGACGCGACGAAAGCTCCTCGGGGATCGCATAATCGCGTGCTACGAGTTTCAATTCGGCCTGACGTGCACTCGTGGTGTTGGAACCTGCACTTTGGGAACGTCTGCACCCGTGGCTCCTCTATTTTCAGTTAGATTCTTTCGAAATTTCATGGTTCTTCGATAGAGGTAGTTCGCAGTGAAACGAGTCTTATATGGTCGGACGTAAATCAGTCTCTCTTTATGTTGTTGTTCAAATGGATCGACTGAGATCAATTGGAGAGTGAACGAGGTCGAAGAAAATCTGGAAAGCATTAGGCTCGTCCCTTGAGCGTATCAAACAATTTTTTTTTCAAAATACACGATCTTAGGAAAAGATCGATGCATCGAAAAATAGGTGATACGTTAAATTTTTGACTTGGAACATTTTCATAATCATCCTCAAAGTATTCTAACTTTATCGACTAACGTATCATTGATATATCGAAGAAACTATCTCTAATGTATATAGCCATTAGGAAAATCATAAGGGATAGGGTTGAAGCAATACTCCATCCTAATCAGACCAATCCTAACAGAACTTTAACTGGAGCCACAACTATCTAATTAACCAGATTACGCTTTCTAATAAGAGATCGCTGTACCCAAAGCTGAGAATGAAATTGAAGCCAAAAGCACAAGTTTCATCCGTACCTAAGCTAGAAACACAAAGAGCCACCGGTATAGATCTGACAATCGTACTCGATCTGAATTCCTCCTACTAATCTTCATTCCATAGCGAAGAAATCGATGCCCGTCTCTACCTTCTGTTCTTCCACATCCCGTTTCGAATTCAGACGTACAAGCGAGCCTAGCCTCGTAATGCTTGGATCAATTACACTCTTCAGATAAGACATCTGCTCTTGAGAAGCAAGCAAAAAGAAGAAAGAAAGAAGAAGATGAAGAAGAAGTCGATATTCGTGACATTTTATTCCCCAAAGATTTCACCGACGTTTCATCTGGTGTATCGAGTCGTCGCGCCGACAGAATCGATTATGCGTGTCCGTGTTCTCAATGAACAAAGAGCGAAGAAGGGCGAACGTTGAAAGCTGCCAGTGTATTTCATTCTTTCTCGACTTTGAGACATCCTCGAGAGATCCGGATCAACTGAAACGACCGAGGTTTCTACCAGTCACGATAGCAACCTTCTCTCTCTATTTCCTTTCTTCCTGTATTCTACGTACGTGCCGCGAATATATACGGCCATCTTGCAGGAAGATCAAGGCGCGAGGGGCGAATAAGCTTCGAGTAAATCCATCGGTCGGGCTTAGTTATGTAAAGTCTTACCCTCTCTGTTCATCTCTTTTACACGCGACCTGATGTTGCTTCCCGTTTTTGACTTGGAAATCCAAGACTCGCCTTTGCAAAGAGTGTTTCACTCTTGTTTCTAGAGTCAGTCTATGCTGCTGGTGAGAAGCTCCGAGAAAAATGGTGACCTCGATCGTGACTCGGTTCGCGATACTTGGGTAGATTTTCGTTTCCACCGTGTTTTAGGTGTCTGGGAATTCTTCACGTAGATTTTCGACTGTCAGAAATTTTTTTTTATCCAAGATTTCTTGGCTTCGACTTAAATTCTTTGTATAAATTTTCAGGGTTAGTCGGTATTCGTCGGATTGGGAGACGAGTTTATCTCGAGAAACTTGAAATTTTTTAATTTAGATTTAAACACTATTTAAAGTTTAAAGAAATTTTTTATTAGGAGTAAAACCTCCCTCAGGATTTATTTGAACGATGGTTCTGTTCGTTCGTTCGGGTTTTCATCGGAAAAGTAACGGTTTCTACGTTTGAAATAGCGTTTAGTTTACCGTGTACCGCGAGCAAGTAGAATGGGTCAGCCATGGGTCAGACGCGAATGAATCCTCATGGCGGGCGTTCGCGTGGCGTATCGCGCGTTTGTTTGCGTGACAAATGAAGGCGATTAGCGGCCGGTTTAACGAAGGCGGCATCGATTGTGATAACATTAACGAGCAATTCGGGAAACTCGATCACAAAGCGGTCGAATTTGTCGCGCCGCTTGACTCCAGTCCCCCTTTCAAAACATTCCGCCAATTGCGGTGGACAGAAATTGATTTCCTGCGCGAATGCGGTAAGCTTCGAAACAAGAACGGCCGCAGGCAATTACTTCGTGACAAATAATAACGCGACACACGGGCACGTTCGTCATTATCGTGGCTCCACTCGCGTCCGTTCGACGTGTACAGCCTCGATAATGGATCAGAGCATAATCCCGAATGCCCACGATTATGACTCATCCACGTTCGGCTAGTAATTGAAATTTGCTAACGAATAACCACCGCGAAATATCGATATCTCCTTTGATAACTCGTACAAAGAATTTTTGATCGTTTCAACTATTACACATTCCCACGTTGATCGTTCAAATGTTGATAAGTTGAGTTTTCTCCTGTTAACTTTAAATTCGTTCAATTCTCGGTGAGTTTCTCTTAGTGAATCTTAGATTAATGATTGTTTTTTATGTAGAATTATAATTATATAATAAGTTGAGTTTTTTCTTGTTGACTTTAAATTCGTTCAATTCTCGGTGAGTTACTGTCAGGGAATCTTAGTACTTGGTATCGAATAGTACTAAATTCAAGATAATTCTAATTTGATACAATCTCTGTATAAAAAAATTGCCACGCGTATTAGGATAATTAATGGCAGCACCTAAGATTACCGACAGCCCCGAAATCGCTTGGTTTTCCATCAAAGCTGAGGCTTTGGCCGGGATTCCACGGGCGTTGGCGATCAGTGGCAGCTATCTCGTTCCTTCCTTCCATCTCCTCGGCTACGTCTACGCGCTGCAAATCACTTTGATATCCCCGCGGGAGTATAATGAAGCAAATCCACGGAACCCTCGATCATCAGCTAGATTGGGGCTTGACCGGGCTTCTTCTTCGTCGCCTGATTGCGAGAATATCAAAGGAAAGAGAAAGTTCCTCTCGTTCGTATAGACGTAACGAGAGGTAGCTTTTGTGGTGACGTTGATATTCGAACCAGAATCGGCTCTCCTCGTTAGTGAAACTGGCGTCAATCGAAACATGATTTTGCATTATTCTCCTTTTCATCCACTTCTTGATATCTCAGTTGCTTGTTCGTTGTGTAGCTCCTTTTAATTGGACCAGGAATTGAATGGTATTTGTTAGGATAGTCTGAAGAAACATGAACTTCCTTTATAATGATGTTGTTATAATTTCTTTTTTCTTTCTTTCCGTTTCACAATATTTTGTAGTTTCATCGTCGATAATACCAGGTTACAGCCGGTGACTACTGATAACGATATTTGGTTTGCGCGAAGGCTGATCGTTACAAAGGAACATTTCCACCGCCGTCAGGATCGTTCTCCGCGGGTAGAATCGTCCATGCACTTTTCTCGTGATTTGCGTTTAACTACGGCCATTTAATTAAGAAATTCCGAGTGCTCGTTCTATCGGGCGAGGAATTTCGAATTACTATTCGCTCGATCGAGCCTTTCAGGTCGATTCAATGAAACGACGCCTCTCTGGACGTGATATAAAGCGAAGAGCGACGTCTTTCGGTACGTGTAATCTTCAAACCGCCTACACATTTTTCCCCCCTGTAGAATTGGAAGAAGATACACCGAGCAATTATTAAATTTCATTTTCGAATTCTCTGCTCTTCTTTTCACTGTCTTTAGTTTAGCGTATTTATTTTTTCACTCGTGCTTTTTATTATCTCCAAAGTGTACTAGGCGGTACAATGTGTTTGTGCCCGTAAATAAGTAAAAGAAACGTTGAATCCTCGTTTCGTGGCTGTCGAGCGAGAACACTCGCGTTAACACGAGGCTATTAATGGTGGAAAAAAATGGTGCATTCATACGCGAACATTCGTTATTGGCGATTTCATGCGAGCCTACACAATGGAGAGCATCGGCGAGGCGATTGTGTCGACGAGAGAACTGGGTGAAACAAAGTTGGAAACTTGTCAAAACACACTTTACGCGAGTAATTGAAACGAGCGAGATGTTCTTGAAGTGTCTTGAATTTCCCTCCTTCTGCAGGCCGGTGCTAGCAGCCGGGAAATTCCGCGTCACTGATATTAATCCGAAGCGTTTGTTCGACGTATCCCGGATTAGCTTTCGCTCCTGGTATCACTTTGCCGATCGACCAGCCATTGCTGGCCTTATCAAACGATCACGAATCTGTCGCTCTAGCTGGATACAGAGAGCAAGCTTCCAGGCTCGATCCAAGGAAATTACTTCTGATTCCCCGATTCCTGATTTAGACGCTTTTTTCCCCGACCGACACTGATCCATTATTTCTTCGTATTTCATTTCTCTCGCGCGGGGAGAATTCACTTTTCCCGCGATTTCGGGTTCTTAATAGTATCCTTTGCATTAGGAAAATTTTAATATGCTAATCTTTGAATTTTTTTGCATTAGGAAAATTTTAATTTCGTAATTTTTAAATTTTTTGCGTTAGGAAAATTTTAATTTCGTGATTTTTGAATTTTTTGCGTTAGGGAAATTTTAATTTCGTGACTTTTGAATTTTTTGCGTTAGGAAAATTTTAATTTCGTGATTTTTGAATTTTTTGCGTTAGGGAAATTTTAATTTCGTGACTTTTGAATTTTCTGCCAATTCTGACTTTGATGCCTAGTATTTTTGACATAGGATAATAACAAATTTGAGAAATATTAAGGAAGAGTGAGTTAATTTAAATATTTGGTCTTTGGAATTTTGAAATTCAGTTCCAAATAATTATTCATTTCAAGGAATTTTAAATCACGTGAATTTCATTCATCAAGTGGAAAAATCTTCCGATTCCACGATTTTATAATTTTCGCAAGGTGTGCTCGAAAGTTCCACACTTTCTCTCTTATTTGCCGCATTATCTTCGCTGAATATACCGTTAATGAATGCCCGGCGATGTCGAGTTCCCTCAAAGGGCGAGAATCCTCGAGAAAGATATCGTTTAAAGAAAAGAAGTTGCACTTTGAAGCACCTTCCCTTTCGCTCCCTTTTCAATAGCTCCACCTTCTTCTTCATCGGTGTCCATCTCGAGGGTAACAGATTACCTGGCTCTTGAAATTCATCCGACGATGACTTGGCGGCGGATATACTCCAAGGTAAAGCCATTAGAGGAGAGGAGTCTCGAAGGCGAGAAGACGTCGAGCGAAAGTTTCTTGTTGCTCGAGTGCTGCGACGGTACGCGAGTCGAAGTGGATGGTAAATGGGCCGCGAGAGAATTGGATGCATTCAGAAACAACGATTCGTTGATGCAGTTTCCGTTGGCCGGCCGTTTTCGCCTTGATTGCGGCCGACGATGGCAATTTTCCGAACATCGAGACCCTTTGCTTCGTACCTCCTTTCCATTTTTTCTCTTTTTTCCACCCGGTGCATGCCGTGTCCAAATCCGTGGCAGCAAGAATCGCTGTTTGAAATGGACGTTAATTCGGTTTGACTGACGTTCGATGTTTCTGGCAATTGAACATTTTCAGGGCTCGTAATTTAGCTGATTTTTAAATTTCTGACGTTTCAATGCTGGTACTCTCGTTGGTAGTTCCATTTAATTCGAGCACTTGGACAAAAGTCGATCTCAATTTGTAAATCATAAATTTATGAAAATAGTAACTGAACGTCAGGGTTAATATTTATGAGTGTATTCGTGTTACACGAGGTGTTAAGACGAGACATTTTTTACCTTGTAAAAGTGAAGGAAGTGGAGGTGAATAGGATATGAAATCATCGAATCGACGCAGGATTGCAAAGGGATTTAAAAAATTCAATTTGTCGTCGGACCAATTACACGCATCCACCGTGTACACATTGTGAAATCAATTATTTTATTCGATCAGACTTAAAGCTCCGTCACGTATGACAAATCCTGCGAAAATTGCACGCGAAAGAAGTTAAACATTCGTCGCGATTTTTCGAGTAAAAGCGTGAAATTCTGTCCGCATTACAGTGCAACAAGTAGTACAACCAATAATAACCGATACGTACTACTTATCCGTGTAATTTCTTCGATACTTGGACCTCTATCGGGGATATTTTTCACGCGCTTAGCAAAGGACGGGTATTTTCGAAAAAATCGATACTTCCCTATTCAATTTGAGCAGATACTCCCTTATCCAGGCGCGGGATAATAATATTTCGTCGTGAAACGTGCGACAACGACGCGACTCGACTCGACGCGAAAGTTTTTCGCCCGGTGGAACGCTTCTGCCTCGAAAAAGGGCTCGTCTCTCCCGCGTGTATCGTAAAAAGTAACAGGCATAGAGGACGAAGGAACTCACGGCCGAGTTTTCTGCTCGCTCGTGCGCGAACGAAAGTCTGTCAAAAGTTTGCGACGCGTCGAGCCGGTGTGGAAGCCGGTACAGTTGGAAGGTTTTCGCTGGCTAACTTCTCACCGGCTCTCCTCGTCCATTTGTTTCTTCTCCTCTTCGCGTCCGTGCCGCTTTTCCACGGGATCCTCCTTCGGCGACTCTTTTCGTCCGATTGCACAGTTCGACGCGGCACACCGACCCGGAAACAACGTTCACGCGTTAAATCCAGTTTCGTTTCGTACTCAAAACGACACCGTTTCCTCGCCACTGACCAGGGGAATTTACAAAATCTCTACGAGGCTGCTGGAAAATGCACGTTCTCTGTTGGAATTGTTTCGAATAAAGGGGCGGAGAGAGAGAGCAGGTTTTTTAGCGTCTCGACTTTTTCTACCAGCCGTGAATTCGACAGAATTTTACTCGGTGGAAAATGGGGCCGACATTTTTCGCTATATTACAAATTTTATGACCGACGCAGCATCAAATAGCGCCCCCTCCTTTTTTTCCCCATTTGTCCATTCGCGGACAAATGGAACGGGCGAGAAATTTCTCCGGCTTCCCTATCCTTGATGTATTCCACTGTGGCGGCTGGCACTTGGAGTTTCGAGACGGTCGTTTTTAGGAGTTCTTCCTCGCTCGTACGTTTTTCCGGATCTCCTCCGAATGTAGAATCGAACGATATATTGCTTGTACAGGGAGGGCAAGAAATTTCGTGATGGATGGGAAGTTTATAAATTTCTTTGGATAAGGGATGATCTGTCGTCTTCTCTTCCTCCCAAATATAAAAAAAAGAAGAAGCATTCCTTCCTCGGTAGCTTCTACAAAAACATTTTAGTTGAACGAGTAAAGTTATCGTTGAGAGATTCAAACGTTTTAATTAAAAAAATTCTGGGAATCCCTTTTGAAGGGGAAACATTTCCAAGCAGAGCTAATAAAACTTCATCTCTCGGTGAAGAAGAAGATTAAATCCAGCTACTTTTCACAGAATTAAATATTGTTAATCAAACATTTGCTCGTTTCAATTGAAATTCTCGGAATTCGTTGGAAGATATTTTTACTACGAGGATTAACGTATCTGCCGTAAGATGTGTTGGACACTCGAGTCCGGCGAAAAGTCAGATTCGAGTATCGATAGTGGCCAGACAAAAGCTCTCGAGTGGAACGAGGGGGTTTTGGTATGAGTGGCCTGGCAAGAAAACTCGTTCGTTTCGCGTATCGAGCTGACGGCCGTTCGCATAATTCGCCTATAAATATCGGGTCCGAGCATGGCGCAATTTAGCGGCGAATTTGCACTGGAAGACATATATGCATGCACTTACGTAAAGTGCATTTTATCAACGGCTCAAAGATATCCTCCTGTGGGAATTTTCACGGTAAAGATATCGCACCGCGGGATGATGACTTTCGTTATATCACTCGATTAATCGTGGCTGCATTAGATAACAAATGACACGCTCCAGAAATCGCCCTCTTCGATATTAATATGTTAATTGTCGAATTTGTATCGAATGCAACAATGCCACGAAATAATTAGGTGCACATTTCACGGGTAATTGTAACAATAGTTCGTTTTATCTCTCACCCTTCAATTATTCAAATAGCTTGATAATTGCGCGAATCTACGAATTCTATTCTATGGGATATATTGCAAAATTTAAATGTGTGAAACGAAACTTCGTGAACAGAAAAAATATATAAAAATGAGTCACTTTTGTGATGTAACAATATGAAAAATATAGCTACTTCAATTTTTGTCGATGGATATATTGGATTGAAAAATCTGCAAATGAACAGTTTCATAGGAATGTTTTTAATAAACGTGTATACCAATATCACGTGAAATACAAAGAGAAAATGTTGCACACACGTTTATCCTGTGTAATGTAATACAAGCAACGAGGGGCGTCACTGGATGGCAGTTTTATCATCGGAAACGGAAGAAGGTCGTTGTAGTTACGTAGCAAGGGGGCTGATCGATTACCATCGACGGCAGAAATATTTATGGTGTAGTAAAAGTTGCAATTGCAACGGGGCGTACTCTCGAGTGTGTCTACGGGGATGGGGTAGAAAAAGCGTTGGGTAAAAATCGAAGAGAGAGAGAGAGGAGCAAAATATGAGAGACGGAAAGAGAGAAATCTCGCTTGGAATGGAAAGCAGATGAACAGGAACGAGGAGGAACGAACGAGTTTTACTGGTTGCTGGTTGATGGAACGGTGACAAAAGGAGAGAGAGAAAAAATAGAAAGGACAACAGAGAATGGACAAAGAGGACGAAAACTAATAGAGAGAGGGAGAGAAGGGAAATTGTTCCGTTTCGTGTTTACCCGGAATCTTTTTATGCCGTGTCGGTCGTGTCGTTGTTAAAACGTGTCGCTTCTTCTTAATTTATTCAGAACTATTTCACGCCTCGGTACAAAACGCTCCTGGGCAAATTATAATTAATTCTCGCTCTCGTTGAGTAGAGAAAGAGTGGCGGGGAGAGAGAGAGAGAGAGAGATGGAGGAGAAAGAGACGATATGGAAGAGTGAAAGAAATGAATGAGAAGGGAACGAAAAGCAAAGTAACCTCTTGTAACCTCTCGTTTCACGTCTTTCTATCTGCCTTCTTTCCTTCCTTCCAAACCCTAGCCATCTTTCCTTCTCTTTAATTATGGCTACGCAAATTTATTCGAGTCTCTTAGCTTTTTCGCGCAGCCTCTCTAGCGATAAAAGCCAAAGTGAGAGCCTCCGTTCGCTGGTAATAGTCCCTCGTCGATGTTGTAGCAAAAGTGTTCCGAAGAAAGTAATTAAGGGAGCACCATCCCGACCAGGATGGATATTTCAGAATCTACGGGGGTCCGTTCGAATCCCTTGATAAATATTCAACGAGGGGATTGAACGACTGTTTGAACCGAGAAACACCATTTTCGGGGTATAACGTCGCTTCAGATCCTCGAAGATTTTTCCGAAGTTTCTCGTAGGCTTCCAAGCTGTAAAACTTGGACTATCAACCGCTGATAATGTTACTTTGGCGGAATATCCGCTGTAATCTAAATTAAATCGCACGTCTATTCGTCGTTACCATGGACACAATTTAATTCGAAGAATATTTCGTTACCTCTCTAATATTTTATTTAACCCTCGGAAGGCGAATGATTTTAGACGGACGCGGGAGACGAATGCAGGGTCATTTTGACCCATAGCAAAATTTCGATCTAATTTGTGTATAAATGTGTACACTTTCAACTGTATCTAGCGAGCCTCCTACGCTCTACCACCAGAGGGACGGACTAACCACAGGTTCTCGCTGGTACTCGTAAAGGCTCCTATTTGTATATATACACTTTCTGACCTGAGTCCTTCCAGTCCCTCCCGCGTCTAAGGCACGGATCTCCTAGAAAGCCTTACTGACGAGTCCACTAGGAGGCCCAGGACGAAACGCCCGACACCTTTCCCGCCTATCCTCCACCAACTTTAGCCGCCTTGAGCCGCCTGACTTTATCGCTGTTGAGTCAAAATGACCCTGCATTCGTCGTACGAGGATTAAAAGAACGAGAAGTCACTAATGTTGCAATTAATTCGTGGTAATTCATCGATTTGAGGAGACACTTAAGAAGATTTTACTCTAGCGAAGAAGAGTAAACGAACGCATGGTGGATTGAAAAGGAAGGTGGAATCCCTTGGAGGGTATAGAATTCGCGTAGGGGAAATGATAAAAAGGCAAACGGAAGGGAAGCGACGCGATCTTGTCGACAGGAGAAACGAGGCCAGTACGGACGTAGAGAATATGGCAGTTTCGTTTGTTTGACAACGGAGTCTGACACGAGAGGGTATTATTCTACTGTTGGTGTTTCTCCAGCCTATTCCGGCAGCCACGTTACCCCGGAGGGATTTCACGATGCAAATGCAAAATCATCCCTTCGCCTTCGTATCTTGGATCCCCTGTGAAATCCTCCGTAATGGTAATTACGGAATTATTACCAGCCATTTCGATGATCACACTTTCGTGGCCTCGAATCTATTCGAACGTTCACCTAGTTTTTTCCACCAGCATTTCCCCTACGATTTTTGCGTCTGAATTTCGACATCCATTCTAATCCCCTCGTTCAATCTGTGAAGAGCTTTTTCGTCGATCTTGCTCGAATAATTGCGCCTGATATTTGTGGTGAAAAACATTCCGAGGCTAATACTGTTTTGATGGATTTGAGCAATGAGAAATTTGGAAAATTGTCCATTTCTTTTTTAAATTATTCCGTGCTTCGTGATGTATATGTCAATTTTTACAGAAATATTGTGTTAATTTTCGCAAGTATTCTCGTGTAAAGAAGCTTGAAGGGAATTTCTGTTTCGTAGAAATATTATACGTCATTTTTTATCCTCGAATTATCGTAGTCGAAAGGATGCACAGATTTTTCGCAGGAAATTTCAAGTGAACGGAGGTATCGTTTTACGCAATCCATCCCTTGTTGCTCATATTTCCCCCATGCCTTTTATTTTTCGCTGCCTTTCTGACGGCGTTAAATTTGATAAAAATTTCCACCGTTTTACACCAGCCAGCTGGTAATTTGATCGACCGTGAACTCGATCTCTCGTTTAGCGTCGGACGACCCACGATTTAGCTAGAATAAATTCTTCCCCGTGCTTTCCTCGCGACTACTAGATTGCTTTTCTTTTGCCGCGGGTAAGAGTGTCGATGTTCGCTATCATGGCAAATCGAACTACCATCGGTGTGACCGCGTAAATGCAATCTGTGAATAAGTTCGTTCGACACTATAGGTATCGATATATAGGACGCGGGAGATTGATGGAACTGGCGTAATGCATTCGAAACGAAGCCGTCTCTTGCTCGTTCCTCCTGGTGAGACGAAAAGGGGACGCACTTTTCTGGCGGAATAAGATCTGCTGGAAGAAATTTAACTTTATCGATACGTACACCTTTTTATGCATTCCTCGCGCGTCAACTTTATTTTCTGCGAGTTGATCGAGTTAAACTCGAGAGAGGACAGCGATTTTTTCGTTTAGTGGTTTGATACGATGTTTCGTTTAATTCTGACTGCTTTACGTAGAAAAATTGCGAAACTGTTGGGACTGGTTGTTGACTGGAATGTGTAATGAAGGTGGAATGTTGTGTTGAAGAGTAATGTGTGCCAGTTGAGTTAAGTTGAGAAATGAAAAAAAAAACGGAGAGGAACAACTTTTAGAAATGACAATTAGAAAATAAAACATTCACTGTCACCTGTCGTGAACCTTTTCATAAATAATTAAAATTATTCCCCCTAAGATATAAATCTCTTCAAAAATCAACTGTAAAGAGCACTGAAAACTAGAAAAATTGCACACCATAGCATACAGTGTTCATCAATAGCCGCAACATTCATCATTCACGCAAGAATTCAAACAGACATTGTAACAATTCAAGCTCTCGACGTGGCTCGAAAAATCGAGCCCGTGAAATCACGAAACACCAAAGAGTGGTCCGCGAGAGATCGACAATGCGTTCGGTTAAACGCGTGGACGAGGTGAAAATAGGGGGAAGAGCAACGCTGAACAGGGTTGATCGAATAGTTTGAGCTAGACCAGCACGCATTAGGAATCAATTAGCGGTTCATTTATTTCGAGCTTTACGCGAGAAAAGTGGGGGAGAGGAACGTGGACGGTCAGAGCGAGATAAAATGATTAATCGCCGTAATTAATTGGGCCCTCACGGAGAGCAGGCTTTCGCGTGTCACGCCACTGGCTACGAAACCGGAGAGCAGAGAGAGATAGTGGAATTATTAACGACGCCGTTTCACTCGTGGACAAGCACGATTTCTCCTGCATTAAACGCGGTGACTTTTCTTCCGCGAAACAATTTTATTTGTCCCTTTTGCTACTGTTAAGTGATACCAGAGAGACAGAGAGAGAGAGAGAGAGAGAGAGATTTCGCACAAAGGAGGAATCATTTTTCGGGGCAAATATTATCGTAGCTCTTAGCAACGCTTGTTTGGGAATATCTTTGAACGGCGAACGATGCATTAAAGCTGAGCAGAAATTGAGAAATCCGTGACTTTCTTTAGGGAAAAAGGGACCGGTTGCTTTTGTTGTGTTGGTTCTAGTGAAAATAGGGGTAATTGATTCGGGGAATCCATTCTCCGCTGTCCAGGCTAAGCTCCCCGGCTTAAGGAGCTTTCTATGGCCAGGTTACCGCGATATAGAAACGTTGAGTAATGCTACTGTTGGGGATCGTGTGCGAGCTTGTGGGATTTTTAATAATAAACACTGTTCAACTGATAAGAAGATATACACGTTCGTTATTACTGTGTGAAAACACTGGAAAAAGATCACTTTCTTCGAGGGACTTTCTTTGGGTTGATTAAACCTCAACAAATAGCACATTCCATCATTCCCACGATTCAACGTTGTTCCCGAGGAATGATCCAAGTTGACGAACGATGGTAATTACTTAATTGGTAATACAAAACGAATAAATTGGAAGTGAATATCGAGGTTTTGGAGAAGTGTCAACTTTAAAAAGATCGATTCAATTGCAAATCCATCCAGCACAGATTCCTCAATCAATTACCACAATAACAGCTTGTTGGCCAACATCTTCCAGCACTCAGTTTGGAAAATTCTTCAATCCTCCGTCGTACGTGCCCGTGAATTTATTGCTTCCCACAGGAGACGCTAATAAATCTCCCATAGAGACACAGAGAGAAAGAGAGAGAGAGAGAGAGAGAGAGAGGGAATGAGTTAGTGAAACTGTAGTAACCACTTGGCGTGAGAGGCGTTGACCTCGTCGGTTGAGCGTAGAATTGGTTTTCACACGGGGAACGGATAGATTGGTCTGCGGCGTCCACAAAGCGAGTTTCCCAGACAAAATTCGACGATTTTTACGGTGCCACGAGCCACCTGAATCGATCGTCGTGTATCGACACACACACACACACTCGTTGGTTGGAAAGAGAAGGAGATCGAGAGGAAACGACAGAGAGAGCGATAGAGGACGATTTTTACGGTGCCACGAGCCACCTGAATCGATCGTCGTGTATCGACACACACACACACACACTCGTTGGTTGGAAAGAGAAGGAGATCGAGAGGAAACGACAGAGAGAGCGATAGAGAGAGAGAGAGAGGGAGAGAGAAACAGTTGGTTATATAGCGGGTAGGAAAGTTTAAGAGGCGCGTGAAATGGAACGAGCGGCCGGGGTAAAGTGCGAAACCGAGTGCAAAGTTGTCGGACATATGTGGCGGAAGTGTTGAAAGACACGGGCGAAGTGTGTCCCCGGCGTCGTTCAGCCGGAAGCTTTTATCGTTCGAAACGTCGGGCAACTTTTTCTTGTCGACCGGGCAAAAGCGACGTCGATTGTGTCTTCACTCGCGGATACTTTTGCCCCGGCTCTTCCGCCCGATTAATCTTTATCGATTGGTTGGTTCGCTCTTCTTTTTTTCTTTATTCCCCCCCTCCCCCTTTTTCGTCACGGATCGTGCAAGGAACTGCTTCTCTGGAGGAAAAAATACACTCACCTTCGGTCCGTAGGATTAGTTCGTCGTTTCAGCGTATCCAATTGAGATTTCCAGAGGTTGGAACAGCGTTCCAAGAGGGTTTCGATCGTTGAATCGTGAGAAATTTTAATTTCCAAGTCTGAACGAGGAGTTCAGGCAACTGTGGACGATTTGTCGTTGAGAGAGGCGTTACTAATGTAGAGTCGACGGAAGCGTTACTGAAGATCCCTGGTGAGATTAAGGGGAGCTTCTGTTCTCGCGATTCATTAACGCCTCTGGGGGAACGGGGTGAAGACGAAATCGAGTTTACTACGCAATCTGTGGATATTTGGTGACGCTGTCGCTTCCTCGAGACATTGCCACGTGTAAATCACGTTATCTTTCGTAACACTCTCCACGATTCCCTTTTTACTTCGTTTTCATTTTTATCGAGAGTCACACGAGAAAGTAGCGAACTTTTGAACGAATGAAATATTCCACGGAGATTCTTGGAGAAGAATGTTTCGTTTAACAGGGAGTAACAATGAGGCATGATTGATCTAAGAGATTTCTTGAATGTACGCGTGCCATTAGCATAACAGAAGCCGTAACTAGAATCCATTGTCAGACACATCTCAAGGAAACTGTGATTCAGCGGTTCTTGTTAATTACATTCCGGTTGTCGGGACTTCGGACTGATTATTCCGATAGACAATAATAATCGACGGTGGTTCGAGGGCTCCCCGGGGTGGGATCCATCGGGACTAGGCGAATTTCCAAATTAATCTCAAGGAGAATCTAATTAGTCCGCGAACAATGGCCATGACAGAGAGAAACGACGTGGATAGTAACAACTGTGTCGATCAGTCATTGCTGGCTTGTCAGCTGGCAACCTAGATCGCTTTTACTGACTCCCGTCTAATCTACTCTCTTCTCGTTCAGGCTCTTGGCTCTCTCGATCATTCACTCGAAGACGCCAGACCTTGTTTCACAGGGACAAAAAGTTTAATGGAAAGGACACGTGGAGGACCTGTTTCTTTCGTCCCGCGTTTTTCAACCCTCGCTAGATCCAGATCGATATTTCGATCCTTCGTGTCTCGGTGAAGTTCCATTTGACAACCCATTTTTCATTTAATTTTTCGTCTCGAATTTTTCTGTCGAATTAAAATACTTCTGAACGATAAAAATTAATCGCTTGCAGTGTGAATTTTTATTGTGAAATATATGTCAAGTATTTCAATTTAAAGCACAGAGAGTCTAACATTTGCCAAAGCACCGAGAATGATTTCCTTGTTCCCCTTCGAAGTATTTTTCATCATTTCGTGGAATGTTGAGAACCCAGCACAAAGCAAATGGAAGGTATCAAGGTTGTTGCGAACCTCGTGAAATTTTAGTACTCACAAGCTTCATTCCCGGAACGCGGATCACATTACAACCGTTCTAAAACTTAGCGTACTTTCACGAACGAGAAGTCGCCCAAGCAGCCGACACGTAACAAAAGCTCGCCCGTTGCAGTATCGTGTCAGGAACTGTAGGTCGACAAGCTTATCGATGGTTTTACGGCTCGGTCTCTTTTGCCGTGGCTATTCGATTCAATATCGTCAAAGGTTTACTACTCGGCGAACAGGCGCCGCTTTTATTGTGCAACCTCGGGCCTGTTTCCTTTCGTTGGACGCTCATTCGCTCGTGGATCGCGAACGGGAACGTGTAGGAAACTGCTTGGACCTGCTTCCTGCCATTTTTGTCGCCCGTTTCCTCGGATAGAGTCGAATAAAAACCGAAACGGAATGAAATTTTCAATTAACTATCTCCTCTATACAGTCTACTGTAATGAAATTTCAAATATGGAATAAATCGCTTTCGGAAGAACCAATAGAGATTGAATAAATAAGAAACATTCAACAAATAGGTTAAAAATAAAAGTTGAAACTCTCCAACTCGACGCATTTCATAAAACGACGCTGTCTAATAGCGTACGATTTATATAAAATACGATGCTCGTTTACCGGTAATTAATTATTCAATCGCTGGAGGATGGTCCCGGATGAAAAATCTCTGTTCAATTAAGTCGCTGTATTAAATTTCGGAATGGACGCGCTGCAATATATTCCGGTCGTCGTTTTACATCAATTAATCGGCCGCTGGTCGGGTTCAGAGACTTGGAAATCAGCGTATAGATTTATTAATTAAGCGGTAGCCAGGCCGGTAGGTATACGAGTCCGGCAAGGGCTAGATTCGCTGCTCGGTTGAAATTAGTGGGGTTAAACATAATTAAGCGCACGGCTAGATTTAATCTTCGTGGAGGAACCGGTGAGTGATTACACAATACTGTAATGCAGAGAGACTGTACGCAGAGACAGGATGAAGGTGGATATTAATGTATCATTTACACGGCTTGGTGCACCCCATAATTATATCTGCGACCGTGATACACACGGTCTTCATTGTTACACGCTGCCCTCTCGCCGTATGTCTCGCTGAGAGACGAGTAGCGATATACACGAAATTACTATTCACGATAATGTGAAATTGTCGTTTTTCCGAAAAGAACTTGAAAATAATATATTAATCGTAGTGGTGAATTGAAGTTCCATAGAAGAAGGGATATAATTACTAATTCTGAAGTAGCTTAATTTCTCCGGTTGGAAGTTTCCCGCGAATCACTGTAGCCGTTGGCGCGAGAACTTTCCCCGACCAGTGAAAGTTCGCTGCTTAGCAATTTCGCGTTCGGGAAATTGATTGGAATATCTCGGAACTTGCGGATTGAAACGGAGAAGTTTCGCGAAGGAGGTCAGAAGGAGAAAGCAAAGGTAAAGATCAGCCTCTCTAGTGTCTACGATTATGAAAGAAAAAGGGGGAGAATCGAGGGGACGAGATTCGTCCTTGGAATGAAATTAAAAAAAATTATTCCTCCGTAAGTAGAACCACTGCTCGCTTCTATCTGCGGGAAGAGAGAAATTCGTCGAGGTAGAAAAAACGCTCGCGGAGCAACTTATTCTGCGGGTGTTTCTTTGAAGTGGAAAAAATTTCTGAAATTGCACCGGAGGGAGAGACCGCGTTTGAACTTGGCGCGAATGTCAGAGGGAAAAGCGAGCGTGGATAATAATCATCCGCGCAGAGATAAAGAGTCTTATGACTCTGTGAAAAAAAAAAAGAAGAAACTGGAAAAAAGAAATCCCTCCATCCTCATAGACAGCTACGAAAGAGAGGCTAGGAGTAAAAACAACTTCCCTCTGACCCTCTCTTCATTTTCGCCGGAGCAAAGTTAATTGTACACGGTCCAAGTCACCTGCCGCATTCGACCGTTTAAAGATATGCAAATGAACTTCACCGTTCAAAGAAGAAATCGGCGAAGAACGTTGTGGGGGTTTAGCGAGCGAGGAGAATCAGTGCAAGCGTGGAAAATCGTCGCGGAAGGTTGAATAAAAGACGATGCAGGCTTCAAAGAGAAGGTCTGACGATTCGCGAAACGGCGCCGATTCTTTTGGAAACTTTTCAACCCTTATTTCGACGAGGGGTCGAGGAGGCGTAGTAGGAGGTTCGTCTGCATGGAAATCAAGGATGAATCGCGGCGTCTGACGCCACTAGCAGGCCCGGGGATCAAAGGAGCCTTTTGTTCCAGCGTACGAAAAGTTGTTGGAGTGGTCGCCAGGCGAAAGTGGAAGTACGCGAGTGTATTTGAAATCGACGCGACAAAGTTGCTTTCGAATCGTCTGGCGAACAAGACGAGACTGTTGCTTTTCGCGTCCTTGATGAATTATTCTTTCCTGCTTCTGTCTGTTTTCTCAAGCTGATCGTTCCTCGTTTATCATTTTCTTTTTGTGACACTTTTTGTGTGAAGATTTGAACTTGGAACTTTTTTTTTTTCGTTAATTGGGAGTTTAGAGGAACGATTTTGGAATGCAGGAGGAAGAAAGTGTCGAGAATCGTTATCGTTCGAGGAAGGGTGGTGAAGAAAGGGAGGAAACAGCTTGGTACATTCTCGAGGAATTTCACACTTTTGACAGTAATTGAAACGTATTCCCCGGTTACGTGGGAAAATACGGGTGGATTTTTTCTTGGGCGTTCAGGCTCGCCCGATAATGCCACGGTATCTCAACGGTAACGGATGCGAAATTTTCACCGTGCCAACTTTTCCCGCGATTTCCTCCTTTTCCTCATCGCTCCCAGGGAATTTATGCATGCGAGGCGGGAAACTTTTCGCTGACGGCGGAAGTCGTTCTCCTTTGGTCCCATGCAAAATTGTTATTCCCTTGCTATTTCCTTCGAGAGTGAGAGGAGAAAAAAGAAGCGAAGTATAAAACGAGCAAATTATCGTTACCTGATTACGACTAATTCCGAGTGGGAAATTGTTCGTACGTCGCTCTTTTATCTCCTATCGAACGGCTAATTTAACAGGTACTCGTTTATTGTTGTACCAAGTAAATTATTCCGTGGGTATTACAACGATTTAAGCTGTATTAAGTCTCCGGGATGAGTCGGTCGTGGAAACTTCTTGCAAGTTAATGTTGTACATCTTAAAATAATCCGGCCACATTTCTCCCACGGTAATCCCTTATCCGGAAAACGGAACAAACTCCGCGAGTAAACTCGTCTGATCCCGGGCAAATTTGTGTTCGTTCGTAACTGTAATTGAATCAGTTACGTTTAATCCGCCGCCTTAAAACTGGTCTCCATAACAATAGAACAAACTTCGACGGATTTCTGCCATATCTCGCGACAACGCATCTCTTTTCTTTAACTTCATTTTTATTCTTCCTCGTTTTCCAAGATCGTCAGGGACGTTCAGAAATTTCTTGAATTCCTTTGATAACTATTCAGAATACCAATTTATTCAAAGATAAATTTTCCAAGTCCCAGTTTAAAAAATTTCTTTAATATACGTACATGTGATATAAGCTTTTAAAAAATTTTCTAATAGATAAAGCGTTCTTTATGCAGCGGATATAAATCCGATTTTTTCAATTCTCTTTCCTGCCTCTCAGAACACAATCAAGCAATCGATCGACCTCGAGTAACTCACTCAGTCGCTTCTATCCAACCTCATTTCGTATCTCTTTTGACTTCGCCTCGAATGTATCGTCTATCCGCGTTTCCATTTCAGGTGAGATAGATCACAGAGGCGACAGATAAATTTTCCCCGGCGCGGCGAGTCATAATAAAGCAGCTCATTCTCTGCTTTCTTCCCCCCTCCCCCCTCCCTACTTCACCTTCCTTCCCTCTTTTTATGGCCTCGCGTTTCCGTCTTCGTCTGGTGCTCGTCAGTCCTCGACCTCGTCTACTTCTTCTTCTTCGTCTGGAGACCTCCATCTCGACCCTTTTACAAGCAAACTCGCTTCAAATTGCCCTTGGAAATCTCATTTCCACCTTCTAGCCCTCTCTCGAAAACCGATTCTTGCCGAAAAAAGGAATTACACGGCGTTACCAGCGGCCGTGTGCCCTCTACACTCGACTCGACGTCGCTTGATACGGTGTGCACAGATGACACCGGCAGAATGAACGGGTTTACAGGCTCGTGCGGGACAAAAAAGAAGTCGGAGAGGATCGTCTGAGGGTATTTTGAGTATGCAGATGAGAGAGGATTAACGAAGTCTGTTGGAATCCTCTCTTGTTGCCGCTACCTTCGAGATTCTCTCGTCGATAAGCGTGACATTGCTTGTCGACGGTGACGAATTCGTTCTGGTGTCGAGTCTCCAGGTGGAGAAGTTCCAAAGGAAATCTAACGAATTTGAACGTCTGTCTTTGACTGATCTAGAAACCTATGAGAAACGTCTGATTTTCTCTCCGTGATTTCATCCTCTTCGCACTTTGTTATAACTTAAGTTCAGTGCATTATTGCGTAGGTAAGCGTTGAGTAATAATCAACGAAGGCGCGAGTGAATTTTCGAATACTCGCTATTGTCCGGTCGTCTATTGTCTCCAAGTTCTACATATCTATAGCGCAATATAACTCGATACGTCGTTATATTAACAGTACTGCGAATAATCTCCCGGCGTCCTCGTTTTTTACATCCGAATGTACGCTGTTACCCCCGTTTTACGATGACCGTATAAAATTCATAATTCGTGAAATGATCCAATTCAGCGTGAATATTTGAGAAGCACAGCGGCACGTTGTCGACGGTTCGCCTCGTAAAAGCAAGTTTAGAGTAGTCATAGTACGGGTGAAACGAGTGAAAATAATGGCGTTTTTTGGTAGGGAGAAGCTGCGAGGATGCGTCGGGGCGAAAAGTTTGCACGCAATTAAGCTCGAACGGAGTCGCGTGAAATTGAATGTTGCTCGATTAACTTTCGTCGGTGAAATATTTCGCCTACGGAACGACGGCTCACCGTCACTCAGTCTCAAGATGGAATTTAATTATGCGAGTTAGCTTTACTCGCGTCGGCCACACCAGCGTTCCCGCCGTTTTCTCTGCTCTAATAGGCTTATTAGTTTGTTATTCGCAGGTTGACGGTGCCAGGCCTGGGAAGTTTCGCGCGACCACAGCGGACACCGTTAATTGTGTATCACTACTCTGCGCGTGTGCTTCTCTACTCTTTTGTTTTTCACTTTTTCTCACCGCGAACTACGGGTAAACGAAGTAATCGACTGTTTCTCGACGCGTCGTGAGCAAGAAATTAAGAGGGATAGATAGATTTCGGTTTCGTACTTTTATCAACACCGACTTTGGTTTCATTAGGCAAGTTAATCGAGATCTAAGTTGTTAAATTAGGAAACTTTGAAGATTTTGGGTCATTTAAAACTTGAGGGACTTAGCTGGAAGTTGAGTTACTTAAACTGTTGAAGTCAGAGTGTTAGTTACGTTGCTCTAAATTTTCGAGGAGCATTTTCATCCCCTAAGTTTGGATAATTTTCAGAGAATATGTACATGTTGAATTTTTGTTGAATTACAGACATTCTTTATTTCTTCTTCGTTAAAATTCTTTCGACGTTTTATTCACGACCATCACACGAGATTCACTGCTCGAAATCATAAATAAACTGGAAAATCCCGGGTTTAGCAGAGAGAACGACGGCGGATCATTGTTGTATCGGTAAATAAAAATTGTCTACACTACAGAACAGAGCTCTGTTCCTCAGTTCGTTCGTCTTAACGAGCAATTAATTAGGTAAAGGACCGACGAACGACATTGTTGGAGTGTGTGCCGTTTCACGAGCTAGGCAGAGAGTCATTGAAAATAAGGCTGCGTTTAGTAAACCATTGGCAATGCCGCGTCCCTGGTTCCCACTTAACCTTAAAACGCGAAATTCTCGTTTACGCCACGAAGATTGATAGGAGTTGTTTTGGTCGTTCGCAGGAAGTAGCTGAGCACCCGCGGGACAACACGATTCAGGGTGGAAACAAAAGGGAGAACGAGGCGGGTCCAGAACGAAGGGGGAGTGTGATTGAATAACCGTGGAAACTTAAGCAGGAATTCTGGGTCAAGGTGAGTCTCTTTTCCGCATGGAATTATGGAATTTCGCTCTTTGATCTGCGAATCGCGCCGCTAACCCATGACGAGTTTATTATCATAAATTCACCGCCTCGGTAGTTCGTTCCAAAGAGCGAACATTGCCAAAGAAACTTTCCGCACAAAAATGATTTTTCAATTAGAACTACTTGTGACAATACGGAGAATCGAGAATCGAGATAAGAAAGAACCGCGAGTAACGCATTTCGAAGAACTTTCTCTGCATTTAACAAAGGCAAAGTCCTCGAAGAGTACAAATTAGTCCTTCCGGTGCAATTACCGGTAGCATTCTCAGTTCTCGCGCCATCAGTTCAAGTTCCCCTTAAAATTTCTTCCAACTTCATCAGAGAGACACTCTGCCGGGCAAGAGAACAGCGCGCAAACTTGCGAATAAATTTTGATCGCCAGTTGCGAGTGAAAGCGACCAAGAAGGCTGACGGTGATCGTTGTCTCTTTCGCTAATTAATTTCGACTCACCGGTTTCTCAAGAAAGTTTCAACGAGGTCCGGCGAAACTTCTCGCGGGGACGTAACCTTGTATAGTTGGACGAGGTAGAGAAAACAGGGTGGGCGGGGTGGGTTTGAAGGAGGGTAGACACGACTGAGGGAGCGTGTCCTGGAAATCCTAGAAAGCCTTGGGGTCAGATATCACGTCGGCGACGGCATTTCAAGTTCGCCTAAGCAGAAACAGAGTCGATTCCGTGTTAACTCGGATTAATTCGGAAAGTTCCATCAGGTAACCCTCGAAGGGTTGACCCACGGTTTTCAGTTTCCGTTCGGCAGAACTGAAGGGGGTTGGTTATTAAATTTTGATACTCGACATTCCTCACTTGCTGACAAACTTGCCTCGTTTTCCACCGTGTAACGGCAATATTGTTGTTGTGCTTGTTAATATACAGCGAATCATTTTGGAGGCTGAAAGAGGGGGTCTTAATCTAGGGATAAAGTTTCGTACTTTTCAAAGTGAATTGTACCTTTCGAATGCGAAGAAATAGAGTAAACTTTGAGATTGAAATTCAGAATTGAAAATGATAAATTCGCAGCTTGAATTTTCAAGGTTCGAGGAATGATACGATAGTTTTGGAATGTTCTGGTATTCGAGGATATTCACGGTGGTATTAGCAGGCAAAAAAGTGGAATTAACGACGATAGAACGGTTGTCCAATTAATCACGAACGCGAGTTTTTCTGCCATTGATCATGTCACTGGTCTTGAAGTGGCCTGTAGGCAAGAAACTGGCGGAAGTTGAGGCTCCCCAGGGTCACGGTGCTCGCCTGTCACACGTACATATATCTGTGTATGCACGTGAATCGAGTCGGAGCGAAATTTCAGACCCGGAGTATTCGTCGAACTAATACCCCGGGGGCAAGAAATTGCAAACAAGATCTCATCGCCACCTGAAATTAATCCTTCGC
This sequence comes from Habropoda laboriosa, assembly GCF_001263275.1. Taxonomy (NCBI): domain Eukaryota; kingdom Metazoa; phylum Arthropoda; class Insecta; order Hymenoptera; family Apidae; genus Habropoda; species Habropoda laboriosa. The sequence continues at coordinate 888,412 of NW_017100229.1, read as the reverse complement.
GTGCAACAGATGAGACGTCGTTGTACGGGGATTCTACTCTTATCTTTCGTACTGTTTTCGGATGGTGGTCAGTCGCGGAAATTGGAGAAACGAGCAATTCAACGAAATACGTATAACAGTAATTACACGAAGTGTGAAAGTTTGAAAATTTCAATAAGAATCGAAGAAAATGAAAGAGTTAGAAATCAGTTTCTTGCTATTTTCACGACAGTTAAGTTTTCTGAATATCACATATCGGTTGTCGTTGGTTCGAATCAATTTTTTATCCGACAAGAGTCAGTTTCAAGGGTATCCTTTGATTTCTATGGGGAATTCGAGTCAGTAGCGTAGAAATTACTCGACGAAATAAGGCAAACTACGTTAGCCTAGGGACACGAAAAGTTTCCAGACCTGGTAAAAGGAGGTGGATTTTTTCCAACCGAGTGGATCCCGATTCCAGGCAAAATTACACGAGTCGCTGAATTCTGATCTGGCTAGCAAGATCCTATCTGTTTCTCTGTTACCTCTGGTCTCGCCTGAGCCTATTTTTATCCACTTTTCGCCGGCGAAAAGATTTACTGTCTCATCTCGTAATTGTTTTGAAAATTTAATTGTAACGCGTGCTTATTTTTCCACTTGTTCCTTTTGCAACCCGCCTTTCTCGCTTGTTCTGTTACGATTGTTCTGGGAATAAAATTCCTCGTTGCTCGGTTTGTCGGGGGGGCGTGACTTTTCCTTTAAAACAACGTTACACGATAACAAGTCGATACAAGTGCCACTTCGACGTGACGTGGGTCTTGTTTCGCTCGAATTTCCGGATTTCATTTAATTTCCTTCGCCTCGTATCTGTCATATCAAAGTGTCGTTTCGTTTCTACGGTTCGTGAATTTCACCGAAGAACTTTGGTTTTACTGTCATAGTCGAAAGAAGCGATAAATTTTTCTCTTCTATTTTCGCACAATACTTCCAACGCTATGCTTATTTCTAACATTAGAGTTACTTAGTCCAGTTATTTCAAAGAATATTACACCAATAAAGCTGATAAAAATTCGAATATCTAGTCAAACACGCGATTAAATCGTATTAAAATTATGAAAAGTTTAGACCGCTATAACTTAGAAAGTAGTAACTTCTATTTTATGAAATGGGGATCGACGGAAGCGCTGATTCCTACCCTTTAAAACGCACTTTATTTCACCTCGATACGACTTCTAGTTCCCGAGATATCGTCGTGTAAAGGAAGGCATAATTTTTACCACTTTACTATCTCTGTCCTTGTCGCACGCACTCGGACCTCTCACTCGCACTCGTTCATGACCTACCGCAAGCTCCCGTCGCTTGCGCTGGTCAGTGACAGACAGTGCGGTAATACTTTTGTTTACTATTATGCAACACCTTACGCATTCCCAGAAAAAATGTAGGTCAAGTTACATTCACAATTGGGGTATTTCCCACGTTTCAGCCCTTATATTCGAAGTCCCGTATCTCGGGAACCAGTTGAGATATCGACATGAAACAAAGTGCGTCTTAAAGGGTATACTTTCACCTACCATCTGAATGTATTTTCACAAAAAAATTGTCACTCCTTCTGTATAATATTTTGCGTTAAAGTTAACATTGGATTTCTGTTGGATTTCCTTTGTCACGTTTAATTCTGATTGAGATAACATAGCTAAAATAAGTGTACGTTTGGTACGATAGAAATTACGAAAGAGATTCGTGATTTTTCGATGTAGCTCGGTTTTTATCACCGTCAGGACCGAACGAAAATCTTGTTTTCCGTCGTTGGTCCGCGTTGCTCTCTCGACAGTGGCGCGTCGTTAAAACCACGTTAGAGCCCTCACCCGCGGGATATACGCAGTTATTCGCTCACCCCCGGGAAATTGCTCGTGAAAGCTCGCCGTACATAAAACCCTTTCCAGCGAGCGAGCGACGCGGAATAAATTTTTCGAAAAGCTGTTGTGGCGATACTTACTCGACGTGTCCCCCCGGTAGAACGATGCGGGCCGATTGATCGCGACAGAGTTTCCATCAAACGTGAAAAACACTCGCCCCTATCCACCGCCTTTCTCTCCTCCTCTTTCTATTTCCTCCGCGAAATAACAGGGCAAATCAGATAACGCCGCGAAGAGAGCCAATTGAATTTTAAAACGGGACACGGGATGCAGTCCGGTCAGCTGTTGAAATCTCTTTGTCGAAAATTCCACGATATTATTCCATGTTGACACATTGTCTGCCAAGCTCGATTTCCAACGAATTTCCTCGGTGTGCTAATGCAATACTTGGAGTGCATGTTGCAGCTATTATCGCGTGATTAATAAACGTCACGTAGGAATTTCTTTGATAATCATTTTCATTTGTACGTTTGTTAAATTTATTCCGTACAATTCTTGCAGTGAATTGTTCGATTCTATCGAATCGAATGAAAAACAAGTTAATCAACTTTTTCCAATAAAACAGTTGGTACGAACAAAAGTTAAACATTTGACTGGGGAACGTCGACTGATTTGTGCGTTAGATCGAAACAGGTACACGTTCTGGCAATTTTATCCGTGAACACGGATCGATACGCAGATACAGCCGTTACAAATGGACCAGCTGATAACACTCTGGACAGTGTTTCCAATTGGAATTCCAGTTTCTCTGAAATTTGTTCCACTTTCTAACTACCTAGTGTCACAAGTGAAACCTCTAACACTCGCAGCATATTCCATCTGAAAATCAACGAAATAACTTCTATATTCCACTCCAAAGAAGACAAAGATCCGTTTCAACGAGTCGTTCCAACTGTAACGACTGATAACGCTCGACCAGGGAGACCAAGTTGCCAACTTTAATCGCAGCAGACGGACGTTGTTCTAGTTCCTTCTGGGCTGTTGCACCGTGGTATTCGTGGAAACGAAATACGCTTCGATAGAGGCCACTAAGAAGCTTGAATGCCATTTCGATGGCACTTTACCGTCAAAACTTGTCAAAAGCGAAACGAATCCTTTCCAACCGATGTTGGAAATTATTCAAAGAGATGGATTTCGTGTTGTTTCAGCTGTGGAGTAGCCCGAAGAGGGCCAATACCGTGGAAATTGAAAACACTTCGCGAGAAAACGTAGGGTAATGTAACAGAAATTCGAAAAATTCTGAATTTAAAAAATGTCTCGGTGTAAAATGTTTAAAATTCCTTCAAATTATCAACGTGTGAGTGAAAATTTTTGCAATCAGAGTTTGAAAACTTTTGTTGCGTATTGTACAAACGAGTACGAGTGAAGTGAAGCAACTTTCGAATCGATCGACGAGCATCGAAACGATGTTTTTCACAGTGACTGGTGAAAAAATAAAACGTGAAAAAGATTCACGAGTTATTCGGTTCTGACGGAGTACGTCATGGGGTTACAGGGTGTACGAAGTGGCCTCTCGTGGTACTTAGGGGGACGTTCTCCGGCAACCAAGCCCATCCCCCGTTGCTCTAGCTGTGTCAAACATTATGCAGGCAAGCAAAAGCCACTTGAAATGCAAATGTTTGCAGCGAGCGCAATTAAGGCCCTTGTAGAGTGGAAGCGACGAGCGCGTTGTTCGGATCGGCACCCGTTCTCCGGGAAAAAATGTTACCTTTCGCTCAAGGAACCTCGAGGATCTGCTGAAGGGTGCTTTTCTGCCAGTTTTTTCCCATTCGTTAACACGATTAACGAGATCAGTTCGATATCGTTCTGGGAAATTTTTAAAATTTGAGAAAATGTGCATGCTGATTTGAGAAATTATTACTCCAGCGTTGCTATTTTATAGATTCTTATTAAATAATACAGTTTATCGAAACGTGCATTTTTTATAAATTCTTAGGATTTGTTTGACACGTTCGTTGGTAATATTCTGGAAATGCAGTTCTACGTTTTATTAAAAAACCGTGAAATTCATAGAAGGAATGTTGGATCAGCGGAAAACTTGTCGCAAAAGTGTTCTTCTACGTATCGATATCAGCCATCGATACGGGAGAAACTCTGACAGCGCCCTGAGCGTAGAATTTTCCTAGAATTCTATTTCCACGGTGCACATCGATTTTCAACCGGAACGTGAAATTGTGAAAACTTTTGAATTAACGAGTGCGTGTAGTTATTGGACCGGCGCTATTGTAAGGCGGTGCAAAAATGTCGCTTTTTACCTGAGAAAGCTCGAAAATCCATCGAAGTGGAGCTTTTCCGGGAATCTTGCTGAATCGTTGGCAAATTTAACGAGTCTAAATCCGATAGACTGTACAAAGGGGAAGAGAGAGAGCGAAATTCTGGGAAAAACTTTCGATCGAAAATCGACGAAAAGTTTCCAAACGAAAATCAAAACTTTTTCGATATTTTTTTTTTTTTCGAAAGAAAATCTCGCGATTTCTATAACGTGTAACATCGCGACAATATTCCCAGTCACCCTTTGAAGGCACGATTTCGCCATTATTTCCGTTGTCAGTCGGTGCAAGATAAAGAATATAGTTTTGTGAAAAAGCGCGGCGTATTGAATTCGTCAGCGCGATCGAATGATATTTACAAACGACTACGTCTGCTGGTAGAAATATTCATGGTACAAAGCTCCTAACTGCGCAAGGGGTTTGAAAAGCATTTTTTTATCAGGGAGAAAAAAGGTTTGAAAAAAAAAAAAACGCTGTCGGAAAAAGTTGGAGCAACGAATACCAGAACGAGAGCATGTTTGACCGTTTTCCCGGGAAAATTGGAATTCCTTTGGCTGAGAAACAGGCAGTGGGATAAAGCTGAGATGAAACGTTCGCTTTGCCGCGATAATTTACAACTTAATCGAACGAAGAGAATCATTACTCTCGTTGATACTCGTTCTTCTTGAAACCTCGTTTACTTTCGAAATAGGAAAAAAGAGCGAGAGAGAGGGAATGTTTAAAAACCAACGTTTACATTGGAAAAAGCCCTTTCGCAGTTTAATTCCATAAAATGGAATCGATTCATCCTATAAGAAGGAATTATACGACCACCATCTCGTCGTTGTGTATCCTCGAGTGGTAGATCTTTTTTTCTTTCTCTCTTTTTTCGCCTTGTCTATCCAGCAATTTTCCCCGCGAAGCAGAAGAAGAAGAAAAAGAGTCTTCTTGATCTATCTTGACGTGGGACGAGCTATCTTCGTCAGACTCTTCTGGTCTGGCCCGTTTTAATTTTCAATTTCCACGGGAAAACAGGAAGCAACAGCCCAGGCTGGCTGCCTCGATAGCAGCCTTCCAGCCTCTAGGGAACGATCTCGTCTTGACAATTATTTACGAAGCGGTTACGGATTGCAACGATCGAGTCGATTAAATTTTTCAAGCGGCTAGAACGCCGTTCGATTTCCGCCTACCTGCTGCATAGCAACCCCATTTTTTATTTCACCTTACTCATGGGTAGCACGCGTGCTTATCCGCGAATATATGGAGAGAGGTTTTCAGAGAGAGATAGGGAGGTGGAAATTTTGGTACTCGTTGAGAGAACTAGTAGAGCAACAGCAGAGAGACATTTCCATCACAAAGACGACCGCTTTCGACGGATCAAGCCGCGAGGACGCCACTCGAATATGTATGGAGGGACGAAAGGGGTCTGCAGAACTGGAATTCGACGCTGTTCGGCTGGGATATTCATCGGGAGGCTTCCGTTTCCTGGAGTTTCGGGCTTGGTCGATGTTGGATGGACGTGTGGAGTGTTTATGGAGCTTGCAGGGGGATTGAAATAGTGATTGAGTATCTTTTTTAAATTTCAAGTATATCTTTGCCACCTCTGATTCCGATTTTGGCTTTTAACCCTTTCGGTAAGATTTATAATTGCGCATTTCGTGGTTTTCTGTTGTAAAACTGTTACCGTATAAAATAGATTTTTGTATTTCAATCACTTGGCAATTCTTCGAATTTATCTCGATTTATAAATAAATACGAACACTCATCGTAGTATTTGCTCCGTGGACGAGATAAGAACTTCCAGATAATGCGAGAAAGTCAAAAGGAATCACGATATCGATATTCCTCCTCCGTTTTCCGCCATACTCGATTCAAGAACTAGGACAAGAGAACAACATCGAGAAACGAGAACCCCTTATTTCGAGACTTACTTAAGGAATTCTTTAAATTGGATTCTCCCTTGCACCGCTTCGAACGTTTACATAATCGTTGCTCCTTTTTGGTAACAATCGCACGTATCCACTACGGAGTATCTAATCCCCGTTAGTCAGCGTTTTCCAGGCAGTTGGTTAAATACGGAAATGTATTCTAACGCGCGAAACAATGCTCTCTGAAATGTATAGGCGTGGTTAAAGGATTTTCTAGCCTGATGCTTCCTAATTCCCTACCAATTCGGAACAACGAATTATTCCAGAAAATAATAACCCAGGAAATTGTACGAATCGCAGAAACATTTAGAATTATTGCTTCATATTCTTTAAATAAACAAAAAGGATATCGTGGAACAAATTTTTGATCGATAGAGTATATGTTCTTTTTTTTTTCGAAAAGAAAAACGTGTCATTACCAGCATAAACGTTCTCTAAACCGATTTTCCACGGAAGAAAACGTAGGACGATTTGTCAAAAGATCGGATTACCCCAAGGGGACGTGTTACCAGCGCTACAAAACGTTCGAACCTCGCACGAAACGTTTCTGTATGGTCATCAGCGCGGTATATAGTGGCCGTGAAGGGAAAAAAGCATGAGTTATGTGGGATTGTCGTGATCCTCTTGAAATCGTAATGCAGAATCAATGATCGTCCCTTTGCCACGCTGTTCCTTGTGTTGAGAATGTTGAGAACGAGAAGCGTGCACGAAGTTGCGAAAATCGTCGCACCAACGGGAACAAAGGGAAATGGAAAAGTCTCCTTCGGTAGAAGTGACTTTACAGCCGTGAACAGAGGAATCTGTAAGAATTTACAGGCAATTTCAGTTCGTACCGAAAATGTCGACGGGATTCTGGTATATTTGAGCATTGAGAAAATTGTGAGGAGTGTATTTGGGTAGGAATGGCAAGAATATTGGAGGTTTCTGTTACGAAATCATGCTGCACCATCCGCTCGTGGAGCTTAACGTGACCGTCGTGCAGAATCCCAGTATGACCGTCGAGAGGACGACGATAACCTTGAAGAACGAATATTTGCCGGACTTTGCCGATCTGTTCGCCGAAGTATCGCGTTATTTCTATCAGCTAATTCTCTCGAGAACGCTCGAATATCTCCGAATACTTAACCTATCCTGGAAAATCCTGTCGAAAATAGAGATTCTGAATACTTGAGAGTCCTTTGAATTTTCTGAAAAGTACCATCGCTTCCTCCTATTCTGTACCGTATAGAAACGCTGAAAAGCTGAGGGGATCGTAATTTCTATTCGATAGAATAGCATAGATTTTCCTACGGTGACCGATGGAGTATCATAATTTCCGTTGGACAAAATAGCGTAGAAATTCTTTTTTCTTCTTTGTGCTATTGAAAGATTACGCTTTGTTGTTACTTTCTGGCTTTTGAATTATTTAAAACGATATCGACAGAGGGGTATCCTAGCGTTCATAGATTGTTCGACGTTCGCGACTGATGGGAGGCAATTTAATTTAATGCGCGTTCAATGTTTAATCCACTTAATATTAATCGCGGTAGCTCTCGCCTCCATTATAGGCCGTAACCGCGCGCAGCACTCGCGGCGCCGCTTTTAAATCGTTTCATAAATGGGAAATTCCCTATCTGCGACGAGGAACGGTGCCGATTTATCTCGACGTTACGCTCGGATGCACGCATAAAAATATAGAGAAAAAAAAATGAAGAAAATATAGAGAGGGGGTGGAGATTGTTCTCCCCGGCTCGACGGTGTACAGAACACAAAAGCACCTCAACTGCGAACAGGATTTCTCTTCTTTCTATTTTTCTCTCTCTCTTTCTCTCGTTTTCAACCTCGTGGGTCGATGGACTTATTATATTCCGAGCACTATGGATTCATCGTGAGTGCATACACGTTCGTTAATACGAGTAATTGACCCGTTAACTGAGGCACAAGAGATAATTCGTCGTTTAAACGATCAATACTTGAAAGCTCGAATTTAGGGAAGAGGATTTTTTTTTAAATTTTCAACGTGCAAATGTTTTTCAATACTTCGAGGAAATTGGAAAGTACGATCGAATGCCTTTTTTGTTTGTTGTTGTTGTTGGATAATTCGGGAAGAGATGGAATTTCTGATAGGGCAATCCAGTTAACGGGTCAGAGAATTGGACGATTTTTATCCGAAAGATTTACAACGGATCTCGCAGTGATTCGTTGCAATAATTCGTGTCATCTGTCGGCGGGCGTAGAGAATTCGGCAAAAATACGTCCGCGTGTCGGATAAACGTTAATAAATTCTCCTTTCGTCGCGTTGCGACGCGATATTCGAACAGGTCGGGACGATCTGCGACGAGCAACCGTTCAGAATTTATTGCCGGATCTCCGAGTGGGACTATGTTTCCGTTTTCAACTTTATCAGCTTTAAAGGGGGCCTCGAGCTGATGTACAATCCAGAGTAAATACTACATTCCCTGATTATCATCAACTTGTTGAATTTTTTTGTGTACTCATTTCATGAAAAATCAACATACTCTCAACACAGCAAAATCAACATTACAGTATCGTTTAATGGAGTGAGGGTAACTTATGAAAGAGTTGATAATTTCATTGATTTTCCATTGAATTTTCTGCAGAATTTATGTCATCGTGGATGAACCGATTGTTGAGCTTCCATCTTACAAAATTAGAAGCGTCAGTACGGTTGATAAGAAGATCGATTCCGAAGAAATTAGTAACGCAACATCTGACGAATACGAATTTTACTCTCACACGATTTCTAAGGATAGTTCGTTGATGTCGATGCTCTCGGACGTAGAGATATTACAGGTACATAAAACGTCCAGACACGCGTGAGGGAATTTTGAATTTTATACTTTATGGAGGAAAATGAACTGGGCGAAAAGTTGAACAGCGTGAATAATAGGTCTGATCGAATTTGTCGCGTTTTAGTGCGCTCTACTCGTGCTAAAAGACTGTGACGATGATCCTGGTGCCCCTTTCCGTTATTTATTCGCGAAGACCCCTCCGATATACGGGCGTGAATTGAAAGACACCGATAGACAGATGAAAATTCTGACGAAAGGTGAGTTCGGCCAGGAATTATACGAAATATTAATACATTTGATATTAAGAGAGAAAGAGATGAAATTGCTTCTTTAGAAGAAGAAACAAAGGATGTTACGATTTTCCTTCCGCGGGAGTAGCAGGGGAACTAAATGTTTTTAATTCCGCGAAAAATTCATTTCGCCTCCCAGGCTGACGTTTTTTTGCTTCAAAGAATAGAATATAATGCGATGAAAGAGGGAAATCCTTTAGTCGGTGGCAGAAAGACTGAAACTTCATTCCCCCGTTTGTTTATTCCTCCTCCCATGCTGTTTCTTCGTAAATTCTCCCGGGGACGATGCGTCCATTGCTATTCATTTCGAAACCCCGTCGCATTCTCCACGCTTCCAGTAACAAGCGTCCAATTTTTCCTGCGATTTTCTCTTTTTTATTTGCTCTGTCAATAATTGATTGACATTCAATCAAAAGTAACCAGTTATTTTCCTTGGGAAATTAGTTGATAATGAATTGAAGCAGTTCAAAGGTCAGCACATTCCTTCACAGTTTCCCACAAAATAATTCCATTTCAAAAACTCAATTATTTACGAAATTTTCAAGAAAATATACAACGTCAACTCAAGTGCTCCACTCAGTGCACGAATAATATTGCCATCTTTGAGAAAAAGTGATGTACGTACCATGCACCACAATTTTCCCGCAAAGTGAAACGTCAGCAAAGAAAAAAACAGAAAAAATCCCCTTTCCACCTGTTCCGTCCAAATTTTTGGCAGCCATAAATCCCGGAAAATTCGATTACCCTTCGCTCGAGGCAGAAAGTGGGCAGCGTTGAGCAACACCTACTGGAACGTATCGAGTTGAACCAGTGGAGCACGCAAACAATCGAGTCTCCGCAATCAGCCCGAAGTGGCCAATAGTTTTTACACCGAATCCCATTTTTCTCGCTGTCGCAATTACCGGTTAATGCACTCTGGTCAGCGGACACGTGAACCGTTTCTTCAGCCATGATAAAACACACGGCGGTGTCGTTCTTAGCGACGTTGAAATCGCCTTGTGAGATCGAGGACAAAGAATAATTGCCAGGTCAGACGTACGAATAGGAAAGAGCGAGGGAGAAGAAGGAAAGGAAGAAGGTGTACACAAACACTCGCTGCAGTTGAATCTGTGGCCACGTACAGATCGAATCCCGTGTTTACAGGCTTTTAATTACGTTTGCTTAGATCGTTAATTCAACCACCCACACATCGAGAACTCAATGTTGAGTTAATTGTTTGCCTTCCATTGAGGTTTTTGCCCCGCGAGAGGCCGCGTCGAAGAATTCCCCTTTGAAACACCGGGACGTGGTTGCACCAAGTGCTTCGTTTTCCTTCTTTTCGACCTGGGGAATTGAGCCTTTGTTCGGGGCTTCCTTTGAGATTCACGTGCGTTTCTTGCGTCTGGTTCCGCCACGTTGATTAAAGCGGTGATTTTCACGTTGCGCTAGAGGAAACACATGTTGTCGGTTGAAAGCTTAGAATCAGTAGCCACTCCTTGAAGTGTAAGAAGTTCTGGCAGAAAGAAACTCGCAGTTTCAGGTTGAGAGTAGAACAACCAGAGTTGAATATAGCGTATTTCTTCGAAGTTAGAACGGTTAATGAGAAACAAATTGGCACGTATGATATACATTCACTTGGACAGAAGAATCTTAATAATTTTTGTAATTTAACCCCTTAACTTGCACGCTCGAGTTAATTCGAGCGCGCTAAACAGGCCAAACTGTGCACACTCGAGATAATTCGAGCGGCGTTGTATTTGATGCTGCTATAATTTTTCACACTCGAATATATTCGAGAATTGAAAATAACAATGTGAAAGCTAAGAAAAAGAATCGTGTTATTGATATTTATCATTTACATAGGATTGTAAGCTATAATACTTATTTATTCGAAAATAAAATATAGCCTTTTTCCATGGAACAAAAGCGCAGTATATCGAAATTGTCCACTAAAAGAAAAGTTGAATCAGGAGTGATAACAAATGGAAACCTTTGAGGATGTCGATGTTCTAAAGTTTGTTTTTTTTACATTAAAAAAATTGATTTTTTTTGGCCGGTTTTTTTCAAAAAAACTGTGCGTTAAGGGGTTAAATTGTATCTGAGCTCAGAAATATTTGTAAATTTACTGCGCTCATAGTTCTTTCGTGAATGTATATTAAAGTGTCTCTGATGTCCAAATTTGTATTAATTGTAGATTGTACTTTCTTCAGAAAACGTTATAAGAGATGGATAGTTTTATTTCATAAATTCTGATAGTTACAGGTACTAACTAGGGGTGTATTATACTCGCAGAATATCAGTTTATGATTTCCCACTGCCTTTGAGGCAACCGGCAGATGTTGGATTATTAAAATTTCATCCGTCCATGGAAGTTGGTTTAATTAAGTATAATGTGTACGTGTATAATAAACGGGGCATGGTTTATAGGAGACTGTGTAACGAGGTTAATCTCGGTCGGGCCGAGATCAACCGCCTCTCCCTTGTAAAGGAATTTTACTGTCTGCCTTTAGTCAGAGACGTGCGATGGATTATCCTGTGTTCCCTCATCGGCATTTTTGGCCGCTTATCGCCTGCAGAATTTACATTTCGGGTAACGATCCTCGTTGGTGTCGTTTAGGTTTCCCGCAGCCCAAAGTGAAAGCACCTCAAGAACCGTTTCCAGAAGTGAAGAGGGTCCGATCGTTCGCCACTAGTAGAAGCTCGAAGAAAAAAGGGAAATGACACTGAATCATTTGAAAAAACTAAAATTGTAACGAAATATTTGCGTGAAAGTGTGAAACACAAAATTTACTTAAAGTGAAATTTTGCAGTCGAATTTAATTAAATAAATTTCCGTGGTTTTGTCTGTTTATCAAGTGATACTTGTAATTCAACGGAGTACTATGGAACGAAGGAATAAAATTAAAATGACATGAGGTTAAAAATGATTCCATTTTGGCATTGTCGAAGAGGGAATTGCTCCGAGGAGGTCTTGAAAAGTGACACGGTTAATAAACCAGCATATGAGTGTGTCTCCACACTCGTCCCGCTCTAATGATCATTAAGGAGGCTGAGAAAAGTCAACGGCCCGTCCAAGCACCGGAACTTCACCGAAGTATTTCTTTTTCATTTCTTTCCATTTTTTTTGTTTTCACATCCTACGAAGACTTTTCTTACTTGCCAAGCTTACGCGCGCGCGCGTATTTCCTTTTAAATCATCGTGCAGTCACGTCGTCTTCGCCTTCGCCCACTGTCGTCGG
>NW_017100229.1:855188-876011 GCF_001263275.1 Habropoda laboriosa | reverse complement strand
CAGACGCTTTCTCTTCTTCTTTCTGCTCCTGTTACCGGGCCAAGGGACTCAAAGACGTCCCATTGAAATTTCAAAGCGCGGAACCGTGTCCGCGCGTGTCACAGCCGCGTTTTATCGCTGAGCCCAGCTCTCCCTCTCCGAGCCGTGGGAACAAATTTTTAATCCAACAGAATATTTCCGCGAGAGGAAAATCCTTTTTCCATTTAAGTAATCCTGTCCGCGGCTAAGGTGGAGAACAAATGGCCGGTGGCTTTCGCGCTGAGAATCGGACCGAATAACACCGGTCGCGTTCAAGTCCTTCAGTTAGGCCACGTTGAAAAATGTAAATTGTATTTCAGGCACAATTAAAAGTTTAAAGACGTTTAGCTTCTGAAACGGCACTCTTTTCTTTCTTCTTCTTCCTCTCTCACTTTCTCCCCGTGAAAGTGCAATCAAAGCTGCACGAGTTACAATCAAAGGCGCAGGAAAAAGAGGTTGTTGTCCCTTTCCAGGTTTAAATTGGAAACTGTTTGGGAATGTACCGGGTGTACTAGGACTTTAGTGTGCCTTAACGTGAATTCAGGTTGTTTAATGTTTCGTTGGAAATTGTTACGGTAATGCGACGTATGGGAGAAAAGTGGCGACAGATTTTTTATCGAAAGTCGCCACAAGTGGAGTATTAAAAGTGAGGTTACTGTTTTTAGGAAATTTTTATAGCACGAAATAGCTTCGTTCCTTTCACGTGAGCTCTCTGTCAGTCACTTTGAAAAAACAGAAAAATCGAGCAGAATTATTGAAATTGAAGGAGATTACGTATATGAAAAAGCCAGGTTAACTACCGCAGTCCTGCCATTAAATAGGCAGGAGCTTTTTAATTTTCAACGCGTCCCCTCACAAAGCGACGAAAATCAACATTGACGATACGCGTCTGAAAGTTGCGCTTTGACGAGCTGCTCGCTTCGAAAAATCGAACGAAAGGAGTATCTCGCGAATTATGTCAAAAGTTTCCTCCTCGTCTACCCTTTAATACATCGAACCTGCTCATCGAATTGTACTCTGAAAACTGATGGAACATTTTTTTTGGAAAAAAAAATTCCTGTTATTTATAACGTTGGGATGTTTAAAGAAAAATATTGATCAAGGTGACGCTTCTCTACTGTTCTGTTTATTTCACTTTTTACACAAAGCGAGTGTCCTTTTAATTACCTTAAATTCGCTGAAGCCACGAAGCTCGCTTCTCTCGAGCCTGCAATTTTTTAAATCTGCTAACGCGTTGACATAGCACAGTCGAGTGGTAATTGGTTTCACTTTAGTGTAATTATAGAAATTTCTGGATATTCTACAGCAGTTAGAAACTTTCAACACCATCGTTTATTTTATTTAATTTCTCGTAGTACACACTGTAGCAAACTTAATTGTGTGTCGTATACATTCTCTTCAGTCGTATTTTCTCATTACGTTTAATTATCGCGCTTAGTGTCTCTCGAGAATAGATAAACGAATCGGAGCTTTAATCTTGAAAAAATATTCACAGTGTTTACAAAATTAAGGGTGGCAAATCACTCTAATATTCTAAATTCTGGAAAGCCACGGGAAACATAAATTGCTCAAGTTGATGGATTTTGTATTCAACACCATCCTTCAACTCGTCCAATCTCGTCACAAAATAGATCCTCCGTTGAACGTCTGTCCGCGTGTAGATACAAGGAAGGCGATGCAGCGATTAGAGACGCAGCGCGTGACGTCAATGGAGCAAAGTGTCTGTCCTCGTTAGAGAGGCGGTTTCTGGAATGCTGCGTTGACGCGTTCGAATGCACACGAGTCCACTTGGGTTTCGGCGCGGTTTGGCAGGGAATGCGTCCGTCTTTCGTAACGCTGGCAATTTAACGCGTGCACTTTGATCCTCTTGGTTTGCGCGCGTGTGTACGCCAGAGGATTACATGTTCCGATGCAACAAATTGTATCGGTAGGACAGGGGTATAAACTGTCGTTCGACAGGCAACATACACTCTAACCTCGGTACGGCAATATTTTTCCTTTCGACATGTTTCGTTTGACCGAGAATTCTCTTATCTGTGTGTGTTTATACATGTGCCACTAGATTTACCCACGGAACTGGGTACGTTCCTTTGCTTTTGCTTACCCTTTGCGCTGTTTAGTCGTTCCAGTTGCCAGGAAAATTACGTTCGACCGGCTTATAGACGACTCAAAAGCCGCGTATCGGATAAGAATGGACACTCCGTGTAATTTCTCCGGGGACAGGGCTAACAGGGTATTCCTGTTTATTCTGCTGGTCCAGTGAGGATACTGTGTGGGTTACGGCGCTTCGATAAACGTTACGGTGATGTGGGAATAAAGCGAGAAAATGTGTCGACGTTACGGGCAGAGATTTTTCTGGACAGAGAAGAGATTTCTTCTTTTTTCTCCTTAGTCGCAGAGATTTTATTTATCACCGGTGTACTTTGTCGGGAGCGAAATTGTTACGAGGGTAATTACGAAGGGAGGAGATTTTTGGAAAATGATTTTCTATTATCGTGGTTGATACGCAGCGTGGTTCGATTGAAACTCCACGTGAGGGAATTCGGGCACGGTGACTGAACGTTCCACTGGCCAATAACCATTCGGATTTTTCGCGAAATTGAACCGTGTAAATTGTCGAAACGGTGAATCGAACCGGTCGAAATTGGTCATCCAGGATGGCAGTCGCGCAGCACAAAGATCGACCGTTTGCGATTGAAAGGGATTATTACCCCAATCAGGAATTATTACCCCTTTGTGCCACCGGCTCGCCTCTTACACAATGGATTTCGCAACCACACCGAGCCATTGTCTCGGAATTTTTATCAATCGGATCGATGTCCGTGGCTTCTCTGTAATTAAATTTCATCTTCTCCGGTCGAAGTCAACTTATGACCTATATTAATGAAAAGAGAGGAGAGATCGAATCAATTTTTCTCCTACGAAAGTGGCCAAGCGAAAATTTCATTTTAACCGGTGTATAGAAGGTAATACAAAGAGCTGATAGGTGCCTGTCGTCAATTTCTTAAAATTCGCAAAATGAAATTCTCCCGATTCGTGTACAATGTGTTCATCCAGAAAATCAATCGTTCGCCTACCAGATTCCTTGCACAAATATTGCCACAGGCAATAATTGAAGGAAGAAGCTCTCAATCGACTGCTCGATTAGCCAAGCATCACAAGTAGTTTCTATCACGCTCCGTCGACGCGATTTCACTTCGTTATCGCGTTTAATTTGATCGAGAAGCCCTAAGAAGCTCGAGTTTCCGATTCTTTCGCGTTAAATACTCGTCGAATTAATTATTCACGGTTAACTTAATTCCACGTTTTATCGAACACACGGTGTATATCCTAGAAATATCGGAACCACGTCGGATTAATTCCTTTGCACAATTTCATCAACACTTGCTGCCAACATGATCCCGCGCATTCCTCACACCATTCCCACCGTGAATTTTCCTCTTTCTTTTTGCAATGTTTCACAGCAAAAAAATACACGGAATTTACTAGAGCACGCGGTACACGCGAGTGAACGCGGTTTCTGCGCAATTTTGCATCGTTGACGGGCAATTTTTGATGGAAATTTTCTGCCGGACAAATGACGCGTGCTTTCACAGCCAATTGGCCTTCATGATATACACTATCGGGCAAAAGTGAAACGTTGAACGTTATCTTCTTCGAGGTTTAGATAGATTCTAAGGAGGATAAGGATTTACCTATTGAGTGAATTCGTTGAGGGAATGGTGGGACGTTTTACGAGTCTTTTATCCGACAGTTCGGAGCTAAACTAGGTTTCGCGTCTTAAGCGAGAGCTTGGTAGGTTGTAAAAGGCAACAGTGAATCAAGTACAAAGGATAATATATATATATATCTTACGGTTTCAGGATATCCAGCTGAGAAATAATAATGAAATCAGTTTCCTCGGAAGAAGGAAAAACGTTACTACGACTGTTTCGAATAAAAATTAAAATATCATTTTTTCAGGTCATCTCGTATTCTTTCAACGCAAGTTCACGTTTCTTCTCGTGTAATTTTTCAACATACGAGACATTGTACGAGTATTTCCCTTCATATTCCATTTTGAAAATGAAATGTTTTCGCACGAGAGCGTCAGATATAATTTAAATACACGGTGACTGATTTGTAAACGTTCTGTGTGTAAGAGTGAATTACCTTTGCAACGAAATGTAGCAGGGAACTGGGCGATTCGACAATTTTTGCCCGACAGTGTACACCGCTCGCTTTTTGCAAAATGAGCGCAGTAAATTTTCATTGTTGCGCACCGTTACATTGTGGCACGGACATGTCCGTGTAATTACAGTACGTTTTGTCAACAGTAGAGCCAGAACAAAGGCAATTTCGAGATACATTTTCGTCGAACAATGATGCGGTCCATGGAATAATTTTAATGGAAGAAACTAAAAATAAAACGTCAAGTGCACGGATACAATTTCACAAGATGAATGTACATTATCGAACTGCACGATTGTCAACCACAACGCTTCAACCAGCAGACAGTAAAACTTCTAGGAAAAGCGACGACCAAATGAAGATTGTGTATATGTGCAAAATAATTTTTTCCCTTGGATATT
Organism: Habropoda laboriosa; assembly: GCF_001263275.1. Lineage (NCBI taxonomy): Eukaryota > Metazoa > Arthropoda > Insecta > Hymenoptera > Apidae > Habropoda > Habropoda laboriosa. The sequence goes on along the minus strand of NW_017100229.1, from coordinate 871,422 downwards.
ACAGTGTTTTTTCAGTTCCTAAAAATTCGGCATTTACCTGGTTGTTGCGCGAAACCTCTCAATTATCGAAACGCGGCGTATCCAGTGATCAGCCACTCCTCTCCTTAACTTCTTAATTCGTCAAATTGCTAAATCGTTCAATTAACCAGGAATCGAGTTGCAAAATTCTAAGTTTCCTCATCGAATTACCAAGTTACCAGCTTGACTCGGTGAATTTCCCCGCGTCACCGTGTATATGAACACAAACGTACGTAACCTCTGTTCTGACAATCACGAGGCTTATCGGCGTCCTGAGAAAATAGCAGGCGATGCAGTTTCCGGTGGGCAACAACGAACCGCCGATGTCACCTCCGTGCCACCGAATCAATAGAACCGTCCAATCGGTACTTAACGATTTGGACAACCGCAAGTGCGGATCGTATGCCTCCGTATTCTCCCAGAATCGTCGAACAACGAACACCTTGGTATTCGAAATTTCTCTCGACGCGCGTGTGTGTAATATGTACGTTAGGAATATTCGTATGTTCTCGCGTGAAATCGTGGACGGTGTAACGGAGTCGACTTGTGTGTCTAGAATTATGCGTGGGGCTTTTCAGCGTCGTTCGTGATCAGTTTGCCAGGAGGTTGGCGAAATTTCAATTATTAGGTAATACGAGCCCGGTAACAAGATAAACGGGCAGGCGCATCATTCGAATTTAATTTGCAACGCGAGCTGATTTAATCTCCCTTTTGCCCTCTGGCCACGTTCAATTCGACACCGCGATTGGCTCCGCCGGAATTAAGCCGTTCGAATTGCCATACTCGCTGATAAAACGCGGACAGAGAGTGGGGGTAGGATCATTTTAATTACAGCGAATCGCCCTCTCGGTATCGTAAGCTGGTTCGTTCTGATTAGCTGGGCACACTTCGGTTTAACTCGAGCCCGACTCGATATGGTGATTTTGTGACGTGTTAGCGCGATTTATGATGAATTGATATTGCAATAGGATGTTATTGAGAATAGATTATACTTTGAATTTTTCTCTCCTTAACGTAGGCCCAGGCCGGGCCATAAAAGCCATGGGTCCGCTGACCGTGGTTCCAATCCAAGTATATAACAAATGTTTCTCCGCATTTTAAGCAGTCGTGCGACAACCCCGAACTGAGTACCTGTTTTTCGCCTCCGTTGTTTTGTATTACATTTATATCAATAAACGTTTCTTTTTTCTCTGCAGTCGACTGAGTCAATCTTTACTCGCAAATTAAAGATCCTCAATAGATGTACAGGGTGTTTCGTAGGTTTTCTGTGTGGGAATGTTCGAGTAGCTTCAGCGATACTTTTGTTGAAAGTCTGGAATGTTGTTTGGGTCAGGATTCAGGTTGGAATTGAAAATTGTCGAATGATCACTGGCGAATTTTGTAATTTTTTGAATACTATTTTTGTTGTTCTTGTACTGTGTAATATTAAATGAACATTCTATCTATGAGATATTCCGTACTAGGTGTCTAGAACAGAATTTGGAGCTGATTGACTTGACCAGAAAGTGAAGCGATCTTCCAGACACAAGGATGTCAGAATTTCCGTTCCAAAATTTCCAAAACTCGTTTTCAAATAATGGAGGCCAATCCCACGTGACAGAAGTTTCCCATTTCCCTCACGCACCCCAGGAATTTCGTGAAAATTCGTCCCTGTATAACGAAGAATGGCCGACTATCTCGTGAAAGTGGATTATCCAACGATTCTCCCCTAACTTTTACCAGTAATATACCCTCCTCCTCTTTTTTTTTTCATTCTCGTTGTTCCCCTTATGACTCGATTCACGAAGGGTCAAAATTAGTTCCACGATCACCGGTTTAAACCTTCAAACAATGTTTCATTCCTCCCTCACACTTTCCTCCTACCCCTCTGAAACGGATCTTGGCCTGCTTTAAAATTCATATAACTTAATTTTTTACCGTGGCTTTTAGCTAGAGAGAGAGAGAGATCGCGTAATAAAGAGTGGCTCGTGAAAGTAGAAAGCCACGTCTATCTTGGTTACATTCGTTGCGATTACAACGTGTTCCGTTCCTTCTCGCGGCTATGTTTTATTCACGCTTAATGTATTCCCCTTTTAGATCCCAGAGTATATCCTCTCTCTCTCCTGCGATCAAATATTAAGCCTCGAATTAACGAATTTTTAATCGTTCGATCGGTCGAATCGAATATTTTCTGATGGAATTTGTCGAAAATCCTGTCGCGTGCACACGGTGTATCGCGTTGTCGAGCCACGCGAAGAAAGGACACGAAGAAAACGAGAGGAGGAAGCAGCGGAGTGGAGGAAAAGACTCTCCGGGTCTTGTCAAGTAGACTGGCATCTGTTTGCCGGAGAATTTCTGGCATAAAATTCCTATTCCACCGGTACACCGCGTCTTCTTGCGTATCTCGATTCTCCTCACGGATGATTCCGATGCCGCTGGTTGCAGCTTCTTTTCTCTCCTTCCCTCCTGTCTTTCGTTTATGCGTGTACCGTGGTTTCTCTCGTTATTTTCACGAGAAACACAACGTTCAATCTATCCTCGCGTATCGTTCCCTTCCCGCGAGCTCGCGAATTTTCTACGAATGCACCGTGTTATTTACAGCGGCGGAATATCGTATTAAAAATTCACCCAAGTATCATCCCTTTTCTCCCATTGTTTGCCTCTGCGTAACAAAAGTGCTCCTTCTAATTACCTTAAGTTCTTTCCAGCTCGGCGAAATTTTTCGAATTCGCCGACGCGTTAATGTGAAAGAGTAGGCGGCTAAATTAAATACGAAGAATGAGAACCGGGGGGTAAAAAACAACGAGGGGAATGCGGAATACAATGGACGTTGAAACGCCTGCGTAAAAGTTCCCCGACGAATTTAATTGCGCCGATAAAAAAGATAGCGGTGAGGGAGAAAAAAAATTGGTGCATCAGGTTGGAACGGTGAAAATTTTTCGACACGAGGTACACGAGGATACGAACCTATGAGGCTGTTCGAGAGAAAAATTCGTCTCTCTGTCTCACGGTGTGGATGTGTGTACGCTGCGCTTGATACCAGTTACGTTGTTCACAGGCTGCGTTTTTGCAGCATGCAGCTTCTTCTGAATAAACAGCGCTGCCACTACGGCTAGATGATCTTCAGGCTCTCTCTCTCTGGGAACAGCAAGCTTCACAACGACCGGTCTATGAAGCTTTTTGTCAGCCGCTGTTACAAGTTAGCTACGCCGCTTCTTGCACACTGGTCTCCTCGTTAAAATTTAAACGCTCGAACCGTCGAAATAAACGTCGGCGCTCCACTCGTGGCTCTAAACATTGCGCGACTGTGCCACGACGGGATGAAGTATTATCGAATTTGGGGTACTTTTGCGTTGGAAGAAGTGGAATTATTGTTATTAGTATAATTGGACCTTTTCAAGTGTTCGATCGATCTTTGCATAAATTTTGAATTACCAAGAAAATTCTCCCTCTTGTAGAAATAAAAATTAGGAACTAAATAGATAATTGCTATTCACGAAACACTTGAATGGACCGCCCTCAAAAATCAATATACTCAACTTCCACCAACCTCGCTAAGCCACCCACTTGAAATTCAACACTGGATCCTCGCTAGAAGCTAAAAGAAGTTGAGTGAATTCATCTATCCAGCGGCACACTTTCCATCGAAACCAGCCGCGCCAAACGTCCCTGCCGCTTCTCAGAACGAGTAATTATCGTGCCTCCATGGTTAATGGAGCCGCAAGGGGGAAACAATGGCCGGTAGAAGAGCATCGATCGAACACCGCAGTGGCGTTTCCTCGTTCGATTGAATATTTTCCCACTGAAGGAGAGTAATTAACGCCTGAGGCGTGCAAAGTGGGAGGTGGAAGGGTGGGGCTTGTTGGAAAAATCGTGGATACCGATAGAGAAAAGCGCCGTGCTCGAGACGAGGATTCCCGGTCCAATAATTGGCACGCGCCCTTCCAAGGCCAAGTTCCCGCTGGAAAAGAGAGAAGAGAGAAGAAAAGAAGCGTGGAATTGTTAGTCGAGGAGGACGCTTAAGCACCGTTTCCAGTCTCCACCTCGTGTTTCCGGAAAATTGTCCGGGAATCGTTTCTGTTCGAACGTCTGTACCAGGTTCGGCTCGGTGTTCGTGCTCGTTCCACCGGACTGAATTCGAATTACCGAGGGCAATGCTCATTGAACGTTTCCGGTAATCCTATCAGCTGGAACAGGCGCTCTAGGCGTATTAGTTTGCTTCGCTTCGATTCGAATCTCCCTTGTTTCAGTTTGAAATAAGGCTCGGTCCGCGATAGAAATGATCTCAGATCTGTTCGAGTAAATCAGCTCGATTTTGGATTAATATAAATTTTTTTTCAGGATGTTCGTGAGTGGTTCGAAGGGCTCGCGGTGTCTTTCGGCAGGTCCAATTAATCGAAGGGCGATTATTGGAGGATGGAAATGATGGAAATGCCAAGGGCATCGTGCGATTAGGGTCATTAGCGGTTGAAGTAGCTTCATGGCTGCTTGAGGCAAGTGCCATCCATGAGCCAGTACTTCTATTTTCCATGTGGAAAGACTGGGGAACCGTGTCGAGGGTAATCTAATTATTGGCTGGAGATTCAGACCGCGTTCTGGCAGGAAGTGAGGAGGGTTCTCCGCCTCTGATCGGAATTATGATCCTCGAGGGGAGTTCTTTACTTCGTTTTGCCTCTTTATTTGCAGGAAAATTGTCGAATACGTTGAAACTTTCGATCAAATTTTCTTTACCAACAGTTCCATACATGGAACACGAATTTTTAGGTAATTTAAAATTTCCATAAAACAGCAGCAGTTTCGTAGTATTCGAAGAGGGGAAATGTCAGAGGTGAAATAGGTAGAGAGGATTGTAACTTCTGACAAATAGATGCGCAATCCTGGAAATGGTATCTTTATCTGAATACTCTCTTTCTCTCTCGAAACTTTTATCTCAACGTGAACGTGACATCACAATTTTCATCCGTGGTTATTACTTTCGAACCTCCGAGTAGAGAAGAGAAGAAAAGAAAGGGAAGAGGAGTTTTACATGGTGGTAGAGAGGGGCGCGGAATATTTACGAGAATTTGATACAGGAGTAGAGCTAACCAGTAAACGAAACGCTCATTTTATTCGGTTTGCGAAGTTCCCGCCTTATCGCGAAAAAGTACGAGCAGAGAGTATCGTTGCGACGCGTATATCGAGGAACAGGTTTGCCTATGAAAAAACTTCGGAACACTCGGGAAACAAATTTCCTCCCGTGCCACGCGAAACTTCCCCTTTCCTTCTTTTTTTCCTCTCTCCAGCTTGATTGGCTAAACGCCGACCCATTTTTAAATTTCTCCCTGTTATCGACTTTCGCGCTTCCCGACGATCGTGCCCGCGGAAAATCCAACTACTGGTAACTAGTAACGCGATATCCTCGATGGTGGCCATCGGGAACAAAGAGGAGACAGAGGGGGATTGGAATGACGAGGGGGGTAGAGAGAAAAAGGAAGAAGCAGAAAGTTGGAAAAATGTCTAGAAGCCGGTAACGTTTTGTTTGCTCGGTATAATGGGCATTCTCGGGAGTTCGACGTAATTAGAATTCCATACGGCGTATCATCGGTGTAACAATGGTCGTTCGGTGCTTTATTAAAAGTTAGTTTTACGCCAATTCACAAATAACGCGTGTTTTCAAACTCGTGCATGAACTGGATGGATAAACTTTCGTACCTTCTGACGCGTTTAAAATATTTCAATTATTCAATTGACACAAGTGAACGACGAGGAATGTAATTATATTCCAATGAATTCTACCAATTTTTTCTACATTTTTTCCAATAATTTGAATCCATAGATAGCGATAACTAGGACATTTTGAAAATTCTTTTGTTTTGGTTGATTTTTGGAGGAAATAATTGATCGAATGAAAGGAGGATGTTAAAGAAAAGCCAATTTTGGCATACGGCCGGAACGACAAATTTTTTTACAGCATGATTCTACGCACCCTAAGGAACGAAAAATGTAATTGTCATTTTTCCCAGAAATGATGGGAAAGTTATGAAAAATGCGGTTCAAGGTAAGAGCAGGACCATACTTATAACTTATATTCCGTCTCGTTTTCTTCGGATGATGGTCTCTTCGTAAATTAACCACTTAGTGTTTAATAAAAAGCAAAACTAATTAATGACAAATTAATCGAAACAAGGAATTCTTCGATGACACGATGCTTATATTCGAAGCAATCAGAAACCAATAGTTATTTATTCTGAAATAATCCTCATGACAGGGATACAATAAAAAAGCAAGACTCCATTAATTTTTACTCGCACGAGAGTTCTGTCAAGAATACGAAACTGCGTCGTGTTTGCAAAGCAACTGTTTATTCGAGTCGTAACTCTCAGAGAGTTGAGCGATGCTCTCGAACAGCGAGAGATACTCTCGAGAGCAACTCGCGATAGTTTTACTCTGAAAAGGACAGCTAGCTTTATGTTTGGCTCGATGTACGTACAGCGACCCAGGCTCGCGTTTCTTATGTTTGGCTCGCGAGTAATATCACGACTTCTAAGAAGTCAAGGCCTAGAATTTTTCCAAGAACAGTTGCGAGCGTACAGCGATTAGAAATCGGGCAGGACGACTCGTCCTCAGTCGGTGTTCACCAGGCTGCCGAACGAGTGCCTCGACGAACGACGTACGTCGCTTATACTGCGCGATTATAGTCTTGTAGGGAATACATCGAACAACGCAAACAATTTACGTACTTAGCATATTCGTTCTTGTGAATTAAGTACCGCTGCATACAAGAAGCTAGTGCACCGAATTCAAGTACACAACGGACAGCTCAGCTTGGGAGAAAAATGGAACGAGAAGCGTGTCTCTGCGAGCTACACAGCTACAGTTTCACGGTGTGCGTATGCGTGAATAATATGTACGTACAGAATCGAATGATTGAGTTAATTGAAAATAGAGGAGAGCCTCCGTATAGCTAATTAGATTAGTTACTGCAACAATTTCGTTTTATCGCATCCTAAGTTTATTTTTCTTGTAATAAGATGTATTATAGCTATGAAACAAGGAGAAATTAGTTTTTTTACTGTTGTCTTTCCGAGACATATACATATACTATCCTTTTCTGGAAAAACACTGTCTCTTAGTAAACAACTAAGTCTTTACACACGACCTACTTCGTTTGTTATTATTCTAACGACAATACACGACAATTGACACGCAGTGCAGAATCATGCTGTAAAAAAATTTGTCGTTCCAGCCGCATGCCAAAATTCACCTTTTTTTAACATCCTCCTTTCCATATGAATTTAACGCCGATCGTGGTAAAATGTTTATCGATAACAAGCTTGTTGATATTCAATTGACGGTATCTCGATCAATCGCTCGTTAATTTGATTAGCTTGTTTATTTACGCTGACAGATACGCGTATTATAATTAACGTTCTAGTACGATTAGTTCAGCCCAGTGTCGTTTATGGATAATTACATCCGCGACCTGATAATAACCGGAGCGTAGCTTTAATCAGGAAATGCGTGCACGCACGACAATACCTTTCGTTCGGGGAATCGGCTAGTAATTGCGGGGGAATTCGATCGTGGAATTCGGGTCACGGGGCGCCTCCACGGTTAGTGCTAATAGCCTGATTCATCAGTAAACACTCTTATTCCACTCCACGGCTATACCGAGTACGATACATGTGTAACGAACAAAAATTCTCGTTCAATTACTTGGAATTTTTTCTGCATTTTCAACTACGTATAATTCTCGAGAGTAATTAGCAAAGAGATTGTTTAATCGTTTCAAGTGGAATATGCAGGATAGTGTAATTACAAAGATGGAACGATTGTTTTCCTAACACTTATCCTTACTATCCCTGCTTCCCCGTTATTCGCCTCTCTGGAACGCTCATGCTGAAATCTCTTAATGTAATGACCACCCTTAAGAATACTTATACACTCGTGTACACACGAAAATATCGCAACCCTCTCTCGCTTGTTCAAATCTCCTGTTATTCCCTTTAACGGTTCAATTGTTCACAATGCACCGTTGTATTATATCATAAAGTGGGCCAACGAAATATTCGAAAAACAGGAAGAAAGAGAGATTTCTATTGTAAATGTGCAATTCTCCCAATGATCCCACTCGGTAAAACGAGCTTCCAGTTGCAAAATGAACTCACGCACGTGAATACAGGCCGCGTTCCTACGGAATCAGAGCCAATTACACGGGAACTCGATTATCGAACGTTCAGGACCGTCGACTGCAGTTAATTGTGCGTTTCATTAGCGAGCACTTTGGATTGTACGCGTGCCGTTCATAAAAACTGGCTTTTACCCTGCGCAATTCGATATTTTCTGCTATTCGCGAGTATAAATCTCGAAGCTTACCCGGAAATCGTTACTTTTCCAACGTATTTTTACGTAAATCCAATAAGAATTGATAAAAAACGGTATTATTCCCCGTAGGATTATTTCTTCCTATCCTATCCTCGTTCTCTACTTCTCAACGCTTCTCCCCATTTTCGACGTAATTCTAGAATCGTTAGGTACGAAAAAATTCCTTTTCAAAGCTGCCACGTACAAACGACGAGGGATTTTTATATCTCTCAAGATTCCTTCGTGCGTAATTAGACCGGTTTTTCCCTGCTTCTCTCCTGAATCGCGCAAAGGGATGAAAGAATTGGCTGGGAAAAAGACTGCGGCAGATAGAACGAAAGTAGCGTGGTTATCAGTTTCACGTTAGCTGGGACGCGGTTATTCAGCAGCTGTTGGTGGCCAGTCTGTGGGGGATTTTTGAACGAGTCTGGGATACTCGTCGCGGGCACGCCAACGAACAGACAAATACGGGACGAATGCACACGCGGCGGCGAACTAGCTCGATGCAAATATTCCCATGTAAATGCACACAGAGCCGCACACGCGAGGTACGTGGAAACGCGTAAGGACGCCACCCGCCGCATAATCGCACCTAGCATTTCAGATTGTTAGCACAATACACGCAACGGTACACAATGTGACACGCGCGGGCATAAATCGCAGAGATGAAGGCTGACGAAGGGAGCATGACGTTGCCGTTTGCTATGATAGAAGCTGGCTGGCATCGTTGGTTGTGGAGAGCGTAGGGGAGTGTAGATGGAGAGAACTTGGATGACTTGTCGGTACATCGTCCGGCTGTGGAAACACGTTCGAGTGGATCGACTAATTACGGAAACTGCGTTCTCTTTCGTGTTCGTTCGAGCTGAACACGACGACGACAGTTTGCTCGTGAGACTTTTCCCCCCCTTTTTTTTTTATTTCGAGATAGTTCTTCTGTGTGATCTCGTCATTTTTCTGTCGTTCGTTTGAGTTCTGAATGTTGGAACATTTTCTTCTCAATTTTTCGTTCTTTCTGTGGTTGTTTTAGAGGTCTCTTTCTTGTCATTCCTTTGGATTTCTTTTGGTGACTGTGGGTGTATTGTCGTGGAACTATTTTAGGTGATATTTTGGAGATTTGGGAGAAAGGAGAAGAATGATCACTGTGGAAATGTGAGAACTCAAGAATGGAGTGGAGAATTGAAGCTAAGAAAAATCAGTTTGAGTTTCCCGAGAATTAGCCACTTACTACTCTTGTCTGACATTTCTCGTTTATACTAGTTAAACACTTTAACTGCACTTTCTTACCAATACAGACTCTCTGCAGGATATTCCTACCTCAAATTATTTAAACAGTAGGTACATTTAAGACCCATAATTATTTATAGCAAATTAACAAGCATCCACGTTCCCTGCAAAATTATACACAAACTTGTGATCGATAAATTTGAGCGAGTAAACTATCGGCTACTCCAAAAGTCATGCAATCTCGATGAATAATACCCACAAATTCGCAAGTGACCCTTCTTACGAAGGCAGAGAGGCTACAAAGTAGAATTCCCCCTTTTCGTGGAAGCTTAATTCGTTCGCATAGCGGAGCGAGAGTTTCAGGGATAAATCACGAAGGTGGCGAAGGAGGAAGGATATTATTGTGACAGCAGTCGGATGCCAGATAGTGGAAACGTAGGAAATGCGCACGAGCGAACGCCTTGGCGAAAAGGGTGAGGTTAACACACGTATACGGGTCATTCTACGCGAGTGTAAACGAGGCCAGGGGCCTGGAAAGAAAGAACAGACAGAGAGGGGTGCGAAGAAGATTTATGCGATTGAACCGGTACACGGCTACAAATCAGTTATCTTCCGAATAACTCCTTCGTAGCAGAAGATCTCTGTTCCAAAAAAAAAAAAAAGAGAACGATTTCTTGTGTTCCTTTTCACTAGAGATTTGTAAAAAGTCGGTGAATTATTACCAGTGCTTTATTCTCTCCTTTTATGTGCTCGAATAATTAAGGATCTTCGTATGAATAATATTTTGGAGAACATTAACGATGTACGAAAATAATTTTATGTAGACATTTTATGTATGTTAAAAGTATGAAATAAAACATTGCGAATAATTAACGAGGATCCTCTCTTTCAGATGTAAAATGCTAATTACCCCGAAATTGTTCTGTACCACGTCATTGGATATTTAATAACGAAATACCTTCTGGATAATATTAACAAATGAAGCAGCAACGATTTTATTATTCGCAGATCCCCCGGACGAACTGTAATCTCGATCGTCTTGTTCAGACGTTATTTAATTAATAATTCTCGTGCAACTCGACGTGAACACGAGTGCATGCAAAACAGTCGCGTGACGGAGCATAATGTCGTTCATTAAATTCGATATCAGTTGGAAGTTCGAATTAATTATGCGTCAAATAATAACAGAGTATTTCAACGCTCTCGACATGGATTGACTTTGCCCATCCAATTGATCTATCGCCGCGTTTATCACCGAAGAAGCGAAAATTTTAAAAAACAGTAGATTAAAAAAAAAGAGCATCTCGTCTGATTCGAATTCGTTGTTACCACTGGCACAGCCAACGGAATTCTCGATTCAACGTTGAAAGCCAGAGTGTGTTGCGGTGATTCCTGTTCAACGCAGAAGCTTAATGGTTGTACTTCGCCTCGATGTGCTCTCCTCTCTGTGGAAGTTTGCTTTAGGAGTTAAGGGCAACGTTGCATATAGACGCGTGCATGCACTTGGTGAAACTTCAGCTCCCCTTCTTATTTCTTTTCACGAATTTTCGTCTCGTTGTTCTTTGCACACCTCGTGTCGGAGGATATTCGCGTCTTAAACTGACTCGTGTTTGCAACTTTTCCTTTGTTTTTTGCTGATCTCACTCTCTCTCTCTCTCTCTCTCTCTCTGTGCTTTTTTTATTTCTTCGCAGTAGAAGTTTTCAAGGTATCAAGAGATCCAGGAAGAAAAGTTGCCGCGTAAATTCTCAGGAACAAGAACGTCACCCCGGTGAGATTAGTTTGAAAGAAAAGCACGTCGTGGAAGCAATTGTAACAGTTTCCTGGACGGAATGCTTCCTTCTTTTTTTACCGAATGAATTTCTCACGTCGTTCTGTATGCCACGCGATAGCCAGAAATGCACAGCGGCCTGATTGCTTCCTCGGTCATTTGCACAGTGAATTAGCTGAAACACGGATTACCATCATAAAGGGGATCATATTGCAGGGTGTGCACGTTTACATCTCATTTAGCCCCGAAGCCACTGAATGAAATGGCGGTGCGTAAACGAAATCACGAGGTGTTATTTACATTCTACGGTAATAGCAGATCGTAGAAAGCGTTAACTTGAATTAAAAATTGAAAATATTCGTTAATCGAATCACCGATAGTTTCTCCGTGTCAATCAGCAAATTTTAATCTCGTCAACTTCTACTTCTGCGAACTTCTATCGCGAGAATACCGATCAGTTTGATATGTTGACTTGAAAATATTTTTAATTCGTCCAAGTTACATCTGACTTTGTTCAGCCGACTAAATAAAGCAAACCAGACCGAATGGAATGAGAAATCGTTTCTGAATGCTGATCGTGTGATACGTAGAGCTCGATTCTATATATACGTGTTCGCGTTACAGATTTAACCTTCGTCCATGGACCGTTTCAAGCTCGAAAGCGAACCATAATAAAAGAGTAGAAACGATGGAACAGTTTCATCTTCGGCACGGACGAGTTCGCGATGCCGGACGAAACGATTCGAAAGCGTCGAGACACGAATTTCGAGGAATTAATAACACACGGGGAAAATAGAGCAACATCGATATGAACACGAGTTATTTCTGGGGCGTTGATGAGAAGCTTGTACGTACTACTTGTTCTTTTTTTCTTCTTCCCCTTTTCTCCCCTACTCCTTTCTTTTCTATCGCCGCCTCGATTTACCCGGTGTGAAACAATGGAGGGAATGGCTGCGTGTATTGTCCCGTTTTATATATTGCCGGGAACGTGGGAAGTAAATTTGTCAGCGGTGGTACACGAATTACATTTTATTCGAACCGTGCGCCGGTTGAAATTCGCTGATGATAGACGAGAATGTCGAATCGTTGGAAAGATTTTCGAGATGCGTACGAACGGTGGGAAAACATTTTCCATTAACGATGGTCACGTGAAAATTACTCGGAATAATTTTATTTCAATTTTACACAGTGGTGTTTCTCTTTCGGCTATTTTGTCCACTTAATTTTCGTTCTGGCATTTTTGCAACTGTAGAAATAACAGTTGGAATGAAAAAAGGTTCAATTTCCCCCGTGCTCAGATCTATCAATGAAATTTCGCTGTTTCGAGACCTCGAAAAAATCGAAGCATGAAGTAAAACTTCTAAATTTTCAAATGTTACAAAATTTAGTGGACTAATATAAGGTTAAAGAAATAGATTTTGAACACATTCTTCGAGAATTCTTCATCGCTAGACAAGATAATTCATCCACTTGTCTCCACGTCACGAAACTTTTCGATCGACGAACCCAAACTTCTAATTACCCTCTTAACTTGTCACAAATTCATCAAGGATCACACACACACCTATGTGACGAGCGTGTATTTCTTCGACCCTGTGATTGTCTCGTCGAAGAAACTTTCCCTATTAAAAGCCTATCTTTCACGAGTGTTTCGGGGTTCCTGCAGCGATTTCTGGTGAACGGAAATCGTTTAATCTATCGCCTGGCGGAGACACCGAGTCCCAACGATACACCTGACAATGGTAACATCGAGTATGAGCTGATATCTCGGAAACGACGCAATCCCGCGTTATCTCGAATTCTCTTTGTACTCCCGGATCGAGCCAATAGGGACAGACGGGTTGAAGATGGAAAAGGAGTATACCATACTGGCGGAATACCGGAGGATGTAAGATGGTGACAAAGCACAGGACGAATTTACGCCGCGCACCAGCGTAAACTAAAGCGACTGCCTCTATTGTTCCCTGCGTGTATCCCTGGTGAACGCTGCAACCCGGTCGATCTGCGATGTTTCGCCGTCCCATCGGGGAACGATGGTAAATGAATGGCTTCCTGGTCACGTGGGCGAATCGAGATACCCGGGGGGATTTTATTTCGCTCCTTGGAACGAGTTCTCGTGGAATGAACTGGTGAATTTGTGGGCATTCGAAATTCTTGTGATACAATGAAAAGTGGGGTGATCGAGGAAGTCGATTTTGAGCATTCGGTGGATTGAGATTTGGAGAATTTAGAGAAAGGTGGAAAGCGGTGTAACGTTGTCTGTGATGTGATTGAATTAATTCGCATTCGTTTGTTTTATGAGTACAGTGTGTGACATAAATTCTCGGGCTCTAAGTTTAGTAAATCAGATGATCTGAAATATCGAAAGTTTTCGAAGAAACAGCAGAGTGACTTTATTTTTCAAGAACAGAGTTCAACATTTAATCCTGCATTTTCCAGCGATATCTGTGCAGGAAATTGCATAATTAAATAACAAAAATGCGTCGTTGGACTATCTGGTCTAAAATGCAGGATTTTATGGCTGCGGAAATTACGTGCATAATTCACGAGGACAAGTCGAATGGCCGGTTATATTTTAGACTCGTCCCAATTTGAAGCCATTCATGCGTCAATAAAATAGAAATGAATCGGCTGGTTTATGAAGATTAGTGCAAATGTCGGGGACAATGCGTCCGCAGGGCTGTTAAGTTGTTTGACAACGGTGCTTCGCGGCATTTATTCCCGAACCGCGTCGAACTGCCAGAGACATTCTCCTTAGGAATGCTCAAACGAGAGGTTCATTGTGTTCGCCACAATGGACCGCCACTCCTGCCCCATTACAGCGCCGCGTCCCTTCTCTCTCCTCGTAGCGAAAGCTGGCACGTTTATCAGCGGCGTACAAGAACGACGAACACTGTTTTCGAAACAGATACAAGAAGATCGCAACTTCTGTTTATCCTTCGTCCCTTCTACCGAAAGTTCCTTTAGAAAAAGGAACATCCACGTTGATTAGCGTGCTTCGTGCACAAGCCATAACTGTATTAAAAGGAAGACATGCAAGATGTACGATGGGAACGTCTCTTAGGAAAATTAGAAGAAACCTGGGGGAATTTTAAAGGAAATTATTTTCTTTGCTGCGAAAGCAGAGGGAACGATTTTTCTTCGAATAAGGAGTAGAGGAGACGTATAGAGTTTTCAGGGAAGAGAAAGACATAGACAGAATTTATTCATCTACTGATCATTACATATCTAGCTACTCAATTGAGATTAATTTTTGATCCAACGATAAAGTGGGACATACGAGTGCCATTTGGTCGCGAAAGGGTTAATTTAACGGGACAGATTTTATGAAATGTGATGGGTGTAACGAAGGAACAAGTCGAAAGGACCATCTGGTAAATTGGTTAGTGTTTTACGACTGAATCTCTGACTAGAATTCCGCTTGCTAAGCAGGAAGGTTCGTTGTATCGGGGTCGAAGGAAAATCCGACTGGAATGGCGTGGTCGGTTGCCTAATCCGCCGATACATCAGAGTTACGCCGGCACCAATGGCGCTATTGCTTCAAATTCGTAGCCAGCCATTGTCGCGTACATGTGTAGAGGAACAGTGATGTGTGTACACTGGGAACGGTCACATCCAGGGGGTTACGAAGTTCTAAGCAGCTTAAGCTCGGTTGGCTGTACGACAAGCTGAGGGAAAACATCGAGCTGCAGGCGTGAAAACTGATTCCACGTCGCTTGAAAGAAATTACCAGACGACGTGGTTTTCTGCCGGGAAATCTTGCGGTACTTAATTCTCATATTTTTCGTTGCTGGTGACTTTGTTTCTCTTCTTTCTTTCTTTTTTTCGATACTCGAAGGACGAGAAAATTTGACGATTGATACGAAGGATTGTTTGCGTTAACGGTAATGTAGAACACAGTGCATTATAATTTCGATCACATCGTTCTGGAGATTACGATCCAATTTACACTATGTCAGAGATTACGGTGTAATCCAAATCCTGTTGCACCACGATCCAGATCAGAATGTCAGGGATCGTGACGTGACATAGATAATGTTGCGTTGGGCTTCTGATACGATCCTGATCATTACGGAGGAAAGTTACTGGAATATTGGACGATGTTCGAGAAATAATAGAACATTTAATCGAGAAGTCTCGCTGAAAAAATATTACTCCCATTACTACAATAGTACACCCTTCTGAAATGATGGGGTATTACTATCAGGGAGATTCATGAACGTGTAAAAATTCCTAAACAAAGAAAATTTGCCAAATTTAAGAAAATTAATTATTGTCGTATAATTTAAATACCAATGATTTGCTGCGCCTGTTTATAAATCTCTTTTACTTAAATTTCAATGGTTCACGTCTCAGAGCAATTACCACGATCATACTTGGACAAAATTGAACCCCTTCGTTCAGATGAAAACTTGACCAGAGAACAGTCATAGCTCGTCTTCGCTCTCCATTATCATCTCTGACTATTCACCTACGTGTAACGTCCACATAACCCTCCGCGTGTACTGAATACACCTTTTTTCCGGGGCAGGAACAATAAACTGGAAGCTTTGAGCCAGAACGTGTCGACTAGCAACCGTGTGCCATTGAACGCGAGGGAACACCGGGTGTCCCTTTTTTTTTTTTCTCTCTAAAATACAGCACATCTCCATCTCGTCTAATTAGAATTCATCGGTAAATCGATGCCTCGTTCCACCAACAGAGTGACCCGATTTTCACTTCGACTCGATACAAACTCTAACCTGGCACGATCCAACGGGTTAAATCTGCCGGATATACACGAACGTAGTCGGCGGAAGTGTTGGGAAATTTTCTAGAACGAAGAGCCCGGCCTCGTAACACGCGTTCAACTTTCTTGTCTGAACCAATTATCTGCGCACTTGAGCGCACCACGAGCTTTC
>NW_017100229.1:838422-855119 GCF_001263275.1 Habropoda laboriosa | reverse complement strand
AAACTCGTAATACCAGCGATTTAAGCCGAGCTAGGATCACAGGCGAGCCTCGATGCTACGTACTAATGTTACCGGATAGGGTGGAGAGTTTATCGCGCGTACCGTGTCGGCCTGCACGCTGAATCATTCTGAATAAATCTCGAGGATACAAATAACCGAATCTCGGACGATATTAATCGCGAGATTAGAGTTTCATGCGATATCGCTATTGCGGATTTTAGATTTTCTGGAAATTCCAGGGTTTCGGATTTTGTGGGAGTTTCTACGTGGCTAGACGAAGTGTGCTTGATACTAGATGTACTGTCTTTCGATTGTCCCATTTTAACGATCTTAATGTGAATAAATTTGTAGTAGTACCGTTTAAAATTTTTCACATAGATTATCATTGAAATAGTAGAAAGAAATTATCTTTCGAAACTGTGTGCACGTAATAATTTCTCCCTGAATACGTTCATTATTTCGTACAGTGGACCAGCGTGGTCTGAAGATAATGGCTAATATAGAAAGCTCCTCGAACGAAGCTGCAAATAGTGGGTGGGACAAAAATTCCCGAAGAGATTCCAAGCATTCCCTGTTCCCAAAGGTTATTCAGCCCTGAGGATGCATCAAACCCATTAGATCTAGGCGTTCAGCCTCGTAGAAGCCCTTCAGTCAGCCCTGAAGCACGTCACTTCGGGGAAAACGAAACCACTCTCGAAACGCTCGAGGGCGGCCACTGAAGGAGTCCTAACGACAGAACTGGAGGAACGAGAACGAAACTGGAAAGACGTGGAAGAAATAAGACGAAATGATCCACGAGCATCGTGTAAAGTCTCTACGTGACAACGTCACCCTTGTTGTTTCAGTTTGAACGAATAAAAACGAAGGAGAAAGAAAGTTTTGCTTAACCAGTAGAATGACAAACAGGAAGCATGACGCTGCCGTTAGTTGGATAGGCGTGTCAAGGAGAAGGAAAGAACTTGGGTGACTTGTGGGTGCATCATTCGATTGTGGAAACACGTTGAAGTGAATCGACTAATTACGGAAACTGCGTTCTCTTTCAGGTTCATCCAAGCTGAACACAATGACGGCTGTTTGATCAGTGGCGCTTTTTTTCCTTTTTTATTTCGAGTTGGATTCTTTTTTTAACGTGGTCGTCATTTTCCTTTCGTCCGATTCAATTCTGGATATTTCAACATTTTCTTTTTGCGATTGTCCTAGAGATCCTTTTCTTCTCATTCCTACAGAATTATTTTCTGTCTGATTACAGTCATCACACTGGGGGAAAGGTAGAAGAATGATTGCTGTGAAAATGTGAGAATCCAAGAATGGTGTAGAGAATTGAAGATAAGAAAGGGAATTCAGAAACTCAGAAAATTTTCAGAGAAGAAAAATCAGTTTGAGTTTCCCGAGAAATTGAACCCGGGTCGTTTGAGTGGCAGTCAGGCGCCGCAGCCACTGAACCACTTACTACTCTTGTCTGACATTTCTCATTTATAGTACTTACAAGCTTGGGTTGCATTACCTTACTAACACAGACTCTCTACAGTGTATTAATTACATTTCACACTCTCCCACCTCGAATTATTTAAATGTTAAATATATCTAAGACCGATAGTTATTTATAGAAATATTAATTAACGAATCAATCACTTTATTAAACCTAACACAATTTTCTCACGAATGTATGTAAATTCGTGAGACACCACGCACTTAAAAATTAATATAACTTTATTCCACTCTTTTATTCATATTAAATCAATAAAAAAAGACAGAGAAAGAGGGTTCTTTAACGGCCAACCACTAGAATATCAAACAGCCGAAGAAAACGAAGTCGAAGACAAACGAGCGTTTCCCTATTAGCTTCTAGGGACTGGAATCGTGGGGTGTATGGTTAATTAAGTCGACGAGAGTGACGAGCAGAAGGAATACAGAAACGAGTGAAATGAATACGATTCGCGGGGGCGTCGCGACGCGTCGCGGGGTTATTGCCACGGCCTGGAAAACTTGCTCGAGTTTATCCGCCTTGCCGCTGGAAGAAAAGTCTCGGGGCTTTATCGTGGCCGGGTTTTTGATTTATCCCGGGTGAATCGGCCGTTTCTCCATTGTTGCGAGGAGATCGTATTCCGTGGAATTACAGCAGTCACGGCGTTCATTTGAAAAAATAATGCTCCCTCGTTTCTTGTTGCTCTTTTATATTCTCTGACTGAGGTGTATGGAGTGCGTTGAGTAGCAAGTAGTATAAACGTCGAAAGATGAAACCGTCGGCTCATATACTTTATATTATTTACGTGAATGCAAAATCCTTTATCCTTCGCCACTTCCTTCAACATTCTTATCCACTTTACGTCTCTTTTCTCTTCGAAATTTTAGTCTGACGTTAAATAAATATTTTTCCTTGAAATTTCGTAGCAGTCGAAGTGAAATATTCGTACGATTTCCTTCTCAAGTAGAATATTCCTATATTAATAAATCTTAGAATGTTTTTTTTTTTTTGGAAGTTAATTCTTTGGTTAATTTTGTTCTGGAGTGTAATCTGTTTTGCTGTTTAAAGGGCGTTGTATTAATGTTGAAATTTGTCTGAAAGCAGCATTGCAGAGAATGACAGGTGTTTTATAATTCCTCTTTCTACTCAGCGGGGTGAATTCACTTGGTTATTGGGGCAACGCCACTTGAACACGCGAAAATAGACTGTTAATGCACATCCATTTCGCGTTATTGTCAGGGAACGAAGTTCTCCGGCGAAACGCAGACTCGTAATGTACTTTAATTGCATCGGGCATTTCGCGTGCACCACGCGTTATCTAATGTTCCGTCCCCACGATCCGGGAAGAGTATAAATGTCGTCATGAAGCGGTTTCAGCTTCGCATAAATAATACAGAGCCATTACGTGGCTTGACGTGAATGGTAATTGGGTCGTATGCAAAGTGTTCGAACACGATACGATCTATCGATCTACCGTGAAAATCATTTCGAGAATCTCTTTGAGCGAAACTTGACAACGAAATATTAAAAAAAAATATATATATAAATCGTATCCTAATTAAAATATTTCTGTATTTAATCAAAAGATACTTCGCTACGGCGAAACAAAGTCCTGCTTGCAAACTGAGAAAGGATTGAAGCGTTTCAAGAGGAAGAACAACAGACAGCCAAGCTTAACCTTGTTAATATTCATAAGCGATGGTTTGTATTGAAATGCGTTGAAGTCGTTGTTTAAATCGAGACTGGTCTGAATTCTCTGAAAGAAGTTTCTTACGAAATAATTTATTACTCAATTCTTGGCTTAATTTCGAAACGTAAAATCTCTCTCTCTCTCTCTCTTCGTTTGAATCACAAATGACGAACGACTGAGAAACGAGGGATGGAAAAGGAGAACGATCGAACGTCGGCGAAGTTTCGAAAAGATAATTAACACGTGGCGCGTTTTAATCATAATAATGGCGTGCCAGAATGAAGCAATCTGTTCCCTGAATTACGAGCGACGTCTTACGTGAAGGATATACGAGGTTTACAGCATCCCTTTGCCATAAGGGCGCCACTAAGGGGTAAGATAGCATGATGTCCGTGACATAAGGGTCCTGTGTTACATAATACGGAGTGTTCATCAGTATTACATTCATCGTTACGATAATAAAATCACCGTGTAAAATTGAAACAACAAGACAGAATCGGAAATATACCGAAATAATTTTCGAATTTTCATACCTGCATTTCCGTTCGAATCGTGTGATATTAATTTTTAACAGGATCGTCGATTGGCGTTAATTAAATTGAAGCAGACCCGATGAAACGTTCAGCCTGGTGATTAATGTACGCCAGTTAACGGTGGATCGTTTAATTAATCACATTCCACGTAATTAGTCATTTATTGTACGATAGATCTTCGATGGATTAATCGTGTTTTCCATTCATTTGCTCTGCTACACCGGTTGCAAAGGTATTTGTGCTTGTGAAACGTATGATAATTTTCTGAAGCTTGGAAAATACAAGAATCTCGGTTGGATAAAGTAGGAAACACACCGATGTCTCTAATAAATTATCCAGTGAAGAATTATACCGAGCTTGGACAGTCACAGTTTCTTCCTTTGTTGGATTACTCGTTGAAGGAACGGCTGGTAGGCTTTATTAAATCTGTTTCAAGATCGCTTCAACCCTTCAGACTTTATTAAACTCTGTCCAGAATCGATCAACTTTTACACGATAATTCGTACAACTTTCCTCTGTGTAAATAACCAAAGCTACGAAAAGACGGTTAATTCTTTGTAATTTCGTTAAAAAGTCTTGCCAACGGAGGTTAGCTTCCGCGAAATTTCGTTTGCATCCGGATATCCGGAGGCCGTTCTGCAAACTCTCTCTCCAGCCACGAGAATTACCGAGCTGTCCGGCTGGCCTTAAGCAGCAAAAGGTGGTCAGAGGGTGTAGAGACAGTGGGATACTCGGTCGTAGAGGAAGAAAAAGCTGTGTGTACGGGAGAAAAATGGGCAGTGAGTAAGGCGAGGGAGGTAGGAGGAAAAAGGTTACCAGATCGTTCCAGCGTACCGTCTGCTTTATATTCCCGTCAGTATCCCGGGTTATGAACTCGTCCATTTTTCCCATGGAGCGTCTTCCAGGTGTGTACGTAGCTGAAATGTATCCGGATAAGCGCGCAGTCCGCCGCAGAAGCGCGGAATGAAGAACAGAGAGGAGCCGGTAGAGAAAGGTGAAGGAAGAAGGGAACATAGATGCATTCGAAGGAGAGCAGAGAAATGGATGCTGTAAATATATGTATAAACACACGGGAGGATACGGGAAGGAGCAGATGGGAATAAAGGCGTGGTTGAAGAATAGAGAGAAATGGAGGATGAGGTGGAAATAGAGAAAAATACAGGAACCAGACGATGGAGTTCTCCTCTCTCTCTCTCTCTCGCCAATGGAAAGACGATTCGTGTTCAGCCAGCAGCAGTCTCTCGTTCCTGCGTGTCTCGCTTTTGTCGTTGGGATTTTTCAACAGTGGAGGAAGAGGAAGAATTGAAAGACGAGAAAAAGGGACACGAATAATGAGCTTCGTTCTGTTTACAGAAGAATTTATTTCGTATTTGATTTGTGTTGAGAGATTTTTTTTCTTTTTTTTTCTCTTTGCTGTCCAATTATTCGATTATCCCAGACGGATTATTCGTCGAGGGAAGATCATTGTGATTGATCTGATAAAGGTGGAATGTCGGTGTGCAAATTAGAGGAACTCGAACGAATACAGGATACGAACCCTGAGCCCGGATATTGCGTGTTCGTTGCATCCTGGGTGTGATAACGGAGATAGTGTCAGTCGTCTAGCTAATTACTAGTCACCGACTATGCGACTCCTGGGACGTTGGCTCATGAATGAAGCGTGCACGTGTGCGAATGGACGATGGTAACGTCCAGGGGCTGGGATCTTGATGCCCGCATAATACGCGAATAAGGATTCATGTATGTGGCTCGTCTGTCTTCTTTGCAACAATGTTTCGAGGCATTCTTGAACCTTTAATCCTGGAAACATTATTCCTTATCCCATCGGTGCTTCTAGAGCTACTGAAATATATTAGAAATTACACATTCCCATTTTTCATATTTCCTTTTTACAACAAAGCGATATCTCGAGGTGTATTTAACCGATTTTGATGAAATTTTGGCATGTAGTAGTTCTTGAAAAAATATTTTACACGTATTTTTTTATTTTGAGAATTGTCCACGGTGAAGGGGGTAGACAGCGTCCTCAAAGCTGAGTTTGAGGGAGTAATATCTCGAAAACTATTGGGGATAGAGCAATGGTTTATAGTGAAAAATTTTGTATTTTTCAACGACAAATTTATTCGTGTAAATAGATTTGAAAGAAGTTTTTTTTTTTAATTTTCAGAGTGAAAAAAGAAGGAAGTTAGGTTTCTTTTTTATTAATGACAAAAGTAGAGTAGATCTCTACCGTTTGAAGTTAACACAAATTACAAGTAACCCCGAAAACCGCACGGCAATAACTTCAATATAACCAGAGCACGAAAATACCATCGTCTGCGTGATATCGGAAATAACACCGACCTCGTTTACTTTCGCGCCCATAGAACCGTTTTTCACCACTGGATTTCACTACGTTCCCCTTCTCTGTGTTCCCACACTTCGTCCACTTTATGCTCCTCCACCGTCCATAGGAATTTCGCATGCTTATCAAATCGACTGAGAAACGAGCGATTCAGTCTTGGAACTACAATGCTCGACCACTGAATTTCGACTCGTTCGAACGAAATTCCATAGA
The DNA here is from genome assembly GCF_001263275.1 of Habropoda laboriosa. Lineage (NCBI taxonomy): Eukaryota > Metazoa > Arthropoda > Insecta > Hymenoptera > Apidae > Habropoda > Habropoda laboriosa. The sequence goes on along the minus strand of NW_017100229.1, from coordinate 848,874 downwards.
CCGAGTACTTCCTACTCGAAGCACCGCGAAAGTTACACGTCACTCCAACTAAAATGACAGAATAACCTCTAATTAAACCACGAAACGGCGAACAAACTTAATTAGAAGAACTGGAAGTTCGAATGGTTGCCGGGAACTTTTTCTCGGATATTTCTTCGTCCAATTACGCCACGGAGGAATTCCCGTTTTCCATCTTGGCCGCGATATTGGCGATTGGAAAAGTGGCGCGGTTTCGCTCTGACCGCACACAGACACGTCCACACTGTGTCCATGTGTTCCGCACAGTTTTCGCGCTTCACCGGCCGCAATTTTTCCCCGTTGGTCACCCGAACAGCCTGGCACTGTTAGCTTTCCACGATTGGTAACCGTGGCATGGACAGTCCAGCAGTGGAAACTCTCTCTCTCTCTCTGGGCAGCTGCCGCGAAACTTTCGTCGAAGGGGAAGGACGATTGGTTTCCGGATGAAAACAGCTTTCAGACACCAATTACCAGTTCTCCTGTACGCGGCTACGACCGTTGGCCACTCGAGCGACAACTGAAACTCCCGTCAGGATTTTCTCGCTGTTCTCTCACGAGTTCCTATCCAGGAATTAGCGGATGTGCAGATAGCTACGCCATTATCTGGCGAGAGCGGCACCTGGGCCTGTCTTTCCAACGAACCGGGCGAACGATAACGAAGCGAAATTGTTCCATTAATTATCCGGGGTTGAAATTTTCATGGAAATTCGTTTGTTAACGCCCGAAGCTTGAAATTCGAATATTCCTTTTCTGTCTGATGCTTGAACACGCGAGAAGTTTTCAGGCAATTGTATTTTCCTTTTTTCTCCCTTTTTGTTAAACGATTCAGTGTTAGGAGGTGAAGAAAGGTTTTTTCGGGGGTGGGTAGGGAGGTACGGTCTAAGAAATTGGATAAAGGTTCGCGAACGAGGCGAAGAAGCGAAGATTAAGAAGAGGTCCGAGCATCCCTTATCTTGTAACCGTGGCGGAGCCGTATTCGGTGCTTGGAAAACGGAGAACATTAAGAGATAAAAGATTCTTCGTCGTTGAATTTACGAGCAATTTCGTTTCACCGTGGATGCTTACGCCTGCGTTCGAGGACTTCCTGTTCGGTTCGTAAGGGCGTAACTAACTTTAACGCGTTCCTCCTGGTAATTCGAAATTTCTCACGATTTTTACGCCTCCGGTCGAACGTAAAAACCAGAAACACCGTGCAAAAAAGAGAAAGAAAAATTGACCGTTTGTTCGACTAAAATTCGAACAATGAAATGTAACATTTCCGTCAATTAGCACGAAGGGATAATAGAGGGGGAGGGGGCAGAGGCAAGCAGCGGAAATATTACATTTTCCCCGGGGAAAAGATGAAGAAAAGGAAAATAGAAGAGTAAAAAAAAACAATAGCTGGGTAAATATTGTGTTTCCGGCAAACATTTCTGGCTGCGTTCGATTGATTCAAGCGACCGCGTATTAAACGAATTAAAACGATAAAACATAGTTTAACAGACGTCGAGATAAAAGTTACGGGGACACGGGGATTTTACGATTCCAGTTTGTAGCCGACATTTTGCATAAGCTCCTCTCTCTCTCTCTCTCTTATTTACTTTCGCGCGGCCTGCGGTGCATACGTCTCGCCACATGTGCCCGCACATTTACACATGCACGTACAGCCTGCAGCCCCGCGTTATGCGGCCAGACATTATGCATCTGTCGCATGTGTGCTCTGGCCTAACCTGACGCCCTGGCACTGATCGATCTCCGAAAAACAAGGGAACAAGAAAAAATATGTGAAATGCACTTTGCACGACGGAACAATTTATAAATCACGCGTGTTTCGGAAGGGTTGCAGGAATAAATTCTGGGATTATTTTTGGGAATTATTTTAGGCAAGAATTTTCAGGGAATGGTTGGCAATTTTGAATTGACAATCTCAATTATTTTTATACATACATATTACACCAACAGCAAGTTAATATCAAATTAACGGCAAGTTGAGTTAAAACAATATCAATTAATTTCAATAAATTAACCTGACATAATTGTAAATATCCTGAAACGTTCCTTTTCTTTTTTTGTTCTACTTTATCAGATTATGTAGTGTGATGTTTATTTAACCCCTTAACTTGCACGCTCGAGTTAATTCGAGCGCGCTAAACAGGCCAAACTGTGCACACTCGAGATAATTCGAGCGGCGTTGTATTTGATGCTGCTATAATTTTTCACACTCGAATATATTCGAGAATTGAAAATAACAATGTGAAAGCTAAGAAAAAGAATCGTGTTATTGATATTTATCATTTACATAGGATTGTAAGCTATAATACTTATTTATTCGAAAATAAAATATAGCCTTTTTCCATGGAACAAAAGCGCAGTATATCGAAATTGTACTAAAAATTTTGATTAATTTTGAATTTTTTTTATTTTTTTGCCAAAACAATGTTCTAAAGTTTGTTTTTTTTACATTAAAAAAATTGATTTTTTTTGGCCGGTTTTTTTCAAAAAAACTGTGCGTTAAGGGGTTAAGGATACTTAAGTTTAGACCAGGTTTACGATACGGACGCGACTCTGCTACTTTCGAGATTAAGGTTTGAATACGCGTTTAATGTCTTCGTTCGTTAATTATTCCTTATTGTCAGGAGGGCTACAAACCTCTCGTAAAAGCGGAGAATTTGGAGTTTCTTCGTGCATCTCAATAGCAATTGACGTATCGTAAACCCACGCGAGCTGAGGCACATGCGAGCGGTACCGTTACCCTGGTTTTTTCCCAGAAGCTCAGGTGACGCGTACCTCACCCAGAGCACCCCTTCCCTAAGGGTGAGCGGTTGGCGTCGGGCGTCGACCAAGGCTCTAATTTGATTGGGAGTTTTGGCCCTCCACCCAAATCTCACCCCCGTCAAGGGACCCAAATGGACGGACAGAAACCGTATAAAGGGACGGGGCTGATAGACAAGAAGGACATTGTTGTAAGAACACATTAGTGAAACGTAGAATCTGAACTCTGGTACGAACGATTACACAAATTTTGAACCTCAGGACATTGGACTCGCACACATTTAACATTTAAGTACTCAGTTACATTGCATTACGGTTACATAACAAACTGTGTTGCAAATAAAAAGTTATTTGCTATATGATCAGGCTTCATGAACATTGTGGGAGCCAACAAGGTGTGTGGAATGTTTTCAAAGCACGAGGAAGGATACCGAGTCCTGCGAATAGAATGGAAGTTGATTCGTAACTTCTTCTTCTTAAGAGGAGGATTAAATTGGGAAAGTGTTGTGAATTAGGCGTGTAGAATGTTTGGAAAGGGCGAAGAAGGGCACCGAGTTTTTGGGAATAGAATAAAAGTTAGGTGGTCTCGAAGTGGGTGTTTTAGGTTTGGGAGCAGAGCGAGAGGAGAAGAAGTCGAATTCTAGGAATAGAATGGAACAGGGTATCCGGGAAATGGTAGAATGAGTTTTTGGAAATGGAGCATGAGTTCGCTTACATAGGTGAACCAATGGAACAACGCGTGCACTATAAATAATTGGGGATTATTAACGACACTCTCTTCCTGTCAAATATTCATTAAACGAATACATTGTATACATTGAAATCGAAATTAGAGTTCTGTGTCGTGATTGCGATATTAACCGTATTCCTGGAAACATGATGATACATGATGCTAGTATATCACATTCAGTGCGTGTAACACACCGTATTATTATAATGGATAACGTCGGGACGTAACCGCTGGGAACACTGAATAAATCTCTTAATAATATTGTTCCATCATGTTTCAGGCTCGCAGAACGTTGGTCGTCAGAACGATGTGAGAGGAATATATGGGTGAACACCAAACGGGCAAGGAAGACTCGACGAAATCACGAACACGTGGCGGGACGTGAAGCGGGGTGAGCTTCCTCCTTAAATATCCATTAAACAAAAAACCCCCTTACCCAGCTGTGTGCACTTAAATTAGGCTGAGAATCAACTTTTACGATCTTCATAGAATACTCCCGGAAAATTCGTTGAAGTAAGGAAGTTACGCTATTCGTAAGCAGAGCAGGTCGGGATACACTTTGAAAAACGACGACGTCGTAGTGTATCCCGTGAGAAACTGTATTTTTCACTCTGAGATATTTCAATTTTATAGTCAGTCGTGCTTAGATAAAAATTGTCGATTCGTTTCACTTTCGTTCGACTTCTGCATTGAGTATACGTAGGGCTGTTGAAAATAATACAGATTAAAGTGAATTTCAAAAATTCATCCTCAATTATTGAACAGTGCATGTTCCAATTATGGTAACTCTCAGGTATGGTAATTTATCAGTTTCGTATTCGAAGAAATAGGCTGGTTTCGATAACGAAATGTTTTCCATGAATCCTCCAATATTTTAACCTAATTTATCGTAACTTATGGAACACTGTAATCGTTCCTTTGCCACTGAACGCTCCGAGTAACAAGGCGAAATGTTGGGAATCTCCGGAGATACATCTGAGACGGTACATTAGCCAGACGTGGCACCAGTCTGGGTAAAAAAAAAAGAATTGGATTCTGGGACGAAAGTTGGCCAGAGGCTATCGGTCGTGGAAGCTCGGGAGACTGGAGATAAACGACCGCGGCATTCGGATAAATAAAATTCCCCTGCTACTCTGTGGAGGCTGGAATTCCCCCCTTTCCCAACGTTCGCTCCGTGTATCGTTGGATTTCGCCTCACGTATCTTAACAGAGGAACCTCGTGGATGACGAGTAAAGAAAGAAAAACATAGTTGGCTCTGAAGGATAACATTTGACGAACAAGCTTTTTCGCAAAGGAAAGAAAGAAAGTGAAATTGAATGTTGAGGTTGTTTCTGTAACAGATGTTGAAGAGAATGAAAGGAATACGTGGCAGTTTGTCAATAATTCGTGAAATATTACCGCGAGGATGTCGGAAACGGGTAGAATAGTACGTGGAATCCGTTTGCTGAGCAGAATGTGAATAATTTGCGTTGTGAGTTGCACCGTGGGATTCCTGGCTAACCGATATGTTCGGGCTTCCATTTGAACCGCGGCTTCGCTCGCAATAGATTTCCAAAATAATACGATACACTCTGTTTCACCCTGCTTTGCTCTCGTTGGACCATTTCCGTGGACACCGTAAATTGGAAAACGAATTTTAAGTGACTTCCTTCTCGTCTGAAATGATATTCCGAGAAGTTTGGGTTCTGGTAGAATTTTAAATCGAAGATGAAAATCCGCAGGAAATTGTTTCAATTATAGAAGAATTTCAATAGCGTTGAATTTCTGTAACTTTACTCTTGTGCTAATTTTGTCAGAGGCTAGAGTCTGTTTCGCCTAATGGAAGTTCGGAAAACGTCAACAGTTAGCCTAACCCGAGGAATTACCGCAACACCGCCGGGAAGGAAGAGAAACTTGGGAATGATTGGCAAAGGGAGAAGAAGCATTTTTCTCTCCTTTGCGATTCAATTTCGACGAATACCAGAGACGCGCGAAGAAAGAAGCCGAGTTCCGCAACAATGCACGCGGCTGAAATACAATTCGGAATTCTTCCGTGAACCGTCGTTGAAAGGCGCAATTTTATCCGGAATTGCGGCCCGCGAATTTGCTTTCAAAGTATCCGCAAACTCGCCGACAGAAGGGCGACAGAGCGAACGCTCGAAGAAGATTAGAGCGTGGCTGGCGTCGCCGGCGTATTGGAAAAAGCGGTCTGCTCGATCTGGTCGACACAAAAGGATCCTGGGAAAGCAGGGGTGAGAGAGGGGAGGAGGAAAGGAATCGAGAAGGAACCGATGAGGAGGGACCATTGGAAAATAGAACGAGACAAAGACGACGATTCGGTGGTCGTAGCCGCCACCGATTCACGATGCTCGATGCTTCCTTGCTTTCGGCAATCGTCAAAGGATGAAAATTGAACCGCCAGGAAGCTGGAACACACACCTTTGGCCTCCTGTGCAAAAGTTCGCTGTCCGCCTCCCAGCGCTCATTCTCTCGGCTGTGAAAGCGAAGAAATTCATCACAACGGGAAATAAAATGAACGGGGAGAATTGGTATCGATCTCCGAGCAATTGTTAACGTTCAAATAACATTTGAAGAGATAGACGAGGAGAAAAATGAAGAGGGATATTGAATTAATTCTAACTCTCGAAATTTCTCCGTGGCAGACTCATTTTCGGCGAATAGAAGAATTCTTCTCTAGTTCGACGAAGAAATAGAGTAATAGGCAAGCGTCGATTGTGTCTCGATGAAGTAAACGAACGCTGGAATATACTGGTGAGACGTTCTATTTATGGTAGCCAGCCACTAGCGATGATTGAAGGGATAAAAGGGGACTTTTTCCTTCCACGATGGAAGAATGGCGTAATGGAAGCTGCGCCGTTCCGCGTGCCTCGCCTCGGGAGTGTCCTGAGGTGATGGTTCATCGTCGAGGAAGGATGAAACAAGGCTGAACGATGGAGAAAAGCTTCTTCGAGGAAGTGGTTAACTAGTTAACAATGGCTACGGATCTGTCGTAATTAATCGACAGCAAAATCGACGTAATAAAAATTTGATAAAGCAAACTCTAGCCATAGAAATTTCGTTTAATTAATCAGAAACTTCCCCCGCGAAAGACGAAACAGGATTTTCATCCATAATGCCGGTGAAGAATTTCAGTGACAGGGTGAAAAGAAAACGAAGCTTCTGGAACAGCTTCCAGGCGCCTGATGTTTCGGATACGTACGCGAAATTAATCATGCAAGGCGTTCTCTCGGCGTTCGCGTCGCACCGGCGTTGTTAATACTCTCTTTCTGGCTTGCAAACCGAGCACAAAGGTGAAACGGTATTATCCGGTTCGCGTAACGCTTCCAATACCAGTTAGTCTCTTATTTGTACGTACGGCCGTGAACGTGGTGCCATTGTGCCCGTATATACTCGCGCAAACGTGTTATTACGTGCAACGAAACATTCCTGGCGACGCTGTGGTCGTGAAAATTTAATTAAAACGCGTCCCGACACAGTGCACGCGAGTCTTGCGCGGACAACACGGCCCACTGACGAGATCTAGCCGCGACGAGTGCTCCCTTTTTGCCTGGCCTCGTGGTAAATTGCGGGGAATGGAAGAATACGGATACTGGGAAATGTTTCGCGAATAATGGGACAGTTTTTACTGGACCCTTTCGGTACTTCCTCTATCAGCAACGAAAATTACAGGGAATAATATTGAAACGTTAATTGTTAATGGTAATTGGTCAGCAATTATGTCAGTATGATAGTGAAAAAGAAATGTTGCTGCTACAATTACATGTGTAAAATTGACCCTCGTTGATTTCTCCTCGAAGACAACTTTCCAATTATTAATTCACACGGAAATCGTGTAAAAGTGCCTTCTACCATTTCTCTAATCCTTCGTCTACGAGTTCGTGGCGAGAATCTACTTGGAGAAGGGCGATTTTAATCGAAGGGATTTAGTATTCCACGTGCAACGCCAAGAAATTGAATCGTAAGTAGAACAGGTCGGTGTTTGGTCAGACGGTACGTCTCGGCTTGATAAGGTGCGGGTTGTTATCCGAAGTTGTTGAACTTTCGCCAGAGTCGAAGAATTTCTACAAGTGTGTAAATCTGAATGTTGGAAATTGCCGAGAAGTGTTGTAAATTAACGATAGTTGCACCGTCGAAAAATCCTTCACGGTGATATCTTAATTATGCAACGGTCGTGGAAGATGATCCAATCAAGAATTCCCTTTCGTGAATCCGGCTGAGCTTCTTCGATAATTACCTTCCAGCCAGGTGGATTATTGTGAAAACCGGATTATTACGAAGGGGAAAAGTTTCGTAGCAGTTGGTGAACGCTATCGTAACCCGGGAAGATTCAATTCGCCGGTAATAATGTGGAAATAACGAGGCGGGTCGAAGAAAAGCGTAACTTATTGGCCCGAGTGGAATTCGGTTATTATAATTTCCACGAAGAGCTCGTCACACACTGAACTAATGGATTCATTTCTGGCTAGTTAACGAATCACTTTTCGAGATAAATCGATTTATTTCACTCTGACTAAATAACCCCGCTAATGAACGTATCTCCTGCTCGATTCAGAGAAATTCGATTTGCGTACAGTCGAGCTTTCGAGTTTAATTGCAATAATACTCGATGAAAAATGAATTCAGACGTTTTGCGTCTTTATTATTCGTAACTTAATTGTCTTACTCTTTAAAAAAGTAAAGGGTGAACTTTGAAGTCTCGATTGCCTTCGTCCATAGAGAAATTATTATCGAAATATGTTCCCGTGGATTCCATGCAATTTCATTCTGTTGGTTATCACATGTAAATACGTAATTTCGTTGCTTTGTTTCAGCGTTGAGCCTGCTATGTGTGAAGAAATTCTCCGGCAGCGGCACGATGCTGGAAGCACCGCCCGGAAGTCGCGAGGACCTCGTAGAGGCGGCAAGAACACCGTGCACACCCACAGGTTAGTCACTCAGCTCCATTAATGTGCAAACTTTAAACGAGAATTTACCGTATCCCTAAATTTCCCCGCGAATTTCCTAACTTGACCAAATGAACGTGAATAAAAACTAGTCCGTACACTCTCTCGATTCTCACCGGCGACGATTTAATTTCGCGTGAAACCACGTTGCACTTGGACACTCTTCCACCAGGTTGAAATATCACGCGAGTGTTTATCATAAAGTTTAAATGGAGACACCGGTAAATCCAGGGAATGGCTAAACACACGGTCCACGCCGTCCAGAAGTTTCGTTTCGGCCGTAAATTCCGCCGATAAATAATGAAAACGGTGGAAAATACACCGGTCTACCGTGCTTTTCAAGCACAGTTCCCAACCGCCGAGGAGTTATTCGGCCACGGTAGCATTTCCATTCGTATCAATTTGTCGAAGGCGCTATAGGGTTGGCACTTTTCACCCAACGAGTATCCGTAAATTTCAATCTTCAGACGGGGGGAGGGATATAGTAATTCCGGGTTTTGTCCCGTTTGTCGATCGTTAAAACGAACAGCTGTCGTTTCGAACGTTTCCAGCCTGACAGCGAGAAAAATGTGCCCCTCCTTCTCCTCCTCCCCCTCGGGCCATCGCGTGTACGCGGGTTACCGGTCCTAAAATCCTCTGAATTGCGAGTGATTAACCCAGTTCCGCGTTTCGTAATTAAAGTTTAGGCCGCGTGTACGTTTGAATGCGAAAATAGCATGCTAGATAGAGAAGGACGGAGGGTTAAAAAACGCTCGCACCACTGTGAATTTCTGTAACGCTTTTGGTCACCATCGAAAGCCTTTTTCCTCTCTTTGCCTATTCCGTAGCTCTTTGAGGTCGCACGTTTACGCAAAAGCGTACCCTTGCAGCTGGGAAACAATAAGTTCTCGGCAAGTTTCGTCAAAATGGGTCGACAGTTTCCGGTAATTAAATTCCATCGAGTTAAACGCAAAATTTATTCCTGCGGAAACGCTTACTCGGTGTACTCGCTTGTTTTTCTTTTTCGATTAAATTAGCACGTTAACTATACTCATTCCTGACACAACTTTTCAACGGGAACCAATTTCTCCCATGGACGTTTATGCAAATCTCTTCTCTTTTTCCTCGTTCGCGTCTTATATCGACGAAGCTTGGCCATTCAATTTGAAGACACTTTGCGTGGCGGTTCTCGTTGCACTCCAGCGAGCAATTTCGAAATGGATAAGCAACTAGCCATTTATTAAATGAAAACGCTAGCGTTGGGGGAAGAGATCCTGGTCGATGGTAAATAAGGTTGACGGACAATCGAATCGAAACCGCGATTGTTCAACGTACAGAGAGAGAGAGAGAGGACATCTTCGTGAATGGCGTTCGGTTATTTCGCGGGACAACAGGTGCCAATATTGCACGCGGACATCTTTCGGATTGCTTTGTTCCACGACCATTCCATCATTTCGTCGCATTTTCATCCACGTTCACGTCTATTCACCGCTGCCAAAGAACGAATTATCCCGTGGAAATGCATCGATCATCTCTCTATCTCAAGTCACCAGAAATCATTGTATTCCTACGGTTCCAGCTTCTCGTCTTTTTTTTTTTTATTCGATCAAAGTGCGAGGACAATGGTGAATGACGGGAAAATAACAGAGGACTCGATCGATGACTTGCCCCTTTTACCGATGGCATCATTATCGCCGCAGGCCTACGCGCAGGCCAATGGGCGGTTCTTTTTGTCTGAATGGAGTGTCGGTGTCTAGCGATGATTGACGGTCTGACATGTGCTGTGTCAGCTGCGGGACAAATGCTTTTTATCAGGCCCCTGAGCGGCCAGTTTTTGGCTCTACGCGGTCGCCTCGATTTTTCGTTGAAGTTAACACGATCGAAGGAATGGAGCAACCTAGGATATAAATAACACAGAAATTTTAGAGTCGACTGAGCTGGTAGAATTTCCAACGATAAATCCCAGTGTTATAACAAAAATTTGACGATTCAATAGGAACTGAAAGTCTGTGTATTCCAAACACACGACA
>NW_017100229.1:831340-838393 GCF_001263275.1 Habropoda laboriosa | reverse complement strand
AATTAAGGAAATATTATTAGGTTCAAGGACAGACCTGCATGCTCTAAAAATATCGTAACCTTTCCCTCGTAATTTTAGAAGTTACAGGGGAAAAATGACGGTAGGCAACTGCGGGGTGTGTTTGTATGTCAGTAGAAAGGGACGGCACTAGTCAGACACTGTGTACCAGTTCCCTCGCTGTTATTTATAACCGTGCACGTCGATCTCGCGACTCGACACGCCGTTGAAAGTTTGATAAACCCGGTCATAATTTATCAACGCGTTGAACATGATTATTTTCGTTGTATCCTCTAAAAAACAAAAAACTTTCTCCCTCGACTCTCTCTTATTCTATCTAGATCGCTGTCGACGACCATTAATTACGTACATCGCGATCCTTACGTTCGTAAACCTTGTTCGTAAATTGAAACGCCGGATCGTTGATCGAGGAGGCGGGAAGCTCTAAGATGCATCGTGAGTAAGGTCCTTTGATCGAAGCATCTCGAAAGGTTGGCTACCTTAGCCTCAGGTATCGAGACAGTAATTGACACCACTTTCACGGCTAAACCGCTTTCCAATTTTCTCCTTATTTTCACGACGTAATAACTTACCGAGCTTGACGGAGTTTAGTTCGCCGTGGAGGGGAAGCGCGGCGGTTGCTTCCATAGCACAGCCAGTAATGGCTACGTATATATAGACACTTCTTTACAAGGCGGTGAGATAAGCTCTCATTGGCGACCGAAGCGTAATCACTACGGCTTCCTGAAATAGCCTGAACATTCGCCCCTTCACCCCTTTCGATCTTGCCATTTCCCTTTCCTGGGATCCTTGGCAGAGGAAGCATGAACGACGTCGAAGGGTTCCTCGTAAACATGCCACGCTGTCATTGATGAGTCCTCATCGACTTTCGATCTTCCATCGTGGCAGTATAACGCAATTTTTTCGACAATCGAGAGGTTGAATTTTTCAAAAATTTTCTCTCTATGCAAAGTTAAAATCTTCAAAGATGAAATTGCAAGCAAATTGTGCGAAATAAAATCTCGGAGGAGTTTTTGATACCTCTGTTGTAATATTACAATTGAATTTCATGTGAATCCTTTTGTTAGGATTTCATCGAACAATTTTTTCCACAGCATCAGGGTACGAAATGATAGCTGCAAAGGACTGTATATCTTCGTAATATTCCTCGAATAGCTTAATGCCAAACAGCATGTTGGTTATCGAAGGCAATTATCATTTGTCCTCGCAGCCTTAACGCAATGGTCCCCACGTGACAAAACGAGCCCATTTCCTCCACTTACAAACATTTGTCCGGCCGTAGAATCGATTCTTTCCTCTCTGTACACAGCCGGGGCATAATTGGATCGGCCGGTTCGTTGCACGTCCGTAACCAATACGAGATAATACCGTGGAAAGGAGGAGGAGCGGCAACTATACCCGAGATAATCAGATTCCTCGATTATTACCGATAAATCACGATCGATACGTATTAACGTCCGGTGCAGCAGCATCAAGTGCGAATAAATATTGGAAAGAGACAATTCCCATATCGTGACACTTTTCGAACGCGCATCGATCATCGATCGTGCCGAGATATTTTTCGACGAAAAAAAAACACACACACACAAGCCGGCATATGCAATTTCGTCCATACGAATCGACGTTCTTTTATTGACAGAGGGACCCTGTGGAAATCGTTGGTCGGGGATTTTACACGATGTCGGAGGGGGAAAGTTTGCACGGTTTGTTAATCGATAATCAGCCCGGCAGGCAGTTTCGTTTAAAAGATCGCAGCCACGGCGTTGTATTATTAACTGACGATGGTCAGAAACGTGGCTGCATATTGCATACACTTTCTGTTGGCTGTTTCATGAAGTGTACTCGAAAATTCCGCCCTGCTACCGACCAGTTTACATATTAACGCGCGCTTGCTGCCACTGTGTATCGACGGAATCTACTTTTATTAGGCCCTCGCTGCCGCGTACGTACACTTGGATCAGCCGTAAAACGTTCGTACAACACGACAGCAGTCGGTGTTGGTGAATTTGTTTCCACCTTCCTCTCCATTTCGAATTGATCATCGAACGTTACCGGGCTTCAAACCGTGTAGCTGCGTAATTGTTCGAATCTCAGACACACACAGGAGAAGTGTCTAATTGAACGTTGATCGAAACTAAGATAGATCGTCCAGATGATCCAGATAATGTAGACAACGTAGGCTATCTAAATTTTCACGTTATTTACCTCTCCACGAGAAAGGAAGACGATGCACCGGAGGTTAGAGGATCCATCGAGGTTGGAAAATGTGTCTACTGTTGGCTCGAATCGACGACGTTTTGATTTATGGCTGCAAAATGGAAATCTCGCGTTAGGTCGAGTCCCATGGGAGAACCGGGTTTTTGGGCTATCGAACGGATATACGATCCTTTTTTCACCTTTTTCTGTTCGCGGTTCGACGAATGACAGGGTGAAAAAATCTTAATGATCGATGATCGTATATTCTCGCAGGGTCACCTCTTTCTAGCCTCGCGCCAGGCTACGCACCTGCCATAAATCGTGCGAAATAACAGTAATACATCCGTCTAATGCTAATTCCACCGACGAAAGAAGAAACGACGTATTGTAGGAGATAGAAGAAAAGGGACATTAAGCGAACGAACCGCGATCAGATCGCGAGGACGTGACTTATCGCGCCCACGAACGGAAACTAACGGTGTCATAAGCGGACATGTTGGTCCAAGGAAAGCATATTTCCCGGTGAGCAAAGGAACGCGATAACAGAATCCAATTAGGCGACACTTGGTCGTGCAACGTTGGCTGATGGAGGCCTCGGTTGAAAAAGAAAAAAGGGAGAGGCCGCCTTGTTAAAAGTCGGCTGCTTTTGCCTACTAGGGCTACTTCTTGAACTTTCACCCCCTTTCCGCGAGAAAAACTAGCGAGTTCGTGTCCGCTGACGAGAAGCAAAGCACCTTCTACTCATTTTTTCCTTTTCCTCTCTTTTCGTCTTTCTCTTATATTTTTTCCCCTAATTCCTGGCCTGTTCCTCGACGGTTATCGTTTAACCGCGCCGGACAGCGCGAGGGAAGGAAGGCAGAGAGTTAGGAAACAGTGTTCGAGTGGAAAAGACGGCGAAGTTGACCTCGTTAATAAAAGATCGAGCGCGACGAGTACAATTGCTACGCTGAGAGCTTATTACGTCAACCTCCGGCTTTATTACCCACGGAGATTTATGGCACGCACTCGAACAACGAGAGAGTAACACGAAGAAGTTGAATGCGAAAGCGTTTATTGAACACGCTCCGCGGGAATAATGCGTTTCTTGTAGCCGCTGACAGCCACCGGTTGTACGTACACTTTGCTATCTAACTGCCGAGTTCTGTTCGATGAAAAAGCATTCAGAGCGTATTTCATCCGTTCTGACGATTAGGATAACATTTTCAACCGGTGCGGTACCGAAAGTTCCACGGAATAAAATATTTGGCGTTAAAAATCGAGGGATTTCGTGAAATACCGAATGCGAAATAATTCCGTGAATGCGGGAAACAATTTTATTGGGAAAATTCGCGATGTCAGAGAGGCTAGAGTTCAGAATATAAAATAACATTTTAAATAGGCTACAGAGTACAGTAATAGGGGGAAAATGTGGTACGGTATGAGAGAAAAATCATGTTACCGTGGAATGTGGAACAGCAGTTTGAATGCATACAACAGCAGAAAATAACAACAGAAAATGTGGAATGAATGTTTATCTTGGAAAATCTGTGAACACAAAATGAATGTCTGTGTGTTGGAGGAGAGATTTGGAAAGGGTAGAACGGAGAGCGTGGATCGAACTATGAATCATTTATCAGGCTACGCTAACCGCGTCTACACGGTATCTTCTGTAGCTGAACGGTTCGAGCTTCCGTTTGTGATTGGCAAATGTCATACGTCGCCTAAGGCCAATCAATAGTCTCTGATGAACGGTCCAATGGCTATTGGCACACGGTATAGAGACGGTTCTATGAATTATTTAGCGTTAGCCAAGTGGCCCTCGGTGTATTTGCCCTCAAACCGAGCCGCACCACTCGCGTACTATTCGGTGGTGCTCGCCCCTTGATTTCATCGGCCCTAATCTATCGTTCCTATCCGTGTCAAATGGCGTAACATGGTTCATTCAGTTGGCCCAAGTTCGGAACGAGCACGGTGATTGGTGATTGGGAATTATTATTCGATGCCCGAGCAGCTGCTGTCGTGGGTCGTTTATTTAAATGTGTCACGGAGGCAGTGCGGGGAGAATCCATGGCGGGAAATTTGAAAAATATAACGAGGGAGTATTTTGAAGCGATAACGGCCGATTTTGATGAAACTTTGGGATGTGATAGATCTCGAAAAAAATATTCGACACGTATTTTTCTACGTTGGCAAGAATTCAGATTGAAGGAGGTGAACAATGTCGTCAAAGGTGAGAGCGACGAACGTGTTTGATCTAATGTCTGGAAGTTTTGTGTAATATCGCGATTCAAAGGGGATGAATTTTGGTAGAGACTCGGTACATGTTCCAAGTGGATTGTGCAAGTGGATCCAGAAGCTATTCCGTATCCGTTAATAACGCGAGTATCAGGCATAATGCACATCTACGTTTCAAGCTATTGAGGAATCTCGGTTGACTTCGCCCCTTGACCTATCGCTTCTCTCGATATCAAACGCCACAACTTGCCACGCTCTGCTGCCCCCGACAAAATCAATCTCCGACTCTACGACCCCCGCTTTTGTGTTACGATCGCATAATGGACCGTGGAAATCAGTTCTTCGCAGTCTTTAAATCTTCCCCCGTAATTTCTGTTCACGTGTCACGTGTTCTTGGTAATTAACGGTTCCAGGCAAAAACAACAAATCCAATTTACCTCGCGTGGAAATTTTGCGAAAGACAATTACGATCGTATCTACGGCAATAGCGTCTGTTTTTATCGTAACAAATTGCTCGGTGAAACGAACAAAGTGTTTGATAAACAGCTGTTGCATTCCGGTGCTTCATTCAGCTTTTTGCGGCAAGTATGGTAGGTATACACTCGTGTTTATCGTCTGAATACGACCAGCGTGCTATTTATTCGAACAAGTGCACGCGCACAGTGATATTTCCCTTGCAGGCGAATAAGTTGAAATGTCTTCGGTGGAATAGGAAGGAAACTTTCGAATCATGGTTGAGGAGAAATTACTCGCGAGGATGGAAAAGAAAAGGTATCCTTGAAAGTTGAAAAGGCAGGAAAATTCAGAGGTTCTCAAGAATTCCGAATTATGCAGAATTAATTCACCATAAAAATAAATCACCTGAGAATTAAAAATTATCCACCGTCAGAAATTCTCCAAAAAATCATGCAAAATTAAAAATTATCCAGTCAGAAGTTCTCAAAAATTAATCCAAAATTAAAAATTATCCGCAGTCAAAAATTCTCAAGAAATCATGCAAAGTAATACGAAGCAGAGTCCTCAGAAACGCGAAACATTCCTTCTCGACACATTCCACCATAAAAGAATCACCGAAATTCCCTCGAAATTAGCCGTTCACGGAAACGTTGGCTAACATCAACTAAACCCTCTTCAATTTACCGTCGTATCCACTTTCCCAAATTGACAGCGGGTCCAACGACCATAAGGCGAGTTGCGTCGATGAAATATTCGCGAGGAAACCGCGGGACGAGACGAGGCCGTGAAAAATTTGACGGCGAGCTGTCTGGGCGACGGGTAGTCGTGCGAACCACGTTTATCAAGAGCGCCGCCGCGCTTTCGCATAATTTATTCACCGGCGCGGAGGGCCGTGCTCGGATCGCGGTAGCATCCGGCCCTCCTAATGCAATATTGATTCGATTTCGGTGCACAACGTGCTAGGTCGTAGCGCGCAATTTGCATATGGAACTACACGGCTCGCGGAAACGGTCCGCAACCGACGTAGCTCTCCAGTTCACGGCGTCGCGACGCCGCGCTGTTTGCCATTTGATTGCATGGAAATTGCGTCGACTAGGCGACGTACGCGCCGATGACAAGCCTGATTTCCTCGATCCACGCTTCGTTAGGATGCAACACACGCCGGTAGAACATGGTCGGACGTTTACGTGTCTCGTGCTTCGTTCCAGATGCATCTGGATTCATTTTTTCCAGGAGAAATGTTACCTGTTCGTTAGTCTAACGAATTTATGTAAAATTTGCAGAATTTAGAATTTTTATCTTCCATTTGCAATATCTGGTGTCTTTTTCGTTGATGAATTCGATGTTGAAGGGAATTTAAAGTTGATAAGTTGACTTGGGTTGATGAATTTTTAGCAGAATTTCGGAGCAAGTTTCATTCGAACACATGTAGGACGTGAACAGGGAGAAGGGAGCAACAACGGGTCAACGTTGTAAGATTTAATGAAGAAAATGGAAAAAAAAACAAAATGATAGATACAAACGACTCGGTGGCCACTTAACGACTGCCTCTTTCGCTCGTCTCGCACACCGACACACCGCTCTCACGCACAGTCGTCGTCTTTCGGTAGCTTTTGTCTAGCTACCGCTGCGCTAGCCCGTCCCACGTACATTTACTTCATCCAGTGCAAGTTCTTATTTTATTTGCATCGAAATAAAGAAGAAACGAGTTGGAAAGTCTGTGTAAAATCCTGTAAGGCTCGGCCAATTAACAAAAAAGTTATTGCACAAACTCCCGGACAATTTTGATGCCCTTCCAGTGTCTTCAATTCATTATAACGTTCATATACTCGCGTTAACGTTTTAATAAAGCAGAAGGAAGGCACGCGCGCGTAAAAGATTTTATCATCAGAGCGGAGCTAATGAAGCCTGCTGGGTAATAAGAACTTCCTACTCGCTTAAGCCGCTTCCAGCTAGAAAAAGCGAAACAAATTTTTTAGCGTCGAACAGTTTACGACCACCTCGCTTTCTCTGCCCCAAGAATTTCTCTCTCTCTCTCTCTCTCGCGACTAAACGACAAAGAAAGAAAACGAACCTTGAAACCCACCGGTGTTATGCGTGTGCAGAGATAAAAACGAACAGGGAAGGCAATTATCCCAGACAATTCCTTCTATAAATTGCATTAAAAAA
>NW_017100229.1:828941-831294 GCF_001263275.1 Habropoda laboriosa | reverse complement strand
GAGGAAAAGGCGGGGTTCCAAAGGGGAAAGAGGAGGAGAAAAAGTTCCAAATACTGTCGCGAAGTTTTCCCGAGTAGAATGAGCGCGGACCAATTAACATGCGGACGTAAAACTTAGGGGAAACTCGAACTGCATAAAATTTGCATCTACACAGGGAATTACAACAAACGGGCTTCAGAACACTCCTGCCTGGAAAGTAAACGCGTGTATTGTTTGCACGCGAACGGAATGAGGCGAACAGGTAGCTTGATGAATTTTCGACGCGTTAGGCAATTCTAACGATCGTTTCCAACACGGGAACAGACTATCTCTCTCTCCACCTCTTCCTCCCTCCTGCCCTTCTCCGGGTGAACAGAAGTGAAAATCGAACCTGGTGAACGTTTTAACGTGTCGCAGTGTGTTACGTGGACGATTTTCACGCGGTTCCAGTGCACCTTCGACGTGGCGAACTTTCTGTGAACGTGTAACGAGAATCGAACGTGCAGGGAAAGGTAGTGGAATTCCAGCGACGATAAATTATCCGCGAACGAGCAATGTGATTGCTATTAGCAAGGTGCGACGACGAGGCTCGCAATTATGGCCGGTGGTTCGTTACTGTTAGAGCCGCGATTAATTGGACGAATTTGCGGATCAGTGGAGCGGATGCTTGTGCCAGGCATTAAATGGCCCCCCGTACACGCTGGCATCATCGTACCCTCCCCTTCCGAATACTTCGCATCGTGGCATATCGTCGTTATAATATTAATTCCTCCCCACTTGGTCAGGCCGAGCGCGTCTTCGAACAATTTACGAGCTTGATGCATCGTAATTGGCCGGCAATCTGGGATGTAACCGCGCGGCCAATTTTCGCGGCCTCCAGCTTCCGTTTACTGCCGTTTATGGCTGCTAATGGCCACGCTGATGCATCGCTTTATCTTGGAATATTCGGTGGGGAAAGTAGGTGAAATTTTTTTAAAGGAATTACTGCCGAAATACGTTCACCTCTGTTGAGGGTAATTGCACGTTTTCTCGACGAAGTTGCTACTAATTTGATAATTATCGTAAACTTTCTAGCGGATTTTAAAAGTCATTGCAGACTTGTAAACAAACTGGTGGTAAACTCGGTACGAAATGGTTCGAAATTTTTTGACCAGTTGTGTATATTTTGCGAGAAGATAAATTGGAAAATTGTGAATAGATTATTGCGAAAAATATACGTAGCACCTTTTCACTGTCAAACTGAATAACAGAGGTTCGAAACCGATCAGATTGCTTCGATAGCGAAGTGATAGCGAAGATTTGTAACAGCAACGAGGGAACGTTGCGACGTTTACGCTTTTTATCATGCTCTTTACAGGCATAAATGTCACAGCGTGTAACGATTCAGAACGATAAATCTCATTTTCGCGTCATATCGCGATTGTTCGAACGTCCGCATACATTTCGTTGCGGCGGCTTCGGGGAAAAATAATGGCGATAAATCGGACGGGAGCGGAAGCTGGAAGAGGACGAGGCGAATAGGTCAGCATAGAAAAGTAATTAGCGATAAATCCTCGCGGTCTGATGTACACCGCGTTCCGTTTTCTTTATGCGCCGTCGGATAACGCATAGCACGGTTCTCGTTGGAACGTGAAACGCAGCAACGAAGATGAATGACGGGCGGCTGAAGATGGTGGCACGAGGAAAAAAGGGAAACACGAAGGAACATGAAGAAGCTGGGAAATATCGCGACACGTTCGTGTGCCTTTCTGTGATTATACCTAACCACTTGGTGAATTTTATTGCAAGAAACGTTGACAAATTCTGCTATTTGTACTTGGAATTGCATGGAAGAGAAATTGGTCTGGTAAAAGTCAGGGAAAATTAATTTATATTGCATGTCTGACTAATTTCGACCTTTACTACTGCGGATGGTTTTCTCAACGTTCTATCGCTGTTTCTTTTATTTCGATCAAAGTTATTCAACTTATTTTAACGATAGACGATTGGAGGAAGTGTCGATAAGTATTGGAACGTGCTTTTTAAATTTTTTTCGCGAGAAATATTCGCAAGAAGTGATGTTGAACGTAGCTGAAGGAATCGGTAGATAAATATCAGAGAGGATTTGTACTTCTGGTGTTATATCGTTTAAAGCCGATTTCCTATCGGAATATTCACGCTTAGTATAATAACGTCTAACACGTGCACCTGAACAGAGAGAATTGACTTTGCTCGAATATATTCGTCGTCTAGCACGTAATACGGTAAGATTTATCAAGCTTGGCTCAGCGTCGCCTCGAAGTTTCTGTGACGCATTCGCATGGTGCACAAGCTCGTTCGCCGTCTGAGCTCGAATGTTATTGAGTCTATGATCGTTCACGTTGCTTTTCTAGAC
>NW_017100229.1:809506-828888 GCF_001263275.1 Habropoda laboriosa | reverse complement strand
GTGCACCATTTCGAAATATTTCCTGCCATTATTCTTTCTATTATATTCGATCAGACAATCCTGTATCCTTGTTTCTTTCATCCTTTCGAAGATATTATCCAAATCGTTACTTTAACGTACTTTTATACAGACAATTTCTGGTCTTCTGTAATGTTTTACTCTATCAAGTCGTACCATAGGAAATATCGAATATTAAACTTCAAAGTCAAACAAGAATGTTGGATTATTTCTAACAACACCCTATGGAAATAATCAAGTAAGGACAAAAATGTCTCCGGGTTATTTTAAACAAAGGCGAGTCACTCACTGCACAATGCCATACCATAATGTAAACAGTTTCTAGGTATAAGGGGACCCCAACTTTCTTTTGGGTGCCCAGAAACAGTCCTTCAGAGGATTCGATAGAGTAAAGACGTTTCCTCTGAGACCGTAAATAAATCGTATATTACAAAGTTAAAAGACTATTTCATTCCATAACCCATTTCCAATAAAGAATTAGCCTTGAATTTCCCAAGAATTGCACGATCTTTAACCCTTTCGTTACTATCGGTGCCTTTAGTTTTGCTCACACTATAACTTTGTAGCCTTTCGGTGCACTTCCACCTTAATTTGATACTTAATTTTATCTTTACGCACTTCCATCTTAGTTTACCGACTTTTAAAACGATACGTCTAATTTTGCAGCGAAATAGCTGCCATAGCGAAAGGGTTAAATTAACACGAAAACGCTCGGAATTTTTCAATTTACGAACCATTAGAAATCACACGTTTCTTTTCCTTCCGACTTGCACATTCTCCGTTCCAAGCACGTTCATTCCGGTAATTAGCCTCGTCCAAGGAAACGTATCCAAAGTCTTCACCGTTAATCACCAAACTTCCAATCCACAGAAGCAACTTCCGAAGTCTCTTATCGGGCCACATGTTCGACGAACGATGGTGGTTTCGCTTAAAGCCTCATTTGCAAACTTGCCGGTCCGGCCAGTTCGTTTGACGATGTATCATAACGAGTTCGGATTGTACCCGTAGCGATTCGTGGGCATATCCCGGGTATTAAAGCGAAGACCGTGCGGATTCGAGCGATAATTAACGTTCGTCATGGAAATGAAACGGTCGCCCACACGCGAGCCATGAGCAGAGAGGAAGGGAGATGGAGAAAACGGGGGTAATAACGTTACACTGTGTGTACGTGTGCATTCGGTGGCGGCCATTGGCGCAGAACAGTCGCCAGGATAAATTCATTCGTTATTTCCGGCTCGATTGTGCCCGGCGTCGGGCAAAAGCTACAGCCGGAATTAGCTGACCGGAAACTGGTCGTCCTACGTATCACCGATCCGAGCCACTGAAAAATTTTCAGCTGCCGCGGGAACGCCCGTTTAATCGCGGAACGCGCAGACAATAATTGCTCTCGCGGGCGCGTGTGTTCTCCTCTGTTCTCTCGCGACGCGACCCGAAATCCGGCGCTTTCGAGCAGTTTGATTAATGGAAATTTAGAAACGGCGTGATTCAGTGGCGCGTGGATATTCCTCGTTGCTGGAAATCGCTGATTGATAGCGTCTTGCCGTGACGTCATTCTGAAATCGGGACAAGTGGGGATGCGGAAGTAATTACGGGAATAGTTGACGGGTTGGAAATGTTTTATCGGTGCCTTTTGCCTGATGCTTCGGTGGGTTTGTTAGGTTTATGGAAAATTTGAAGGAGAATTTCACAATTTTTCGTGTGAAAAAAAAATGAGAATTTGCACGCTAGCACTCTTATTGTCTTGCTCCCCTCGTAATATATTTTATTTGACCAAAAGTGCTCAATTGTTCGCGGAATTTCAGTCAGGAAAATATAAATATTCTTATGACGCTGCAATAATTTAGAAAATTTTAACAATTTCTTACCGTTATGTTGACATACATACACAGAATAATGTGCAACATAGTGTTGATAATATTAGCATATTCTTCTATCGATGTTCGTCGAAAGTTGACCGAATACATATTCATAAGGATGTTTGTAAGAAACAATTAGTGGGATTCGCGGTTTCGTCGCTGTACACAGAATTCGGTAGAGCTAGTGAAATAGGACAGCGTTTGGTCAAACATGTAGAACTACGACAAGTCTATCTAAATAGCGTTCGAGTTACGGTACTCTGTCGTGCTAGTAGAATAACACGGTACGTGATCAGACAACTGAAATACCATTAGAATAGCAGACCAACTAAATACCACAATGGAAAATTATTATCGTACCGAGGGGTGCAAATATACAACCTCCGTCAACTATGAACGATACTTTTTGTCCAAAAGTGATCAATTCTAGGATGACGTATCTGCGAAACTTTTCAGAAAAGCTATCAATCATCGCATGATAAACTACTTCTTTGAAATTGGAATACCGTTAAATTATCGCAAGAATAAAATAAAACAATACACTCCCGTTAAATATTAAAAATACCTTTCGTTTGAAAGTGATCAATCTTGCAATTTTAGCAAGCCTGGATTAAACACCGCAGAATCTTCTTTCCAACAATACTCCATAGGATAGAAGTGAAATTTCTCGCGGATAAATGATCAATTGCACAATGTCACAGTCGGCGAATCTCCGCAAAAGCCATCAATTCTGACAAGATAAAATGGGCCTCGATTGTCCGAGAAAATTATCGAAACTCGCGGCAAATGATCGGCGTTGGCGAGTGTCTCCTCTAAGCGTAAAGGATGAACGAAATATCGGCCGATATACCCGGCGATGGCCGGATGGCCTTCGAATCCGATTGATTCCTCGGGACCGAATATCCATCCTCTATGGTCGTGTGTGCGTGGCGGGGTGGAACGAGTGGGACAAAAGACCTTTCGCATGGAAATGAATCGCGATCGGGCACGGAGTGGCTCTCGTTCATCGACAGATAGCCGCACCAGCCTGGGTAATAATTCTGAAAAATTGTTCCGTTCCCTCTGAGCTCAGTCTGAGACTTCAGCACGTATAAATCGTCCAGGTTCCCTCGATTTCACCGTGATATATCGGTGTTTGCAAGTGTTCCCCGAGAGGCATTACGATCGTATATTCTACGGGTATTGATACAGAATAGCTCTCTACCCGTGTACTCTTCGCCGATATTCTCTCCTCCCCCTTTTTTCCACGTCGAACCACCCGGCAATTTCCCCCTCTATCTCTTATTCCCCGTGTTAATTCACTTCTGTAAATTCCCTTTGGAAAATCTGAATTCTTATAACGAACCACCGCGGTAGTTGGTTCGATTTTCCACGCGACAAAGTTTCGTCGAAGCCACCGCTGGTCCACCACGCCTAATTATTTTTCCATCAATAAACGTTCCGCCTAGCCGGCCGCCGCAAGAAACTTCTTTAAAGTCTTCAGAAAAATCGCGTTAACGTCGAACTTGGGATACTCCGTAACTGGCCGCGTATCAAGGGATTGGGGAAATTAGTTTCGTCTCGATTATACGGCGACCGGAGTTATTAATAAACCTTCTTCGCGATTATCGAGGATGCAAGAACTTGTGCAAGTTGGACGATGAATGATCGTTGACCGAAAAGTTTATAGAGATAAATGGAAACAGGGTGTGACGAGGTTTCACGATCTCGTTGAATTCCCTTTGGAGAATGCGTTTGATAAAGAAACTTTCTGGTGACTTGGGTGTAATTGGAACATTGGAGCCAGCGCACAGCTGGCTAACTATGCATGACGTTAGTATTCCGCGACGCGGTTGCCAATGGTTGGATCCAATTTAATGTTCTGCTCGCTCCTTGGATTTCAGATCTGGACACGATGTTATATGGATACACGAACAACATATACGTGCTGGACCACACTCCTGAATCCCTGCCGGTGAGTACGATTCAGAACGAGCCAGTTAGTCGCGGCTGTTATCTACCGTCCCGTTCCACCTATGTTTGCGCGCGTTTAAGTCGATTGTTCGGGATCGTAATTGCACGCCGTGTGATCGTGCCACGAAATTAATACGGGCATTCTGCGGTCGACCCGCGTGAAAGGAACAGCCGACACTTGTCGCTGAAAGAAAAGATCTTTGTCTTTGTTGCCTTCTATACGAATGGATTCAGATCTGTGGAGATAAGTGAATAGAAGGGTAGTACAACAGGTGACTCAGATACGAGGTTGAAGAAATTATGATTCGCTTTATAATAGAAGGATACTTTAATTAAGTTACAATCTAGTTTTCTGTTCGAGGACACTTTTTGCTCTATTTTTCGATAATTGACAGTACACGTCCCTTCCGTTCCGTAGAAACGAGGGCATTCCCTCATTTCTCCGCGAAATTGAAAAGAGAACTTCCTCCGACAGAAGCGTGCATTTAAATTCATAAATTGAAATTGCGAAAAGTGCAGAATTGAAACTGATCGAAGGATCTGATTGAAATTTTTTCGCTTCGATTTAATTGAGGCATCGAAGCCACAGAGCTGGTCCGGCCCGTTCTTCAAGTTCAATAATAGAAACGACAATAGCTTCCCGACACTGTGGCAGAAACAATGTAACTGTCTTCGGTTCGCGTTCGTTTGACGCGGAACGCGGGACGGTGAATTGAACGTCCGCGGCGGCCGGCCCGTTTCGCAGGGGGAGAATTTAATTAAATTCAACGATAGCGGATCGCTCGACTTTGTTTCCAATTAAAACTTGCAGCCGCGTATTTTGATTAACAGTCGAATTTAATAATAATCGTGTATACAGAATTGCCGTACAGTGACGAGAGAAGTGTGTAGGGAGAGACGGGAGTTCGATCGGGCATTTCTCGCGGCAGTTTTGCGCGCAGAGCGCATCAGATGAAACAAAACGGAAAATACGTAAATTCCCTGGATAAATTGAATCGATACGTGCTGTAATATTAACGAAGTGTAAACTCTATGGAAAAATGAATCGAGTGTGTATGTACACGTTTGAATAATTTGCACGTGTCCGCGACCCCCTTTGTCTTCTTCCTCGTACCGACGAGTAAAACAAAGCGGAACAAAAGGAAGGGCGGCGGGGGGGAACCAGAAAAGAGTTGGGAGTTTGTATTATCCGGATAATTGGAACGGTATGAAATACACGTGGAAAACAGCGTGGATCGGTTGAAGTAGAAAAACAAAAAATGGACGTGTCAGTTTCGTTGCAGAGCTCGTCGTTTTCACGTAACGCGATCTATTTCACCTGTGTTCGGATTAATCATTGGTTAAACCGTGTACGCCGCGCGCACATCATTGTCCATCGAACGAGACGGATCACTTAATTATCCGCAACGTTACGAACCGCGGGGGCGGTTTGCGAAAAATCCCCGGGAAAATCGTCGGAGCGAGACGTGACCGCGTTTATGAATGAGGTTAATTAGTCGTCGAACAAATGATGCCTGCTCGTTAGCGGCAGCCGATTTCGGGTTTCCCTCCGCGATAGGTTAACAAGTTGAATTAACGACGAGGAGTTTCGATCGTGTGCACGCGTTACCTGTAAATTGAAATTAAAAATACTTGGTCTGAAATATCATTGTTCACTTCCACTTCGTGTGTATTAGAACGTGAATAATTTATCGATTCGCCGAGAAAATTCGTTCACGTCCCGGTAAATCCAGCGGCTGGCAAATGTTTCCGCGTTAATTTCACGTATTAATATCGCCGCGGGTGGAAAATTATTCGTTTCCATCGAGAAAATAGGTTTCCCGAAAATTCGCCCCTTTTTCCCTCTCGCGTGACAAATTAGCAAAAATATTCTTCCGCTAGGTTTCTCCTATATTTTCGTTACGCTTGTATATAGCATCAGCCCCTTCTTTTTTAATTAACGCCGAGAGAAAATTGCTCTTTACATTTTCAAATTGCGCAAATAATTAAAACCACGATGTCGGCGTGTACAGAATTTGTACGTAGATCTCGTGGAATGATTTTCCCGGCTGGCAATTTCCGTGCGGAAAATTCAGACACGTTGGCCAGCCAGAAATAAGCCATCAAAGGAAACTGCCGGTAATGCGAGGCCTGCAATTAAGGGTGGAAAATTGATGGAAAATCTGAATTAGAGGCCACGTGCGGTAGAAGTTAGCGTTGTTCGAGAGGGTCAGTGGTCTGTAATCGTGTAGGATTGTCTCTTTTTCGTCGGAGCTCTCGTCGCTGAAGATTGGGCAAAGAGGATGGAAAATATTCGTCGTTGCTTCCGCTACTATCTTCGTTAACCATTCTCCGGTTTAATCCAATTTCTTCCCTATTTTTTCCTCGTACGTCCAGACGAAATTTCGAAATGAAACCTTCGCAACAGCTTCGAATTTCTCCAGATTAATTTCCACGACGAGCTGGAATAATTGTACAGATAAAAACCAATTACAAATTACAATTGAAATTGAAGCTACTTCTCTCGGTGTCGGTGTGTTTCTACCTATTTGCAAGTATCTACCGTAGATATGTATCCGCGAATGTAGATCGACACGCATACACGTACACGTGTCTATATTGGTTATTCGAGTACACGGATACGGTGTACACGATGTTTCGTGTACCGTGTACACAAGACTGAATGTAATTTGCTGGAATCTCGTTGGGCGGGGATCTCGATCCCCGTGGTGACATAGACATTGAATTTCCGGCATCTCGCCGTGGTGAATTGAATCGATCAATCAGTCGTATTCGCGGTAATTAGCTTATAGGATAAAGTGTGCCTACCGGTCCGTTTTCGAGCCGGTAGCGGAATTGAATATTTCCGCCTCTCTCGACCGTCACTGGTGGAACGAATATCATTCTTGGGTTCGACGGTTCGAAAAATATTTCACTTGCAGTCGCGTAGCGGGGCAAATTAACACCGGAAGCTGGTCAGTCTATTTGCTCTGGTGGAACGAAACTTTGAACAAAGCGGTTGTTTGACCGTGATTATCGGTTGTTTGCCAGTTTCGCCTGCCGGCATGTCGACTCTATGAAAGTTCTTTGCGTGAACAGGTAGGTTTCACCTTGTTGGACGTTTATAATGGATTTATGCATTTCTCCGGTGATTATTGGCGGAGTTATTTTTTCGAGATTCTGGGAAATTTGCTAATTACTCTCTCCCTCCTCTCTCACTATAGACTCTATAGATTATATTTCACGATTCGCTATAGATTCACTATAGATTATATTTCACGATTCATTATAGATTATATTACACGATTCGCTATAGATTCACTGCAGATTATATTTCACGATTCACTATAGATTCACTATAGACACTATAGATTATATTAACGATTCACAATAGATTCACTACAGACACTATAAATTATATTTCACGATTCATTATAGATTCACTATAGACACTATAGATTATATTCACGATTCACAATAGATTCACTATAGACACTATAAATTATATTTCACGATTCACTATAGACACTATAGATTATATTTCACGATTCATTGTAGATACACTGCAGATTATATTTCACGATTCACTATAGATTCACTATAGACACTATAGATTATATTCACGATTCACAATAGATTCACTACAGACACTATAAATTATATTTCACGATTCACAATAGATTCACTATAGACACTATAAATTATATTTCACGATTCACTATAGACACTATAAATTATATTTCACGATTCACAATAGACACTATAGATTATATTTCACGATTCACTATAGACACTATAGATTACATTTCTCGATTCACTACATAGACACTATAAATTATATTTCACGATTCACTATAGACACTATAGATTATATTTCACGATTCACTATAGACACTATAGATTACATTTCTCGATTCACTAAAGAAATCAGCTCTCAATATCCAGATTAGCTATAATCATTAGAATCTCTGTGCACTTAGGTCCTTCTTCAGCTTCTATCAAATTTGACAGCGACAAGTGACTTTCATTCCAACTCTCTCATCTCAAGTCATTCTCAAATTAGAGAGGATCGATGAATCGCAGAAACTTTGACAGAAATTTCCACCGTTATAGCAAACTCTAGATTAAAAGTCTCTAGAATCGTTCTATCATGACAATCACGTAAACGACTATAGAAGACGTTCACGGAGGGAGAGAGAGCACTCGCAAATATGAAATCGTATTGACAGTGCTCACAGCCGTATAGAGAAAGTTTCGCCATCGGGGTGAGAGCTGAAGCTGGAAACTTGCCGGAAGTAAGTTCATTCCGGGCTACGCGTCTTGATAAACATCTTAGCGCAGTTAGGTAGCGTTGTAGAAACGAGTCAACGACGGGCTTCGAGATCCTCTACCTTCGCTAAACGAGTCCGTTAGATCCTCTTATTTTTCGCAAAAAGAGAAAACTCTCTCTCTCTCTCTCTCTCTCTCTCTTGAAAGTGAAAACCATTCGGTATAACTTTGCTCTCCTAGAATCAAAAGAATCCTTCTTCTTTTCACGCGTAATGGAAGCGATACCGCGGAACATTCGATTCCATAATGGTGTTTAACCGTTCGGTAACACGATCCTTTCATCCCTTACCTTCTGATTGAAACGAAACGTTCTAGCTTTCGTCGATGGTACTTCTGGTTCTCCGCTTCAACACGAAACTTCCATCGAGTGTTTGGTGAATTTCAGCCTTCTCCTCCCGATCCTGTATTCCACACGTGAATTCTCCGGAATATTCCTCGACGAAGAAGAAGAAAGAGGCTGGGCATTAACTCGTCCTTTCCAGCCGGCTGTTTATCAGCGCCGAAGGACCAAAGGAAAGTTCGGTGTACGCTTGAGGAAAATACGAGAAGAGAGAGAGAGAGAGAGAGATATGTTTCTCGAGGGAATATCGTGGACTATGATCAGGCACCCGGTACATCGAATCAGCTTTCTACTTGTTATCTCCCAGCATTTGATCTCTTTCCCATTTTCTGTGTCCGCTCTTTTGTCGACTGCCCCCTTGGATCCTGGAGACGACGTTGCTCTCTGGACGTTTCTCGTCCTTAGTCGCGACGGAAATAAAGATTCTGCCAATTGCTACTCCGCCCGGAGAAAGGATCCCTCTCTGTGAAAAGGGGAAAACAATCCGACGTGAACGTTTTACGGCGGTGATTCGGATAAACGACCACGCGGGTTAATTGTTCCTTTTTGATTAAATTCGGTATAAAAGTTTGGACGATTTTACGGGGTAACTTTGGTAGAAATTTCACGGGTTAAATATCACCGTTTAATGAAATTTTTCGATGCTTTCTCGCGTCGATAAATTTTCCGAAAATTTTCACCGTTGAATATACGAACAAGCTTTGTACCAGGGGGTCATCGAGGAGAATGGATGCTATTTTGCTTAACCTCGGTTATCGTGAAACCAGCTGGAGTGCGTTTTTACACAAACTGTTTCCGAAAATGACGAGAGAGGCGATTCTTTATCTTTTACGACGCTTATGAAGTATCGCGAGATTGTAGAAATTTCAATTTTCCCTTAGGTTTCTCGCGGAAAATTGGAAAATTTATCGCCCCGAGAGAGTAGAGTATAATACGAAGTTAGAGGGAATTAATTTTCAATTAAAAATTCACCAGCGAGGTTCCTCGGACTTCGAAAATTTCGCCGAATTTTTCGAGGAAGTTCTGACGGCAGTTTCCTCGGCCAGAATTTTTTCCAAGTTTCCCTAAAGTTTCTCGTTATACCTGCCGCTGTACAAACTGCTGTTTCTTCCCTGCTTCTTCCTCCCCTCCCGATATATTTCCAAGGGGTTAGTTCTAATCGGGTCTGTCCACCGAAGCGGCGGCGAAATCGCCGGCTTGCTCGTGAAACTTAAATCAACGCCGAGAAGTTGGTCCCGCCGTGACTTAAACTTTGACCCACCGACCAAATATTAACTCTTTACTCCGTTGGATAAAGAAGAATTTCATCTTTCCCCCGGAACGAACGAGGGAAACTTCTTCCCGGAATCATTGTCAGGACTTCAAATACAGTTCCGCGAGCAGTTTTAAGTCAAAGTTTGCGCAAACTCCGATGATGACTTTGAAAAATCGTTTAATCAACTCAGACAGGGAGCGACTATATTAGATTCAAAAATTATCTTCCTCTGTTAGGGTGAACTCGAGCCCTGAATATTGCACTACGTGCCGTCTATAGTTCTCTGGAAGGACCACCCAAAGGTTGATAACGGCTTTGGGACCGTAGTGATGTGTGACGCTTCTGACTGTCTTGTCTCTGATATTTTTTCTGTTACTCTTTTAAAGACTCCTGTCCCAGCACTCCCGTTTCCCTTTCCTCGTGTCCTCCCTTCCATTGCGCCCTTGGCGTGTGTCCTTTCTGGAAGGAGAACTGGGTTCTTCCCGAGAGAAAGTGGGAGAGATGGGGGTGACTAACTTTTCACCGTTAGGAAAAAAACTCCGGACTTGGTGACGTCGTCTTGCGCCAGGTCACCGCTTGGGTCTTCGGGGTTTATGACATGGCCTGTGTTACCGAGTCCTAATCCTATGAACTAGCGAAACATAATTAAAAAGGTGAAAAAGGGAAAAACTAATTTTGTTAATTCCAAATCCTAATGCTGGTGCACGGATGGTACGCGCATTCAACAAAGGTCTCAAAGATAACTGCCTGCCTGCTCCATGTCATAAACCTCGGTAAGCTAAACTCTAACATCCTCGATGGATCATTCCTTCGATCTTCTGATCGTCCCATGGATTATTTGTATTCCATTTTCATGGTATAGAAATGTATTAATTTTTGTGCTCCATTTTCACAGTACAAAGATGTCTTATTTTTGTGTTCCGTTATCATAGTATGCAAATATATTAATTTTTGTGTCCCATTTTCACGGTGCAAAGATGTCTTATTTTTGTGTTCCATTTTTGTGATATAAAAGTATTTTAATTTTTATGTCCCATTTTCTAGATACAAAAATATGTTTAATTTTTGTGTCCCATTTTCTCGGTATAAAAGTATATTAATTTTTGTGTCCCATATTCACGGTACGAAAACATGTCTTATTTTTCTGTTCCATTTCCAACAAGTCGATGTATAAGTTCAGACACTTTTCCGAGCCATCGCAAAAGGACGAAGTGTATTGTAAAATGTGAAAGCACTTAAATTCTGCGTCTTTTAATTCACCCACAAAGGATCGGTTGAAATTCTACGAGTAATCGACACGAGAATCACCGAGAACTACTTAACCATCGAGTTCCGTCGAATTCCTTTTACGATTCCTCGATTCTTCCTCGAGCAAACATCGAGCAACGCGTTAAAACCCTCCTTCAAATGTACCAGACGGAATCGTTTCCAGCGAAAATTTCGCGCTGGCGAACCGAGTACTAAAAGCGCATCCTCGTTTCTCGCGGACGTTTATGGTTGGTAATAGTTGGAAAGTCTCGTGCCCCAGGGCGAAAAGACTTTTAACCGACGTGTATTTTCCGAGTTCACATCGATTGCACGGTTCCGTCGAGATTTTCCCCCGATTTCGCGCGAGCCAGACCTCGCTTGCTTCGGAAGAAAAAAAAAACACACAACTGCGAAACCATTTGCATTTCCCCCCTGGTGAAATATTTATGCGAGGAATATTCATAACGAAAATTATCGCATGCAAATAGATATTTAATAATGTATCACCGAGCGAGGGATTTACATTCGATTAATTAACAACCGTGTGAATCGAATGTACTCTACCTGGTGAATCAACGAAGATTGCAAAGTTATCCGATTTCGTTTCTTTTCGCGAATGAATATTATAAATATCACGGATGTTCCACGAGAGAGAGAAATTATCCAGGAAATAAGGATATAACGTCGCCTAGCCGGTGGAATATTTTTAGTTGAGCTGAAACGTAGTTTTTTACGTGTCACTGAATATTTCTAACGGACGGTGAAATTATCGCGACGCAGGTGAAAATCACCAGAGTCTTCTCTCTCTCTCTCTCTCTCGCTCTTCCTGGTTGGGTTCCTTCCGCACGTAAGTCGGGGATCGTTCCAATTATTTTCTTCCAGTGAAACGATCCCCACGTTCGCGTTGTAATAGCGTTAACCCGCGATCGTTTGTTCCCCGTGTCTGGTTCCCAACCTAGCCAGGAGAACCTTTAATGATCCACCACCGATAATTAAGCACGCTGTTTCCTGTCGTACGTAAAATTCGATCAACCAGCCGCCTATTCGGCCTGCGAGAAACGCGTGGGAGCTGCTTAAGTTTTTAGTTAAAG
The DNA here is from genome assembly GCF_001263275.1 of Habropoda laboriosa. NCBI lineage: Eukaryota > Metazoa > Arthropoda > Insecta > Hymenoptera > Apidae > Habropoda > Habropoda laboriosa. Next base: position 816,819 of record NW_017100229.1, on the reverse strand, counting down.
TGTTGCCGATGAATTTCTGTAACGTGTAATGAACGAGCGAAGAGAGCGCGAGTAATTCACGGGGAATTTTTGCGTCGAATATCGCGGGGATCTCTTTGATTAAACGTCAGAACGGGGTTAAAGTGTCTGTAATTTTGAAATTTCTAACGGAACTTGAGGCAGCTTGTTACAGAAGGCAGGGAAATTGGTCAAAGAATTACGCGAGTGCCATTTCAGTCAGGCTAATTAACGAAATGAACAGATGTCGACGAGGATTGAGTTACCCTTTTCTTGCGCTATATCAACTTTGTGTTTCAATGTAGACTCTCTTTGTGAGGAATGTGAAACGTTTTATTCGTAGAATTTTCTGAAGATATGTTTTATCTACTGTGGTGTAACTTTAATGATCTCTCAGCCACTGGATTGCTTCAAAGAATTATCATTCTTGCACTGTATCAACATTTCAACTTTGTGTTTCAACGTAGCATTCCTTTATGAGGAATGTGAAACGTTCGATTCGTGGAATTTTCTGAAGGTATGTTTAATTATCTCTCCACCACAGAGTTTCTTCGAAGAATTATGATTTCCTGGGTTGTGTCAAGATTTCAACTTTGTGTTTCAACGTAGCATTCCTTTATGAAGAATGTGAAACGTTCTATTCGTGGAATTTTCTGAAGATATGTTTAATTGTCTCTCAGCCACAGGATTGCTTCAAAGAATTATCATTTCCTCGGCTGTGGCAACATTTCAACTTTGTGTTTCAACGTAGCATTCCTTTATGAGGAATGTGAAACGTTCGATTCGTGGAATTTTCTGAAGGTATGTTTAATTGTCTCTCAACCAGAGAATTGCTTCAAAGAATTATCATTCTTGCACAGTAACAACATTTCAACTTTGTGTTTCAACGTAGAATTTCTTTACGAGGAATGCGAAGCCTTTTATCTGCAGAATTTTCAACCAAAGGATACATTTCATTCACCCTGGAGTAATGTTAATTGTCTCAAACCGTAGGATTGCCTCGAAGAATTAAGGAAACACGTAGAAAACGTTTCGTCTGGGTCCTCCTTTGACAATCCAGCGGGAGAAGAGGAATTTCTTTCGAATAGGTTGTTTTCTTCGTTAGACTCTTTGGCACGACGATATTCGTCGTTAGAAAAATCCTTTTCGCCTTAGGCGTACCCGTTGTTGGAAAAGACTCAAAGAGTTCGCGCCGATCTGAAACGAACGAAGACAGCGGACGAAGAGAGGCGAAGGCACTCGCGAGTACGTCTTACCTCGTTAAGAGAATAATGCCCTTCCGGGGCAAGCGACGAGCTTCCACCCCCCTGGACTAACGAGAGTCAACGATGCAGACAGGCAAAAACGACCACGGACACCCCTTGACAAAAGCCAATCAACCCTACGAGTTCGTTGATGCGATCCTTTGAAGTCGAGAGGGAGAGGGACTTGTGGAACAACAATTAGACGTTTCGTCGGGGTTCCTTTGGACGACACAATTAGTCGCTTAATGATACTCTTTAGTCTTTTCACGAGGGCAGAAACTTCCTCGAATTTTCAAACTTCTAGGAATTTTAGAATCACAGGAAGTGACAATTTTTGAAAGTTTGGGAAATATTTATTATTAACATTCTCGTCCATTATTCTACCTAATTTTTCTCCACAGATTTGCACTATTCGTCGGAATTAGGATTTATGCAAAGTAGGAACTAAGGAAGCAGGAAAAAATGAACGAGGGATATAAAAGTACCACAACGATTCTTGTTTTCGTTTGAATTTTTACTTCTCAATCGATACTGTACACGAATATTTGAAAAATGAACTTTTGAAATGGTTGAAAAATAGATATGTTTATTCTTGAGAATTTAGAACGAATTATAGGGGCTGATGGTGATGTTTGGATGCAGGATATGGACATGCTGCAACTGTTCGCCTCACCGGCGGGTCGAGCACTGCTCACCACTGACAATCGACGGAGAGGATCGACGTCGACCTCCTCCTTGTCTCGAGAGTCCTCTTCGAGGCTGAAGAGAGGCAGAAGACCATCGGGTACAGTCAGTGCGCCGACCACACCGCCGAGGCAACGCAAATCGAGCGCGGAACTGTACAAAGAAGCCGTCGAGATCCTTGGACTCACCTGTTCGTTGACTGATAGCTGCCGATGCATCGATTGCCAGGTGAATACCCTCTTTACCTTCGTTCTATTCTACTCTGACAGATTTTTCCAATTTATGTCTAATATCCAGCAAGTAGAATTCGAGGTGATTTCTCAGGCATATCGAAAAAACATTGTAATCAACTTCCAAGTACAATGTTCCGTGGCATACCCGCGGGACCTTAGCCTTCCCTTTGTCATGATTTGACCGTCTTGAATAGCACGGGTGGTTAGCAGTTTGTACAAGGGACAATCTGCGAAGTGCAAATTGCAAGCACGTTTATGACACGCAAGCCAGTAAAGTCGTTTTTGAGAGTCGATTTATTTTTATCCTGCAATTGTATTTCTTCGAGTTTCTTCGTCCTCAACGACTAATTGCATGTGCCATAAACGTGAATCTCCAAAGGGTCATCGAGACCGGGCCCAGCGACCGTCGACCAGATCAGGTCGCAGGATCCAAGCCAAATTTCCCACATAACGTCTTCCACCTCCCCAGACACCACCTCCCCTGCCCGGAATAGGTGGGTGTCGGTGGATCTATCACCTGATTGACAAAAATACGTACCAATCAGGTGACAAGACCGGCTCGGAAATTCGAAACATCGTAATCTCTAGTTCAACGCACGTCATCCACACCACTAATCCATCATTCAACTGCTTCATTAAAATAGTCTACTACGAATTATTTCATTCACGTTTAAACTTCATTATCACACCCCTAATATCCTTACGGTCGTAAGGACATACGCGAGTATAGACAGACGCGTATTCTCGTCAGAAACATACAATTTTATCAAAATTAAAACACTCGGTGAAGTGAAACGTTATGATGAAAGGATGGAGATTTTATTTAACACTGGTTGCACCAAAAAGGAGAATATTAGTGTGGCGACCGCCACGGGGGGGCCACGCACTGATGCCTGGCGACTCTTGGCCCTCGAGGACAAGAGTATCGCCTCGGAAATGCAGGCCTGCGCCCCCACTTCCTGCGACTTTCCCAGGGAAAAGGGGCTACTTAAGGGAGCCCCGAAAAAGGCACGAGGCCTTTCGTCGTAGACTTCCTTTCTACGCACTGGGGCCTGGCGACTCTTGGCCCTCCAGGCGAAGAATCGAGAGATGTTTTTCCAAACATCTCCGAGTTTCTTCGTCCTCGAGGACAAGAGTATTGCGCCCCCACTTCCTGGGACTTTCCCAGGGAAAAGGGGCTACTTAAGGGAGCCCCGAAAAAGGCACGAGGCCTTTGGCCGTAGACTTCCTTTCTACGCGCATCGTATCGCCTTGCATCTAAAATTAGTTTAAGTATTATTGGTTGAATAAATATATCTTTGTTACCCACTTCACGTCACTTCCAAATTAGAAAATATCCTTTTTGTCACTCGTGAGAGATAGAAATTCCCAAGGAATACAAGAGATTAAAAAATGAAAATTCAATTTGCTCGTGCATCCGTAGCAGCCGTACTAAAAGTAAATACGTATATATATGCACGTAGGACGCGTAATTGCGCCCATTCACGAAGCCACTTACAGAGCGCGTGCAATTAGCGGGAATCGGCGAGAATAATCTTGGAAATTAAGGGGGATATTGTCTCGATTCGAGAACTAATTGCCTAACCCCTGTGTGTACCAATTACAGCCTGGGTTGGTGAGGCGCGGCGTCATTGATTGGCCATTTTCTCAGCGGCGCGTAAATATTTCTTTGTCCCAGTTTCAGCCGGTGTTCTCGTTTCGTGACGCGAATGGAAGAAAATGAAACGTGGCCGCGGCTGTTTGAATTTAATTAAAAATTTCCCCGGCTGGAACGGTTAACCAGCTGGCAGATTCAGTCTGTTGGAAATTTTTCAATACGCACACGTGTGCACGATTATAGAATTCGAAGGAGAGAGAGAGAGAGACTGTTAGCTTTCGAGCTTTGGATATTTTTCTCCATTCGTGACAAAGGTTTATTCTTGAGCCTTTTACGGTCAGGGAATTTTCACATTGAGCCTTGGAGCTTCCAAGGGTAGAGCTGTTTGGCATTGAACTTCCAAGGCTGGCTGTTTTCCTTCGCTTGGACTTTCAGTGGCTGGCCTGGAACCTTCGACCTTTTAATTGTTAGCTTACAGAGCTAAATTACTTTGTGGCCGGAGGGTGAGCTCTGAATGGTGAAAAGCTGCGACCTCGAAAATTCAATGTCGCCAAGCTCTGATCCCTAAAATTGGGTATCAGCGTTGATGTTGAAATTTTAATGTTACAAAGCTCTCATCTCGGAGATTTCATCCTGCGAAGCTGTGATCCCTGAAATACAGAGTCACAGAGCATTTGCCTTGAAGTTTTAATATTGCAGAGATTTGCCTTCGAGAATTTAGTGTCACAAGGCTCTGTTCAAAGCTCATTATCTAATTGAGTGTTGGAAAACTGAGAATCACAGAGCTCTTGTCTGGAATTTTTAATACTGCGAGGCTTAGGACCTTCCAAATAGAGTGTCATAAAGCTTTGATCTGTAAAATTTCGAGTCACAGAGCGTTTACCTCGAAATCTTAGTATTGTAACGCGTTGCCATCGAAAATTTAACGTCACAGAGCTCTGCGATGCAAATAATTGAGTATCATAAAGCTCCGACTCATAAAATTCACAGTCACAAATCTCTCGTCTTAAAATTTCAATATTACGAAGTTCCAACCTTGAAAATTTACCGCCACGAAGCACTGAGCTTGCGAAATTGAGTCTCATAAAGCTCCGATCTCTGAAATTTCGAGTCACAGAGCGTTTACCTTGAAATTTCAATATTACAAAGATTTTACATCGAATTTAACGTCAGAGAGCTCTGCGATAAAGCTCCATCTCACAAAATTCACAGTCACAAATCTCTCGTCTTAAAATTTCAATATTACGAAGCTCCAACCTTCAAAATTTACCGCCGCGAAGCACTGAGCTTGCGAAATTGAGTCTCATAAAGCTCCAGCCTTCAAAATTTCATGTCACAGAGCGTTCCCCTCGAAATCTGAATATCTCGAAGCGTAGATCTCGAAAATTTAGCGTCACAGTGATCTGCTACATCAAATTGAGTATCGTAAAGCTCGAATCCCTAAAATTTCGAGTCACAGAGCGTTCCCTTCGAAATCTGAATATCTCGAAGCGTAGATCTCGAAAATTTATCTTTCCTACTTCATCAAACATCGTTCTGTCACTTTCATGCACACTTTCGAAATCACCTCGAAGGATACAACAATCCCTTATAATCCAGCTAACACGACATTCACGACATTATTCTTCTACTTTGCAGAGTAATTACTTCGACTGCGACGACGATTTCGGTGACGCGAGAACGGAATTGGCTGCGGGGACTCCCATTCTACTGGACCACGCTTTGTCGCATCCGCTGACGTGTTCCATACAGTAGCAGCCGAATAGCTCGTTTCGAAATCGACCTTGCGCTAGTCTGGTCCAGCTCCTGGCGAACCGGAAATCATCGAGGTGTCGAGGATCCATCGGAACCGCTGAATTTAGGACGAAGTGGAGATATTCGACGCGTGCACACCTTCGGGGGCAATCTCGAAGGATCGTCGAGAGGGGCGAATTAAACGGAGAAAGAAAGAGAAAGAAAAGTTGGCTTTTTAATTAATATATATATATATACACATACAACAATAAAGAACTTCTTCCACTGCGCCGAAAATCTGCACGAATGGTCTTGATTCACACGTGTATGCTTGTTCAAACACAAAAAAATAATTCGCTCGTCCTCTTCCAAACTCCTTCCTAATTGCGTTCGTTGCGTTTTTTGTCGACCAGACACGTCGACAGTTGTAATCAATTGTATATTATTGTACGTGTACAGGAAACGACGATGTGAAAGAAAGAGAGACGTGCAGCGACACCCTGAACTAACATTTTTGTATATTCCAATTGCGTTCAAATAATTGTAAACACGTTGGATCCGTGGGTTAAGAATTTACTTGCTAGCACAGGCACGAAGTTTCGATTTGTAGAGAGAGAGAGAGATAGAGAGAGAAAGCAGCAGCGAAGAAAGCAGAATTGCTTCGATCTGATATACGCGACCTCATGTGATTCATTCCTCTCATCGTTCTCCTCGATGCGAAAACACAGTTCTCAAACTGAAACAATTTCACCGCGACAAAGTTCGCGTCGTCGCGAAGGCAAATACGACAAATATATAATTTCTGGACAATATTTAACGGAATAAGTCACACACGCTCCGCATTTCGTCTTTTTCTTCTCTCTTTTTTCGTCTTTTTTACGTGTATACGAGAACGAAACGCCAGGCTTGCCTGTACCTAGGACTGTTCACATGTACAAACTGTCCCTGAACGTACAAGAAAATTTCACGAAACCAAAAATTCCTCGACGAGAGAAGGGAGGGGAAAAAAAAGAGAAAAAGAAAGATAGCAAAACTTCGAAGCACCATCAAAGTTTCATGTTTTTATTGACAAATATTTCTATGCGGTCATTCCGAAAGAATTTCGAGGAAATGTAACGAAAAAAACCAAAAAAAAGAAAAAAAAACAAATTGGGGAGAAACGAAGATGTATATTATACAAATACGCTCGTCTGGCTCAAATTGGACGAATTTATTTATCGACGCGAGAAAAACGACACATGCCAAATGAATATAAAACGATGAAAAAATAATGCGCCAAATTTCTAATATAACTAGCGATAACGATAATAATAATAATAATGATTACAGAATAAATAAAACGATAACCCTAATAATTAATGAATAATAAACTTCGATCTAGTCGGAAAAAGTGTAACGTGATTTAAGAAACGTTTACTAGGTGACATTTAAATGGTTCGTCGGCGATGTCTTACAATTATATATATATATATATTATATACATACGTGTATACATACACAATTATATTTACTACACGTTTTATTATTATACTTCGATTAAGTCTAGTAGGGTATAATATATACGTTGTTGAACGTTATGAGCTCGCGAACAACTCGAATAAAAGAAAAAGAAAAATGGAAAGAAAAGTAATAGAAAGAGAGGGAGAGAAATAGGAGGTGAAAAAGTTACACGAGCAGAAAGGTGTGAGGAGGAGGAAAGAAAGTGTAGCACGTTGATACGTAGAATTTATTATGCGCGTCGAACACGTATGTGCGATTAAGTTTTATAAAAAAGAGATTAAAAAAAGAGAGAGCGACTCCTTTTTCTTTTTTTGTTCGTTGGGT
>NW_017100229.1:786037-809427 GCF_001263275.1 Habropoda laboriosa | reverse complement strand
AATCTGGACTTGCTTCTTCAAACTTCACGCCTCGGCTAGAAAGATCGCGGACACTTCTGCTGTCATTTTTATCTATTCGTTTAATTGTTTATTAGTGTACACGTGTTGCGATGTGTACTGCGAACAGAGGAGGTATGATAAATTGAGGAAAGTAGGAGTGAACGCTGAAAGATGAGGCGAGAAATTAAATAGGAATTTTGAAACTTAAATTTCGTTGAGTATTTTTGAGCCGATTATGGGTGATTTTTTGGGGAGCAATTGGCGCCTTTTCCTAGGAAACCTGTCCTATGTTTCGCGCTGTTTGTTTCGTTTTCGTAACTGCTGTCGAATTATCCTGATTTAGTAGAGATTGGTTCGTGTGAGAATTGGTCACGACGATGAAGCAGGTCTTAACGCAAACCAGAGGCAATTCGAGGCAATTTACTGTCAACGAACCTTCCATTTTATGTCAATTTTATAATTTTCTAATAATTTCATTTCTTCGTGACAACTTAAGAAATTTCGTTGAAGTTCAGATTCGACGCTGAGAAACACGGCAGTGGACGTGTGACGATGAAAATCGTGACTCTAAACGACGTAAAACGATAAACGAAGCTAGGCCTGAGTTACGTAGGATCGTGGGTGGACTAAAAAGCGAGAACGAATGAGCGAGAGATTCCGTGAGTGACTATATAGTGAAGGAAGATCAATGGAAGAAAGACGAGAGTGTAATTATGTTGTGTGTAAATCTGCGCGAGAAGAAACCAAAGAGAACACGAGGAAAAATGAGATTGAAAAATCGCGCGTTCAAGAATGCAAGTGCCAAACTAAAGTTTAATCGTGCGACGCTCGTAAGCTTAGTGGTTCACTATCGAAAAGTCTCTTCTTAATAAGCTATCCCGATAGATATTACGATTAAAACAGGAAAAAAGAGATAAATTGAAAAAAAAAAGGGGAAATATGCGGTGATAGGGCTGAATATTCATGAGTTTTACCAAACGATCTTTTTAACTTGTTAAATGTATCGTGCTTCCCTTTTTACACGAGAGGGGAGAGAAAACAAGCGTGTATTTATCTTGTTGCCAAGCTTGTCGATCCACACACAAAATCGACATCGAGTCAAATAATAATGTATTATACAATTTGATCGTAAGAGTATCCTCGTGAACATCAGACGTTCCGATCGAGTTTTATACATCTCCAGCGACGAGCCCGAAGCCTTTTCATCTCTTGTTAAGTTATCTGTTAACGCGTGTGAGATGTCGAATCGAAATGTTTTTTAGCCACGATTAAACCTTTCTTTTTTCTTTTTTTTTTTACAACGAGAAAAGGGGTGAAAAGCCTTACACACGAACACATACACGTACACACACAGTGTACTGATACGTGAGATTCTCTGCAACGTTTAATGAAGATTTCAACGTTTTTAACTTAATGCTGCCAATGTTTCGTCGATTTTTAATCAGATAGAGAACGCTGATTGTGAATATTTGGTTTTAATACCAATCTACGAGTAGGACACTTCAAAACACAGGTACCTTTCGTTGCGACAAATTCATTTTTGTCCGCTTTGAAGAAGATGATGATGTAGAGACGTGTTTGTATAATCAGAATATTATCACCGATGTTATTTACCGTGTAGATAGAAGGGAAAAGTATTGAAAAAGAATGACGTTTAAATTCGGCTAGTCGCGATAAATAACGGAAGAGGGTCGACGAAATGAGTTATATATATATATAGAGATCGTTGTCGATTTGAATTAACAGCGTTTCTATAAACTTGCTAGGAGCTGTTGAGATAATTATATACTTTTAAGGTTGTTGATACTTATATTCCATTTTATTCCGTTGTTCTTGTTACATCGAGAGAAACCTCGCATTTCCGTCTCTCTTCCGCTTCAATTCATACCGGCCAATCCGACAATTTAGGTCGTCCGTTTGTGCACGATCGTTTCCGTCGAGTTGGCCCTCTCTCATCGACGAAAGTAAAAGCGCAATTAAATAATCTTTTTTCCGTGATATTCGAGAGACGCGTAAAAACCCATTGCAAGGGAGGAGATTGCGACGAGAGTTTAAAAGGGGTGAAGAAGAAGATGATGAAAATGAGAGAATACGTGGCTTCTAATCGTTTTATAGTATTGTAAGCCGTAATTAAATCGAGGAGAATGATTCTTGCAACACGCAGTGGCGTACTCTTGGATATGACTACCATTAAAACACGATAAAATATAATTCAACGTTGTCTCATTTACCGATTTCAACCCTTTCCTCGAACCCTTATTCTTTAGATTAAAATACATTGCAATTTACTTGAACACGATTTTTAAGAAGTAGAATAATCAATATTTGAAATTTACGAGCTAGAGCTATCACGATTTCAATTTAAGATTTCTTACAAATTAAGAAAAAAGTAATTTGCATTTTTAACAATACAATTCTTTACCATCAGCTGCAAAAACTGTTATTCTCTGTACCTACAGATGGTTACCATCTATTTCTACCTTAGTAGCAGCGAATAAAATCGATAGTCCACGCACTGTGTGTTCAACAGATGCTGCAAGAAGTTACCATCTCTCGGCAAGTAGTATGGATCAATAATAACACTTCCTCCCTGCTCTGCAACTAGTCAGGCAGAGACCTTCCTTTCCTTGACGCACAAAATGAGCAAATGTTCTCTCACTAATCTACCACTCGTAAAAGACTTAATTCACCTAAATATCAATTGAATTAAACATCCAAAAAACACTACCATCTCTTCCCTATCATAAAAATGAAACCTGACATAAAACCTATTAAACAATTCAATTTACACCACTTAATTACTCTCCAAAATACACAGCATCCTTGCAAAATCTGCCCTACCATCGCTCCAATGTACATTCCAAAAGAGGAGCATCTCCTTTTGCCCGACAATTTTCCTCCCATTCAGGTAATCCCATCAAACGCTACACCATCTCATCGGATCGAAGATGGTCGAACGGAGACAGTAAAGACAGGCGGTAAATAGAAGCCAGGATGCAAATTGAATTCGCTAGTCGAGCAAGTGGATACTCTTATTTCGCTGGAGGACCGTGAGTGGCTGATAGAGAGAAAATGGAGTATGGGGTGGATGGATAGGTGTCCTGTTCGTCGTCGTTCGAAGGATGCCTTGGGGAGCGACGCTTATATCGAGTTAGAGCCGTTTGAATACCGACGCGCTCTTCTTGGAAGGAGGTGGAGTCGTTGGAGAAGATATCGAAGGATCAAAAGTTGATACCCAGCCACCTTCCATGGTCCTAGTCATCCTTATATGATTATCCGTAGACCTCCTGCTCGTAGTTTCTTCGAACCGGTCGCAAAAGGGGGAGGCTTGCTTTCTCTTCCCTCTTTATATCTCGTGATCCTTGTCTCTCGTACAGGCGGTAGGTCGACTGTGTGTGTGTGTGTCTGTGTTAAGTTCGATGCAGTGGTGCTGCACGACGCGTAGAATACCTAAGATCCTTGTCCTCGTATCGGAAGCCTCCCTCTTTATATCTCGTGATCCTTGTCTCTCGTACAGGCGGTAGGTCGACTGTGTGTGTGTGTCTGTGTTAAGTTCGGTGCAGTGGTGCTGCACGACGCGTAGAATACCTAAGATCCTTGTCCTCGTATCGGAAGCTATCGAGAAGCCATGGATCCAGGGCTGGAATGACGTGTAGCACGCATAAAGTATTCCTGTGAGGCGATCCATTTCGAAACTGAGTTACGGCTGCTACGTGGTCCAGGTAGGCGTCGATACGTCCGCGAGGACGCCCGCGAAATTATGCACGGGGACATGGAGAGAGAGAGAGAGAGGACTACTTGGATGATTCAATTTGAATACTTCCGCCGCGGTGTACGGGAAATTTTGTCGTGTTGCAAAGTTTGGGGAACTTGGAAATTTTTATTTGGGAGGAGATTGGCGTGTAGATGAAGGTTTGGTGAGTGATCAGCAGCAAATGTAAGTCTTTCTTTTGAGGCTGAATTTGAAATTTATGTAGGAGGTACTATGAGGTATTTGACACTAATAGTAGGTATGTTTAACCCTTTATGAAGGAACGTGACTTGGAAATTATGGAGTGTGTCCAGTATTTTAGTGTTGAGACTTTTGAAGCTTTCACTGTCTGGATTATTTGAGGCTTTTCCACTGATTTTTCACTCTTACTATTGCCATTAGGTCCAATTGTATAACTCAATTTCTTTGTACTAATTATTAACCCTTGCTTCTCCCATCGAAATGTAAAATAGTAATCTACAATAATCTTTCTTCTCGCGAATTAAGAAAGATGCAGCCATAGAGGCTCGAGCAAAGACAATTTTCTCATTTCTTCTAAAATAAACGACAAATTCGATACAAAGAAGAAAGCAGTAAAATTGCAAGGAATTCCTCAACCTAATTTCTCGAATTATATCAATCAGAATGCGTGATAAAACGGATGCCATTCGCGGAACAGAGCGTAATTGCTTCCGCAAGGCAGGCAACGAAAGCTCCTCGTAAATTCCAGAAAGCTGGAGTCGCGTGTACGCGTTGGATTAATCACACGCGGGGGAGGCTGAACAGTGTATCGACGTGAAAACGTCGAACGGTTTAGCTTGGAAAACGAAGTCGAAAGAAGGACCTGGGACTGGTACGAATCATCAATGATGCAGCTAAAGGAGATACATGGCGACAGAGGCGGCCACGATGTTCGTCCTCGGGGGTCGATTTCGTCCCGTTGAACAGGACATCGTCGAACGAATAATCACTTTTCGAAAGTATCCTCCTGTTCGTTGGCAATCGTCCGCGCTGCCGCGTGATCATTTATTCAAGATCGGTAATGAATCGAAGCCCCACGGGAGCGTAGTCATCGCCCACGTATTCTCGCGTCGATAGACCTACTTCTCGTGTTATTTTAGAGGTCTCATGATGTTCCTGGAAGACCTAGGATCGTGCTAACAATTTTTTAGAATACGTTCACCGTTGAAATCCATTTTGCAACCCTTTTAAGAAGATAGGTTTGGTACTTGACGAAGTAGTTTGAAGATTGATCTATCATTAGTAGAAATTATTCTTTTTCTGTTACTGATAAACACTGTCACAGGCTTCATCGTTTAAATCGAACGGTACTTCAACAGAAGGAACATCAGAAATCAAGAAGGGTCCCCATTTCGGTGTTCCAAGGAAGACCAGAGGGATTGTCCTGCTCACAATCAATCTGCCGTCTGCGTACAAAGCGGAAAGATCGAGAGTATTGTCGAGAGTATCGTCAGGAATGGAGCAATAACAGGTTAGTCTATTTTTAAAAGAGAAATTGTATCAATTATCCCCTTTTAATGATAGTTATTGTACATTAGAGCATAATGGCATGTAGTAAGCAGTTTAAACTACATACTTTTAAACAATTTTTCACGTATCTGTTTTCGCGTATCGCGCGCGCGACACAAAGTTGCAAAACGCGTTATCGCACTAGCAACTTTGCTGCCGGGAGTCGCTCCCGAAAATTGCACAATGTTGCAAACGCGTTCTGGGTTTGCAACTTTGTTGTCGCGAAAATTTGCACATTGTTGCACGACGCGCCGTTTTGCAACAATGTGCAACTTTCGGGAGGAACTTTCGGCAACAAAGTTGCAAGCGCGATCTCTCCGTTGTGCAACATTGTTGCCGCGAATCGCTCCCGAAAATTGCACATTGTTGCAAACGAGTTCTGGGTTTGCAACTTTGTTGTCTCGAAAATCTGCACATTGTTGCACGACGCGCCGTTTTGCAACTTTGTGCATTTTTCGGGAACGTCTCCCAGCAACAAAGTTGCAAATGCGATCTCCTGCTTGCAACTTTGTTGCTGCGAGTCGCTCCCGAAAATTGCACATTGTTGCAAACGAGTTCTGGGTTTGCAACTTTGTTGTCTCGAAAATCTGCACATTGTTGCACGACGCGCCGTTTTGCAACTTTGTGCATTTTTCGGGAACGTCTCCCAGCAACAAAGTTGCAAATGCGATCTCCTGCTTGCAACTTTGTTGCTGCGAGTCGCTCCCGAAAATTGCACATTGTTGCAAACGAGTTCTGGGTTTGCAACTTTGTTGTCTCGAAAATCTGCACATTGTTGCACGACGCGCCGTTTTGCAACTTTGTGCATTTTTCGGGAGCGTCTCCCAGCAACAAAGTTGCAAACAGGAGATCGCATTTGCAACTTTGTTGCTGGGAGACGTTCCCGAAAAATGCACAAAGTTGCAAAACGGCGCGTCGTGCAACAATGTGCAGATTTTCGAGACAACAAAGTTGCAAACCCAGAACTCGTTTGCAACAATGTGCAATTTTCGGGAGCGATTCGCAGCAACAAAGTTGCAAACAGGAGATCGCATTTGCAACTTTGTTGCTGGGAGACGCTCCCGAAAAACGCACAAAGTTGCAAAACGGCGCGTCGTGCAACAATGTGCAAATTTTCGAGCCAACAAAGTTGCAAACCCAGAACGCGTTTGCAACATTGTGCAATTTTCGGGAGCGACTCGCAGCAACAAAGTTGCGAACAGGAGATCGCATTTGCAACAATGTGCATTCGAAAATAATACGTCAAACCCAGAACGCGTTTGCAACATTGTGCAATTTTCGGGAGCGACTCGCAGCAACAAAGTTGCAAACAGGAGATCGCATTTGCAACAATGTGCATTCGAAAATAATACGAGTTAACGATGTTAGAAGCGAGAATGACGCTTGTAACAATGTTACATTCAATCGTAGCTTTTGTATTAATGTTTGCGTTCGAAATCACGCTTCTAATATTGTTGCAATCAGAAATAGCGATTCCAACAATGTTTGCGTTCAAATATAACGTTTCAAGCAATGTTGCATTGAAAAGTAACGCGTACAACAATGTTTTATGTTTGCGTTCGAAATCACGCTTCTAATATTGTTGCAATCAGAAATAGCGATTCCAACAATGTTAGCGTTCAAATATAACGTTTCAAGCAATGTTGCATTGAAAAGTAACGCGTACAACAATGTTTTGCGTCCGAAGTAGTGCTTCCATTGATGTTGCATTCGTGATTAGAGACTGCAACAATGTGTGCATTCGAGTTTCAAAGATGAACAGTGAAATAAAAGTATCTTGCTACTTAAAAATCACCGTTCAACGATGTAAAAGTACTTTTCCTACTACTGCAACCGATGTTTAAGTCCTTGATAGTAGTAAAGTCAACCATATCTCGGACGCAGGAAAATTTTCGAAGTAATTAAGTAGTGCAAGTCAACGATTTCTCTGAGGCTCGACATTCTTCGGAATTAGCCAGTAGTGCAAGTCACCGATTTCTCAGAAGTCTTCGAAAACAAAAATAATTATTGTTTCTTGTTAAATAAAATTTAAAACAGCTGTATTTATTAATTTCTCATTGAATTAAGTATTGCATGCAGTAGATTAGTTGGAAATTGTGTTAACTTTTATTTAATATTTGAAAATTAATATTCTTTTTGTTTAAATCATATATGGGGGAGGTACAAGGCCACCACAGGAATAAAGGAAAGGACTTCAACTCGTAAGATAAGTGTACAAAATGTATTTTACAAAAGGTTGCAATATAGCAGTACTGTTTTACAGCATTTTACAGTCTATTCATTTCTCCCTTGCACACCACACCAATTTCCTTTTGCGAACCACTCATTTCCTGATGTTGAGGTCCTTTCCTCGATTCCTGCGGTGGCCTCTGAATGGTCCATCTGTAATTCACACAAAAAGAACATTAATTCTTTAATTTTCAATAAAAAGTATGCGAATTGTGCGATTGTTAATTCAATACGAATTTAATATATTAAGCTGATCCATTAAGATAAAGCATGCAGCAAATTTA
Source organism: Habropoda laboriosa (assembly GCF_001263275.1). Taxonomy (NCBI): domain Eukaryota; kingdom Metazoa; phylum Arthropoda; class Insecta; order Hymenoptera; family Apidae; genus Habropoda; species Habropoda laboriosa. Next base: position 801,633 of record NW_017100229.1, on the reverse strand, counting down.
TTTAATATCTCTAATAATTATAATCTACCACCTAAATTGTTATTTAACCAGAAACACTTGTTATTCTACCATTAAACTACTTGAAAATAACCCAGAAACTTTATTTCACTACCTGCATTATTAGTAATGTTGAAGCAATGAAAAATTGATTAAAAGTATGAAGTTCAAACTGCTTACTACATGCAATTATGCTCTAATGTACAATCACTATCATTAAAAGGGAATAATTGATAGAATATCTCGATCCGTCCGCTTTGTACGCTGACGGCAGACTGATTCTGAGCAGGACAATCCCTCTGGTCTTCCTTGGAACACCCAAATGGGACTCTTCCAATAGAAAACTGCATGATTTCTGACATTCCTCTCGTTGAAGTACCGTTCGATTTAAATGATGGAGCCCGTGACAATGTTTCCAAGCCCCGGATATCCATTACTTGGAATAATTGCTGCCAAGGCTCTCCTCACTGGACCGTAAAATAGAATGCACTTATTTCCAGAAGTACCTCCTTAAGTAAGTTCCACATGAAAGATTCTTCGAATAACGAATACTTCCGGAGATAATTCTGCGTCCTAATTGAAATCAAACACCCTGTATGTACATTTCTCGGATTTATTCACCGTTTACTTCGTTCTGAACAAGAATCTACCGGCTACCGCTAAATTCTTCAACCTCCACTGTCTCCTGAAAGTCCATACTTCTTTATTCCCTACTAAAAATTCACAAATTAATCGCAAATAACGAGTTACTCGTGAGTATTCGAGCTTACTCATCGCTACGTCTTAATTCGTGACTCGAGGAATTCGATATAAAGTCGTCGACCGTTTCGAGGGTGTTCGATGTTTAAATTCAAGCGGGGCCAGGTAAGAATTCGATCGATCTTCGAGTCTATTGAGTCAGTGGGAAGCGGGAACGCCTGATGGATCGTGTCGGGGCGTGCGACATGCCTCGACTCTTCTTGCGAAAGCGAGCTACCATTTGTTTTATTCTTCCTTCCCTGTTGCCGGGCTATTTGTTTAAACTCTGTCGACGTAAGAGCGAGCTTGGTCGTTATTAGAAAAGCCTACTGACAAATGGAACAACTCGTCGCGACAGGTTGTCGCATTGTCGATGCAGACACGTCCTCGAGAAAGAAGGACGTTTAAAACCCTTTTCACAGATAACAAAAAATTACCCAGAATGTATCGACGATTAATCGATGCTATTTTTCTGTATCGAACGAGAACGATTGCATAGACGAAACGTGGTAAAAATTACAAGGAAGCTGGAGGCGGAAGGGTGTCGGTTGAAGGAAGATCCACGATGTCAGAGTCCATAGCAGACGACGAGCGTGGAATTAGCGAGTGGCATGCAACGGGGCAAATTGGATAAAACGCGAGGTGTAATCTCCTTCTCAAAAATTCCATTAACCGTACGCTTGGACAACGTAACGCGGACAATAATGGCGAATTGACGTTTTTTAATCCAACACCGAAGTACAACCGTTTGACTGACGGGAAAATCCTCGCGCGGACAAACGAGATTATGCCCAGCTCGTGAAAAATGGGATTTCAACGGAGACGTGTGTTGTTTGCGCGTTACATTTTTGTTTTGCTTCCCTCGGATGCGTGTCAACGTTGCTCGTCGAAATTCTTCTCGATGAATGCAATTTTCGCACATCTCAAACGGGCTGATTCTGTACTGTATTTAAATGAACGAATCCTTTGCAATTTCAAAAATTCAAGTAAATTATATACATTCTAAAATGAGTATCCTAATATCTAAGACGTTCAGTGTATACTTAATACTCAGCTGCGAATAAAATATACACAGCATATTGCATAATGTTAACAATTTTAATTCAACGTAACATCGGAGCAGCAATTTTCGTGCTATAATAAACATTCCTCGGCAAAATTGCAATTTTCTATCGGGAGTACAGAACTCGAATAGAGGTGACGCACGAACTCCTGCAAATTAGGATCATTTTACCGAAATTCTACGGGACTGCTTAAAATTTTTGGTCCACCCTTACGATCTCCTATCAGGAGAATATAAATTCCAGCAGAATTCGCACAAACATCTGTTCCTCGTCCCTAATTAAAATCAGCCAAATACTGTGCAATTAAGAAAAGGCACAATTAACGCTTCCACCCGGTATACTGTCTCTAAATTACGCAAAAAAATTCACTTTTCCCATCGCTCATGTCCACGCTATCGTCGCTCGTTTCCGCGAGATAAAAATATCGGCACACGCGGTCACACATATCGATTGGCCCGTCTACGTTGGACGTATCCTTGGCGGTGTCGGTTCTGCACGATAGTACATCACTCAGGGATGTCATGGACGCGACAGGTTACGACGTTCCTCCGGTTTCCACCAATTTGGTGACACCGTCGCGTTCAACTGCTCCCGCCACCGCTCGAGTTATTGCGAAGTAACACGTGGAACGAGGTTGTAAATAATATGGAGAACCAGGCTAGCTAGCTGAAACGTATCCAGGTGAACCTCGTGCATGAACACCGAGATACGTGAAAATAAAAGGACAAGGCAAGGAGACGATACGGTAAAAAGTGTGCGGGTAGAGATGCAAGTAGAGAGGGGTTGAAAGTAAGCAAAAGAGGGAAGAGGGTGATTCCTGGTATGCAGAGGATGATCCGAGATGTGATATTTCAAAGTGAGGCGTCCTCCGAGGAGCCGTGAATACCTTAATAGTCATAAGGTGTATCCGTATGCGGCTACCGTACACCCGGTTGTCCCCACTAAACGTATTCGAACGTGTTCCATCCAGGAACCCCATTCACCGTAGCGAAACGATGCCGCCCTGGACAGCCGTTTTCCGGTTGGGATATGACGAGGACCAGGAGCTTCCTGCTCGTCTCCTGGTTATACCCTAGAAAATTGCGGGAAATACTCGGAAAATTGGCGCAGCCGGAGTAGAGGTGAATGCAACGGGAATTGCGTTCGTCCCGCCACTTGCCGGAATTGTCCTGGTTTCGTCGGGCAATCTTCTCGATGCTCGATGCAGATCGCACAGGGCGGAACGGCTGTGAAATTGAGGGAAGAGTTAAAATTCGTACGGGAAACATTCAGGACTGTGTATGTATGTATATATATGTTCTTCTCTTTTGCTACTGTATCGTCAGTTTAACGATTAAGATACTTTTGTAGAAATTGTTTGAACAAAGATATTGCATTAATTGTTTGACTAGACATGTAAGGGTCGGTCGTTCATTGTTTCAACCCTGTGCCGTATAAGAGAAGTTAAATTGGTTAATCATTTTTACAAGGTAAAGAGATAAAGAATTCAGCATTGCACAGATGAGAATTAAATTCGTATCTTGCTTAACAAATAGCTGATAGAATGTTGAAGCTTCGTTCCCAAAAAATTCCAGGAAAAGACTTTCGTTCCAAATATTTATAACGATTCAGAAGAGTGAAGAATATGACACAAGCATTCGATATAGTACCTATTGAAAAAGACAGCAGAACGTTAATTTCTCTTATCCACCTCACCTTCCAATTCCAAATGAACATTACCTCTCGATAAATCCAATTTATCCAATCCTCCAACAAATTCAACAATGAAACTACGTAAAACCAGAAGCCTGGCGTTATCACCGTTGCAGAAGCAATTGCAATCGTCACGAGCGTAACGAGATCGAGGGTAAAACGGCGCCGGAAGACTCCCGGCGTACCTGTCCGGAGGAAATGAACAGGCTTAATAAATCTGGCCAACGATACGGTGCTCCTGGTAATCACGTCATTATACGAACAAGCGAACGAATGCGCGCACGGACTAGCGTCTCGCGCTATTTAATAATGAGAGGCTCTCTATTACTCAATGGCTATTAGGGGGGATGAAACGACGCTCCAGCGACAGATAGAGAGAGAGAGAGGTTAGCTTTCGGTTCCACTCCGTTCACGGTGCAATCGGTTAATCACCGCTCCTCTCATCCCCATTCCTGAGACACGATTTAAGCGGGCGGCGTGTTCCAGCCACCCCCACGAGTCCCCATATCAATTAATCTTACCCAGAATGCAATAACTGTCCAATCTGCCCCCGTGGCTGCGTCATGGTGTCGTGCAGTCAGTGCTGTAACGCTCTCCTTTCTCCTGTCCCCTTTCTGTCGTTCGTCTTTCTCCTATTCCTCGTTTTTCCTCTCCCCTTCCTCGTTACAACGACGGCGGTGTGTGCCTCCCGACGTTGTTGCTCGCGAGAAACCCCCGTGAAAAGGAGCCTCGAGAAAATCTCACGTCGAAATCGTGCCTCCCTTTTGCTCCGTACATTTTACACCGAGGGAAATAACGAGTGTTGCAGAAAGGTGGAGAGAAAGGAAGAGGATGGTGGAACGGGGGATGGTCGAGGAGGAAACTCGACGAACGAAACTCGCCCGGAAAACATATTGGGCCGTTAAGGGGTTCGCCGTTAAGGGGTAGTCTGCTTAATTGGCACGGCCGTTTAACCCCGAATTACGCCAGCCGGATCTCTCTGGTGCAGCCCGAAACGAGGAGTGTGATCCGGAGAGCAGCCAGATTCCCTTGGTCAATGATTAATCGCGTTCGATACCGCTCTTTTGTACCGCGTTACTTCGTTGTCCCGATAAATTTGTCGATCGATTCATAGAGATTCCACGGAAAATCGAATGAAATTTTGAAACTGATTAGAAAATTAAGGGGGTGGGCGAATTCTAGAAGGAGGAATAATGTTTGAAACAAATCTTCGTTTTATTCGAATAACGACGATGTAAACTTCGTGAAAGCGTTGCCGCGAATCGATCGTGGAAATTCGCGTTTGCTCGAGAAAAAGAGAGAAAAAATGAAAGGGATATGCGCGTGTGTGTCACTGAGAAAGAGTTACAAATGGTAACAGCATTTATTTGTTAATAATAATAATACTAATAATAATAATAATGGCAATAATATTAATAGCGAGTTCTCTAATTACAATAATTACATAATGATAGGAATGGTACAACAATAAAAACTTCAATAGCGCGAAGAGAGAAAGAATACAATTAGTTTTTTGGCGAGACTCGATGAGAAAAGGGGACGTTCCGTCCTTCCCCTATTCGTTTCCGGTCAGAACAAATCAGTTCCAAACGCCGAATTCTTCATTTTTCTTTCGTTCCATATCTATTTATAATATTTATAGCCTCGACTCGTTTTGTTCTTCTGGTTTCTCCTTTATTTATACTCGTATTTATATATGTATATATTTATACGCTTAGGCTAGGCGAGATACAGTCTATGTGCTATTTACAAATGTTCCTTTTTTTTGGTCACAGTTGCAACATTGGAGTGGGTGATGCCCTTTCTTGAACGATAGGTGCTGGAGATATGCAAAATACAGTACGCTGCTCGTACTTTCTTACACGTTGCCCGTTACAAACGATCGAACGAGATCAATTGAAATTGCGTCGTTCGCGAGACTATTCTTTCGGAGAAAAGTAAATTTCTTGTTGTATTCTTGTACCGTAAAACACAGAGAAGTATTGCAAGTATTTCAAGATTAAATTAGTCTCGTTCAATCGTCGTAATGCAGATCGTGCAAACGTCTACTTAATAAGAGAAGTACAGTGAACGGTTATCAATACTTAACGAACGATTCAACACGGAGAATAGCACTCGAAACAAAGGAATTTCACTCTGGATCTCCCTCGACCATCGCCAATCGACCACAAGTCCCCCCAATAGAATCCACGAAAAATCTCTAACGATACGACGCAAAAAAACAAAAGTCGCGAAAACAACGAAGTCGACGAATCCAGTAGAGTGTTTTTCGCCCAAGAAGAAGTATCTAAATCTCGTCCTATATAGTACTTTCTTGCTCGCGTATGGAATGTACAGCTTTGGTAACAATAATGCGCGTTTATATCACTTTTTGCACGCTCGTTCGTTTCACAAACCTCTCTCTCTCTCTCTATCTTTCTTTGGAATAACGTATCGGAATGTACGGTTACATTCCACTCGACGAACTCTAGAAACGCCGCTCTTCGTGAAAGCAGCGTAATTGCACTCGAAGAAAACGAACGCTTCCTCCGTTCGAATTCATTTTAAATAATAAATACACGAGAGTTCGTCAGAAATGTACAAGTCGGTGTACACGTGTGTGCGTGTTAATGTAAAAAGTTCGTATTTTACTTCGACGACGAAACAAACGCGCCGTTGTCGAAGAGTTTCGTTTCGATTGCACCATTTTCTTATTTCTTTGTTTGTTTTTTGGGGGTGGGGGGGTGAGGAAAGAATTCAATTAAGATTTTCAACCTGTTCCTCTTAGAGGATAAAAGTGTACAGTTTAAGGAAGTAAATTCACTGCATTCGGCGGGTTGCCGTTCGGCAGGGAGTTTTGTCCAGGAATTGAACCAATCGGCGCTCGTTGAGTCGTGTTCAGATCAGCGTGCTGAGTCTCCCGATGCCTTCTCAGGTCGACTTTCCGTTGAAAAGCTCGGCCACAAAGCTCACAGGCGAACGGCTTGAAGCCCGTGTGCTTCCTCGAATGCGTGATCAGGTTACTGCTCTGAGAAAACGCCTTGCCGCATACCTGGCACTTGTGCGGTTTCTCGCCTGCAACAGAAATGTCGGAAAAATCGTCAGGCGCGTTTCGTTCAAACAGAAAGTTCGTAATTTCAGAAATTTCTAATCTCGGAAATTAAACAATTGCCTACTCGAGGATTCTTTCAAACCTTTCGCTGCGCAATTATTTGGAAATAATATACACACAGTTTTTCCTCGCTGTTTTTCATTTTCACCGAGGAAAGTGTCAAATTTCACAGTAAAAAGAATAAACGAGTTAAAAATTACTAATCTCAGAAATGAAACAATTGCCTTCTCGAGGATTCTTTTAACTTTGGAAATAGTATACACACACCTTTTCCTCGCTGTTTTTCATTTTCACCGAGGAAAGTGTTTTTAAATTTCACAGTAAAAAAGAATAAACGAATAAACTCTATCCCTCTCTGCCTCAAATTGTCAAAACAGGCTCAATTAAAATTTTGACAGCCTAAATCGTCCAAATTCAACGTCCCAAATTTCAATGCACAGAAGCTTCCGAAAAATGGCCCAAATCTAAGTGACACGATCCCAAAAAATTACCATCCTGTTGCTCCCACGCCTCATGCCCCCCGATACAACCATAAAGAAGCATCTGAGCCTCCGCAACAAGAAACGAAACCCCATCAAACCCGATCGAAATCTCTCCAACGACACACAAGAAGCCATTGCACGCGTTTCTTCCTCGACATTCTGGCGGTGAGGAGCGTTAATTCGGAGCCAGGCTGACCCCTTAGCCTCTCTGCTACGAAAGCTGGACGAAACGAAGCTCGACGTACACTGTCGTGGAAGGTGTAGGTGTGTATGTAGTAACAGGCGGGAAAGGGGGGTGGTATCAGAGATGCGGGGCACGCCCGGTCAAGATTTCCTCCCAAGCGAGAATCTCAGCCTCCCCGGCGGCGAGGCAGAGAGAAGAGATCGTGGCAGACAGGGCGCGGAGGGTGGAGGTTGCAGCCAGGTCTCGGTTAAACTATAGCAAGAGTGGGGGAGAATGTGTAGAGGGGTGGATGGAAACGGGTAGGGTAGCCGTTCGTTTCTCTCGTGGCGGCCGCGAGTTCTGATTGGCGGCCGGGGGCGGCTCCAACCCCCGGGTTGCCATGGCTACCGGGGATAACCCGGCGGTCGACGTTGAAAGAAAGAGAAAGAGAGAGAGAGGAAACGAGGTTGCCGGGGTAGGAGGAAGGAGGAACGATCGGATGGTTAGGAGGGCGGATAGAGAAAGAGGAACGATTTCGAAGAGAGCGAGACGGTTCGTGTGAAAAAAGTAGAGGAAAAAAGGATCGGTCAAGTGGAGAGGAATTTTCGTGAACGACGGAGAGACAGAGGACCGCGATACGAGTGAAAGAAGAGGGTGGAGAATGGTCGAGCAATGTGAACTATGCTAGGCAGGAGGGCAGCACAGACCGGTTAATGGACTCCCTCTCTATCCGTTCGTAACGTCCACTCCTCCGTGGCTGCCCAGAGAGGAGAGTGCAGGAGATACCAGGAAGGTACACACGCAGGCGTGCACATATAGCCCCGAGAGATCGCTGCGAGGCGGTGGGTGGATCCATAAACAACTCGTTAGCCGAGCCTTCAATCTCGCCACGCCGATACGACCAGGCCGTCGATCACCTTTTGCGATTATACCCGATCGTTATCTTGATTTCTTTTCGGATATACTGCCGGCCGTTTTGATTTCTCCCTATCGCGGTCTGGGGTGATTTTTGGCACGAGGAACGATCGTGGATTGAGGAGCGAGGCGAAGGAGGTTGATGAAATAATTAACGAGGGAGAAGTTTGGGAAGGGGAAAAGTGATTGAGACCTCTTTCTAAACGTGGGATGAATGATAAAACGGGAGGATGGAATTAGAATGAAAAATTCATTGAGAATTTAGTATATTAAATTGCAGGTGAAAGGGGTTAAAAGTTAGACAGATGAGCAATTTCTCTGAGCAAAAGATCAATTGAGAATTTCACTGAAAATTACTCAGGAGATTACGTAGATCGAGAATTTGCCTAACGAGAGGAAACGTCGTGGGGTAACGCGAATTTCGCGAGGAGAAGAACCGCAACGATTCGTATACACTTAAAATCGAGATTCAAGGGAGAATTCAGGGTTAAGGGTGAGTCGTCAAGGGCGTGCTGGTGGAATTTGTCGAGGGCCGCAGCTCGATGAAATTCCACAAAGTTCTCAGCGCACGGATGAAACGGCAGAATGAATAGAATTTTCACGGCATTAAGCGAGAAGCTGGAGAACCGAAGAGAAATGAGAGAGGAGAACGAAACGCCGTTTGGAATTTACGCGGCAGTAAAATCAAAAACTTCCCTCCGTACCTCCGAGGTTGCCTTCGAGAAATCTCATCGAACATTTATACTATCCACATAAAAGAAGAAAAAAGAAAAGAAGAACCGGTATCACTCGCGAATCAACGAATACAAAAATTCCTGCCTCCGTTCCTGCAAAAATGTATCATTCCCTATAAAAGATGTGGAAATTTCGCGCATCGAAAAATTCCTAAATATTCGTTCACGGTGAATTTCAAGTTTCCACCGAGGAGAAGGACATTGAACGATAGAATTTCCGTTCGCGAGAGAAGAAGAGCGAGACAGGGAGGACGTCTTCCGGAATTTACGCGCTCATAAAAATCAAGAACCGTCGGGGCTCTCGCACCGAGGTTGCCCTTTTCGTCTTTATCTTCCAACGAAGCCCAGCCACCGTGGCTCCAGATGCTTTCGTCTGCGTTCGTGAATGCACACCGGTGTGCATTCTATGTTTCCCCTGACCACCATTTCCGGTGCACACCGACGAATACAGATACGTGGTTCACCACACCAAGTCTAGTCGAGTCAGAGACACGTTACACCAAACATTCGCAAACAGATACACACACGCACGTTTCTTCGTTCGTGTAACTACGTACATATACGTACATGTGGCTTCAAGGCAAAGAGAGATCTGGTCAAAGATTTAACCTGGCTTGCAGTACAGATTCCGTGCTCTCAATTTTTCAAACGAAAGAAGCAGAAACGAAAAGGAGGAAGAAGCAGAGGTAAGAAAGTCGAAACTGAGAGCCCCTGAGGTTTAAGACGCCATTACACCCCTGGGCTGTCGGCCGACGCCCCTAAAACTATATTAAACTCCCGGAAATCTTGCTAGGGGTCCTCTCTCTCTCCTCCGCTAATTCCCTCCCTTCTTCGCGTTCCTTCTGCCTGCCCACTAGAAACATCATCCCCCGTGATCCTTCAACCCCTACGGCTCGAGGAACTCTGGAGAGCGGAAAACCAAGACGGTAGTTTGATCGTTTCTGCCGTCGGGACAGACAACTTTCCTTCTCCGCTCGTTTGCCCATTCGATGGTTTTGTTTTGGCGGTCCGTCTATGGAAAAGGGATATTTCTTCGTTCTGTTTATCGGAGGATACACGCGAAGGAAAAGTTTCTCGTGATTGGAAGATCGTTGAGATTTTGTTTTCTTACGATTGGACTGCGAATTTTTATGCAATTACAGCATACAAGAATACCCAAAACAGATGAGAGTAACGCTATGATAGAGTTTCTTTCACATTTTTATGTGAAAAGAGTTGAGATTGTAATTCCAAGTGAATAATGCATACAGTAATTAGCAAAATTATAATATTATCGAAATTTGCAACAGTTCTCTACAATTTTCTTACACCTAACCTACCCTAATCCTCACACTCTTAAACTTGACGTAACAAAAATTCTCAGGCCTATGAAAATGTCTCCCATTATTCATAAAACGACGAAGTAACTTCCAAAGTGACAGAAAATAACAAGAAACAAAAATGCCCACACGAGACACTGTCGCGAGAGTTAAAGGGTTAAATCATTCGACTTGAACGGAACAGAGGAATTTTTCTAATGGTCCTGTTTGAATTTCAACGGAGGAAAAACAGCAGCGAGCGGAGAGGAGTGGCCGAAGAAGGGAGACGAAGGTGAGCTGGACTCTGGCTGAGGCATTGATTTCCTCTCGTCTTCATCGACCACGTTCCGACCCTCTGGGAGCGTCCCTACCCTCTAACAGAAATCCTCGCGAGAGACGAGAGAAAAGAGAAAATCGAAGGAAAGTACCATATCTCATATTTCATATCGGGGGAGGGCGGCATGGATTTTCTTGCGCGTCTGCAAAGCTTCGCGTAAGCGTTACCCGGCGACGTGAAGCGGATCCTTTCCCAGCTAGCCCCACTTTCTGTCACACGAAACAACGAAGAAGAATCCAGGTGCTTTCATTCGGAATCACCTCGACCATGTTTCGTTTCGTCCTCGATCGATCAATAGAGAATCGTGGAGAAAAATTCTTCCAAGAGAATTATTTCATAGAAAATCCCTATTACCATTGGAGACGCTACCACGATATCAAGTTTAAATGGTCTAGATTAAAACATAGAAAAAGATGCAACAATATTACATAATCACTGACTTAGCCAAAGATTCCTGGAATCTTAGTTACTTCTTAGTGTAACTGATCTCAATTGATCAATGTCCGACTGGAACGAAACGAAACTGGTTGATCCTCGGTTACTCGTCCAACGATCTACCATCGAAACACCTAAACTTCGTATCATTCCTTTTATTACACGAATAAATCCCTATAATACATTATTGCATATTAATAAAATTAAAGATTCTCAAAAATAACAATAGCCATTTTTCACCTCAAAGTGGTTATTAATCACAAAAAAAAATATTTAAATATTTAAACAATATTTATTCGTATAAATTTTTGCAAATAACTTGCAACTCAAAAAATACACGTTCTTCAAACTTATTCTAACTCGGTACCAAAAGTACACCCTATTTGCTCCTACCATCAAAGTAACAGCGATTAACCATCACTTACGTCGATCTACGAAGACAACCACCCTCGCTATTTCCAATTCCTTGTCGTTGTAACAATTCTACAGCTTCGCTCATTCAGCCTCGTTCACTCGCCGCCTGTTACCAGTCCCGTGGGTCTAACTGGTCCAACAACGCGGTTGTATTTACTATTTCACGCGTACACGGCTTCACCCCCATGGTCACCGCGCGGATGAAGTGGCTGGCTGAAACGCCAACACAGCGCGATGCGTTGTCGACGAGCCTACAACGACGAGGACGAAACGCGGCTATGTACGCCGCGTTTTACATGCCGTCGCGTATACGACGAGGCTACATCGTTTCCACGACCGATACAGGGCGGCACGGGTGGGTGCAGGTCCGCCAATGACAAGAGCACAGCCCTGGGAATTTGCGGCGGTCGAGCTGCAGCTGGAAATGTTTTGCACGGTACTGATATTCCAGCCTGACGACGAAATGCCTGGTAAACACGAAAAAATCGTCTGGTTTTCGGGGATGAAAAATATCCCGGGTTCGAGGGCATCCACATTGCCAGAAGCGTTTCGCGTGCAATGTGAAAAGTGCCGCGGTGATATTTTGGGGGAAAAGAGTTGCTCGATGACAGTTTTTCCAAGTGGCGATTAAAAAGTGTGCTTCGATTCTCTTTGGACACACTTTTTCGGTCGAAGAAATCATTGTGGGATTGAATTGTGTTTAATTCTAGATTCATCTGACAATTTGGAAGATGACACAGTAAAATGAGGGATGAACAAGGTGTTTGAATATCTCAGTAAAATATTTGAGACAGCGAGAGATTTTATTTTTTTTTTTTTAATTTTTTTATTTTCTACATTTATCTCTCAGTTTCTATAAAAATGGAGTACAGTAGAATTTTCGTTATCTCGAAGATAGCGAGAGCAAGTATTTCGACATTTGTCGAAAAAGAAATGGTACTTAGACTGAACAATGTCGTTTCTGAAAACTGCTGACATTGGAGAAGAGAAAGAACGAAGCTACAGTTGAATGGAATTTCGCTCGTTCTCTCGTGCATATTACGATGCAGATGCGTTTCTGATTGCCAGCGTTGGCGATAATTCGAGAAGGGTGGGCCGCAGGTTCCGTGGCGGAGGAAGGAAGAAACACGATACCGGGAGCTAAGTCTGTTAGCTCCTTAGTGCTTTCGGTATACCGCAGGGATCCGCGGTAATAATCCTCTCTCCCGGACGATCACGGCGGATGTATGGCTATTAAATTATTACAGCGTCGATCAACATTAGGAATCGTGACAAATCCGATCTGCGCGCGAAACGCCCTTTTTCCCAGCAACCCGCTTTTCCCCGTGTGCGCGCACCTTAATTGACAATTGTGACTCAGAGCCGACTTTCTCTTATCCGCTCATTGAGATTGCCAGGAAAACCGTTAATAGTCCCTGTCTCCCTTATCGACGCGAATTACATATACGCTCAAATTGCTCGAAGAATCCGATCGTCTACGATAGATAAAGTAGATACGACTCCCCTCGAGAAGGAGCACGAAGGAGAGGACGGTTAGCAGTGACCAGGAGATAAGAGAAATCATGACTTCTAATACCTTAAGCTGAACTTCAGTTCAATTAACGCGTTGTATCAGATCGAAACTAAAGTGGAACGAGAAAAAATTACCGTTATGCGATAACTTTGCGTGTTATCACGCTTCGAGGTACGAAGTCCGAGTGTGTAAAATCGTGATAATATCGAGGGGTCAATTCTTCATTAATTCGAAACAATTGAAATCCTAGAAAAATTCTAACTTCGGAAGCAGCAATTATCTTTGGTGTAATGAAAGTAACACATCTATCTTAGCAAGATAGAAGAAGATGCCACTCATCAGGCATGATCGATTCAAATTCCAACATGGAAGCTGATGAAAAGATTTCATCGCGAGCAATTCCTGGTTTCTTCTTTCTTCGGTTAACCGGTCTCAAGGGGGACGCGAGATAGTTGCATATGAACGCGTCGATGCAACGTTCGCATTCTGGGCGCAGTTAATTCCAAGCCCCGAGGCTGGGGCTGGCGGTTCGAGCTGCTGGTTACGCGGATAGGTGGAGAAGCGAAAAAGGAGGATACAGAGGGATGAGCGGCGGCGAGAGATATGGCGGGCCAGGTGGAAGGGGTTGACGTGCTTCTGGCATGTCGATATCCCTGGAAATTTAATCATGCCGCTTCACTATGAACACTATGCGCCACTCGCCGCTATATGGATGATGCCTTGGTTCCGTTGGAACGTTATACCGGCGAATTTGCATGTTTAATGCGGTATCGGTTGCTTATGCCGCCTCACCGACGTGACATTAAATATAGCGCCGCGCGGTCTAACGAACGCGAAGGTTCTATCTATTTACACCATGCCGGTGAAGTGTTCTCCTCTTCTATTCGAACATTCGAATTATCCGGATAAAGAATCCGTAATCAAAAATATCCGAATAACAAACGAATCGAGAAATTCAGCGAAGGAACTTCAGAGCCTGGGTCAATTTTGACCCAGGCACAGTTACCAGAGGGTTAATACAATTTGCAACTAATAAATCAACGTTACAATCCCATAAAATTCCTTTCATACCCCCGTCACTTTTTATCGTCTCATTTTCCATCGTTGGACACACCTACGAAATTTCAAAGTTACCAATATGGGTACCAGTACTCCTCCGACGAATCTGCTTAGCAAAAATGCATGGTACACCGCAGAACGCGGCTCGAGTCGCACGTGAACTATTATTTCGTCGGTGGGTAGGGATGCGTCGGCGTCGCTAACGAGCCGTAAAGACGAAAACGGGACGAAAGATGGGAAGGTGGGGCAACAGGGGGAGAAGGAGGGGGAACAGGGCCGGTCCTCGGAGCATGTCGCGAAGTTTAAACAGCTTAGAGGGATGTTGCGGCGCCCCCGATGCTTGGGGCGCCAAGTCAGCCGGAAACCTCTAATAGCCCCGTCTCGTCTACATGGGAACGACAGGGACGTACACGGGGACAGACAAAGATAGAGTCCACAGGCGTAGCCACAAAGGTGGCTGTATAGGTTGCACGGTTGTATCTAGCCGGGTATACGATAACCGCACCCTCGAGGTGAGTTTGAGGGAGACGTTCGGCCAGGTATCCCTACATTAGAGCCACCGCTAAATTCATAATACGCCGGCGAGACGCGTCCGTATCTCTTTCATGTTTATAGAGTTGTCCCGTTTAGTTACGGACACGTCCCTCTCAGACCGCAAACCCGGCAAACTCGCGTCTACGCCATGGGAATTCGTCGTTTATCTACATCGATACGACGGAGAATTATCTGTCTTTTGAAAAGATGCCGAAGACAAAGTGAAATTTTAGCGAATTTTAAAAATGACTAATAGGGACAGGAGAAGTTCCGTATTATATTTATTAGAGAGGCTATATGATTTGCTGTGAGTTCAATGCTTCAGATATAGATTAATCGTGACTACCTCTTTACGCAAAATTAGATAAGACAAATAAAGTGTGTCGCGTATGTAAGTCATATACACGGTGACAAAAATAGTACTCAAAGAATTATGATACTGAAAAATATAGATAATTCCAATTTGAATACTTGTCAATCTCTATTACCGTGTTTTAGCAACGAGTAATTCAAATTGTCAATAGAATAAACTTTAATTGCAACGGAATATTCTTTCTCTTCATTCACGACGCGTTGTACCAGAGATCGAGGAACGGTTGGTATAGAATCGGCTCTCAGGTTGATCGAAATAAAACGGCGGAACGTAGTACGAACGCCCCGGGAAATCGCGTACGAGCAAATCGATGACGATTTACGACGAGCGTGATTGAACCTCTGAAAAGGCGAGCCATCTCTTTGCAAGTGAAGTGCGCAGCATCTCCTGAAGCATAAACATCGGGCCTATCCTAGGCTCGTCTACGTGATGAGATCGGAGAGTGTACAGACGGTATACAACTAACCCTCGCCCCGATCTTCATCCCTATCGACTTTACTTTGCACACCGACGGTGGACAGGTTGTGTTTATTGTGAAAACATCGAGGCCACTGTTGTGCGTTCGATCGTAGTAGAGAGGCATGTGTGTTTAAGTGCGCATGCACCCTGCAACTTGATTGTCCTGATGCCAGAAAGACGTGGGTTTTGATCGATAACATTTCCCTGTAATCACAAACCATGTTGGGCTTGCCGCTTTGTAACCGATCACACGAGCTTTCAAATCTACCTCGACAAAACGAGAGAGAAAAAGATTCTA